>NC_141138.1:154809648-155153398 GCF_053477565.2 Lygodium microphyllum | reverse complement strand
AAGTGAGTGGGTGCTCAGCAATCCTCATGGTGAGGTTCAATGCAGTATGAAAAGACAAGTACGAAGGAGTTAAGGAATTCAAGGTGGTGGATATCAACTGTGCATCCGAAAAGTACTCATCTACATTCATGAGCTGCTCCCGCAAGTCCTGAATCTTATTCAAGTGATCCTGCATAGAATCATCCTCATTCATCTTCAAAGTCTCTAACTCTTTCTTCAAGAAAGAGATCCGAGTCTCATTCTTTTCTGCAAACATATGCTCCAAAGTCAGCCATGCATCTCGTGAAGAAGATGCTGAACGAATGTGAGGGATGATGGACCGCTGAACTGCCAAAGCAATTAGCGGCAAGGCCTGTGCATCACGTGTATCCCAAGCTTTTTGAGCTGCAGTTCTTGGAGGAAGTGGCTGAGGTGGAGCGGGCTGAGGTCCCCGTTGTCCACGTGCCCCTTGAGGAGGAGTAACGGGAGCTACAACTCCCGGTCGAGTTTCCTCTCCAGTGACATAATCCCATAAATTCTTGGCCACTAATACATTCTTCATCATGAATGACCATAGCAAATAATTGTTTCCGTCCAATTTGTCTTCCTTGGATACATACATAAATACATCACCTCCTTGATTTGCCTTGATGACAAATTTCCAAAGACAAATGAGCAATGTCAAAGCAGTAAGGATTGGAAATCTGCAAATTTCCAGAAATTGTAGCAAGCACACTTCTGCAATTAATGTGCAAGGGTGTACTCTGTCAAAAATTGTCTTTAATGCACGCTTCCCAAGGTGCAAACAGTGCTTAGCAACACTGTAATATCAAGAATCCCCAAAATTTCTGCCTCAAATGTGTTCAAAACAATCTTTCTGTGACTGTAAGTGCAGTTCATATGCAAATGTCCTCAAAATACATAAAAGCCCCAAAATTTCTGATGAATGTGCCTAGAAATTTGCATCCAATTTGTCCCACACATGTAGCCTGTATGCTGTGCCTGCTGCGTGTGAACCCCCTCTTCCAGAACTTTGTTCTGGAATAAAATGATTTTTTTTTAATTTTCTAAATTACCTGACGTGGAGAGGGCGGACAGTCAGGTCGCAGGCAAGCAGGGTAGTCAGCTGATGTGGACAGGGCGGACAGTTAGGTCGCAGGCAGATAGGGCAGTTGGGCGGGCGTTTTGCGTGGACAGGACGGACAGTCAGGTCGCAGGTAGACGACGTGGAGCTGCAATGTCAACGGTGCAACCTGACGGGTAGCGTTGGCCACAGGCAGGCGGGTGGAGATGACGAAGCTGACGAGCAGGATCAGGTGGTGTTGGCGCGTAGACGAGCTGCAGGTCGAGCTGCTGAGGATGAGGCGCTGCTCGGACAGGTGGCGCACACAGGTACAGGTGGTGCCTTCAACTGACAGTCGACTGCAGACTGGCGACTCTCGGGCAGAATTGAACTGGCGGGAGTTGCAGAACTGACGGGGGCCGCAGACGGTGGGGGCTACAGTCTGCAAACTGCAGACTGCTCTGATACCAAATGTAAGGATGGTGATAGGATCGAAATGCAGCTGAGAGTGCAGTAGACAATGTGAGAGTGAGAGAGACAGAGTGAAGCACGACACCCAATCCAATAGAGTGAAAGAGTGTAACATGAAAGTACAAAGTACAACCCTTAAACCTTAGGGTTGTAGGGGGTGTTCACACCTGACACACACTAAGTGCCCATAAGTGTGTAACATAAGCACATAAGCACATGCGACAATAAGACTATAAGTTTGGGGAAAAAAATCTCTCCTACTGAGAGTAAAAAGTGCCCCAGTGTCCTACTGATCACCGACACTCCCATATGAGCGTAGGCGTAAGTGAGGCATGAGTCAAATACCCAACAATAACATGTGCCTTGCATCCCCCAAACAATCGGGCATTAATACGTACCAAACCGGTTAAGTAGAAGTGCCCAAGAAAGCATAGCATTAGATGTCAATGTTACTTCTGCATAACATGACTATAGGACTGCTGTAAATAGTCTTGGGAATGTACAGATCAGACCCAAATCTAATGCCAATGATTAAGGGGGCTTCAACACATGCTAGAGACCATTGCTAAGTGCATTGCCAAGCCCGAAGAAGCATGACATAGCCATCACTGAGGAGTAGGTGAGCTGCTGTAGTATGCTGTCCAGATCAGCCAAAAAAATGGTGCAAATTTGTTGATCTCTACTTTTGCTACTGTGCATCCACGTGGCCTCAATAGTAGTGGTTAGAGGCTCCAGGGAGTGCCCAGGGAGGCATACAACAAGCCTCAAGTGCCCAAATGCAAAGGGAGCAAGATACAAGCTCCAAGGGTTTGAGCTATGGCTGCCCTGATGGACTGCAACCTGAGAACTAAATAAAAACACTGAAAGAACACTTCAATACCTCTGTAGCAATGCCCCGAGGGTGCCTCAATAAGCCAGGAAGGTACTCCGGGAGCTGGGGAGTGACAGGAGCTCCGCAAGGTCGGCTATGGCTGCCGGGAAGGAGACCCAATGCAGTAGATATTTGAATGGAAGCTAAGAATGCCACGAACCAAGCTCGGGAAGTCGAGAAGCCTTGCTCTGATACCAGTCGAAAGGTGAGAAGGATCGAAGCTTTCTTGGAAGTGAGCTATAGCGGAGAGAAAGACCAAGAAGAGAGAGAGAGACAAATGGGAACTCCAACAGTCACAATGTGTGACCGGTCCTTCCTTTATTCAAACTGTCTCTCGAAGAATAAAGAATAAAGTGACAGTGAGATAGGCGCTTGCCACCTGCAGTGTGCAGTGGCGGGTACTGTCAATGTAGTAATACACGGGCGGCTAGGTAGAGGCGCCTTTACCCCTAACAATTTCTTTTTGGAAGACCGGGGTGTGGTGCATGGTAATATGAGTATTTAGTGCTCCTAGTGCCATGTTCTTAATGCTGATGTCCCTTTCTCATCATCTTTCTCTTTCCTAGTGACTCAGGTGATACACTCATGTAAGGTGACTCAAGTGATACACTCATGGAAGACGGTTCTCTAAAACGTGCAGTGCATCCTACAAAGGATTGCTTGATCACTAATCCTTTTTAGATGGAATCGTTGGTTGTGTCAAAGTTACTCTTGTAGGATGAAAAACAAGAGGGTCATTCTAAATTTGGTTATATGGCATGCCAAGGCTTATCTTCCGTTCTTGATGCCACTTTGATAAGTCACAGTGGGTTGATGTTTTTCCGCATGGCTAGGAGGCTTTTTTGGATCCCTCGAGAATGTCAAGATTTGTGGGACTAGATTTTGATGATATTGCAACCTAGGGAGTCCTTCCCTACCCTTGATTCTAATTGTCCATGGCAAGATTGGGACCTTGCAAGATGATTCAATCTTGAAAAGGCTTCAGCTAATCAAGTGTATCACCTTATGATTTAAGGACCACCATTGGTTGGCTACTAAGGCCAATACTCTTTGGGGCTTGCATAAATCTTAGGTTTGGTGGAAAATGATTTTCATGGAGGGTTGGTTCAACAAGAGCTTGTATAAATGTAAATTCTTCCTTTGGCACGTGATGGTTGGTGGACTTCCCCTTGCCTTAGCAATTTCAAATTGCCGCATTTCCAATGGCAATTGCTTTTTCTATCTTCCTAGAGGAAAATTCTCTCACCACTAATTTCTTTCATGCCCTTGGGCCTAGAAAATCTGAACCCTTTTGTGTAACATTCGGAGGGTTGTGGTTGGCACATCGCTATGCCCTTTTGATTGGATCTTTGCCAAGCCCAAATACCCCAGTTTGACACAACCACATATGAAGCTTGTGTTTACTTTTCTCTGATTTCAGGGCTGTTGGCACTGTTGGGTCACTCAGAATGCTTTTGTTTTTCATGCTGCTTCCGATGTTTAAAGACATATTGCTAGATTGAAGGGTCTCTCGCATTGGCAGCTAGATCTCATTTAGCACATTGATCTTCTTTCTAGGGAGGAGGACTTGGTTCCTTGGCATAAGGCAATTTCTGCTGCTTCTTTGCCATGACTTTTGTACTTTTTTAGTCATGTGACTTTTGTACTCTTAGTCATTTGATATAATATAATTACTCATTATGGAAAAAAGAAAAGATATTGACGTCTATTGAGACCAAAATTGGCCTATGAGACATAACCATGTACAATGATGATCGTCACTAAGTATAAAAGTGTGACATACTGAGATGTGATCTATGATGGTAAGATGTGTGATGTGATGGTAATATACAGTGCCAAGAGAAACTACAAAGGTATACAATACATAATAATGTGAGTACATTAGAGAGAGTGTTGGAGAATTTATGGATCTGCTAACTCCATCTAGTGGGGATCAAGAGGTAGAATATGTAATATATCCTTGAGGGGATGGCATAGGGGTGGCATTTGGTCTGATCTCCCATCTCTGCCAAGCACTGGTCATATATGCCAGTACTCTATGCCGTCACTGTCTGGAAGAAGTTGTGAGTGCATGTCTCCCCTATGTGTCTTGCCATCTTGTAATAGTGATGTATGGATCCTTTAGATCTTGATTGAGAACTGGCCTAGTCGGCACTGATCTGGTGATTGCATGACAGATCTGAGAGAAAAGTCATCCTTGAAAAGTGTGGGGTATTTTCTATGAATCGTATTGTAGGCTGCTGTACATCTACATACATGGTGCTCCTCACTCTCTATCTCCACCCGACACAATCTACAAATCTGCTCTACATTGAAGATATGAGCTGCTCTGCCTGTTTCGAACTCAAGCCAATGGGATGAGACCCTGAGTTGGCCAATGGCAATCCGCATCTTGTGTGGTATGTATACATCCAAATATCCAAATCTCACAATGAAGCCATTTGCTATAGTCGTCAGAAAAAGGTATTTGTAGTAAAACATCTTTGTAGGGAGGGGTTGTCGAGGTGAGGTCTATGTGTGTTATGTGTAGCTCATAAAGGTCTTGTCATGAGTAGGTTCCTCTTCGAGTAAGAGAGGTGGAGTCAGGGTTGCACTGGAAGGAGGGGAGGTGGTCCATGTCAATCCGAGAACTTGTAAGCCACTACATGTCAATCCTAGAACTTGTAAGCCACTACTTGACTTGTGCATACCATGAGGTCTCACATCCTATTTGAGCTAGCTGTTAAGAAGCCCCAAATGCTCTCATGGGTGGTTGGCCTCGACGCAAGGCCCACATACACTCTATGGATAAAGCTGACAGTTTGGAAGAGAGCCTCTATCACCAAGGGGGGTGCAGCAAACTCTGCTTTGATGATCTCATGTGGTACTAATGTCTTGCTGCACATCATCTGTGAGAGTATGATGACCTATGGTCTCTCAATTTGTGTCCATAAGTAAGTAGCCAAGCTACAAATCCAAATTGGTGCGCCATACATCATGGCCCATGCGACTAGTGTATCAAATAGCCATCTCTGTGTGCAGGGCTCCTAGAAATGTGCCAGGTAACATTGTCGCTCCAAGATGGCCAAAGCAGCATATTCTCATGTGAGTCGATCCTTGGGCACCTACACCATGGTGGACCTCCCTGCCGATGTAGTAAAGGTGACCCCCAAGTAAACATATGAGTTTGCCATCTCCACATGTCCCTCTCTTGGGGTGGAGACTCACCACCTCCTCATAGAGGCTGATGTGTTGAAGATCAGAATCTTGGTATTTCCAAGACTCACTATCACTGTGTGCGGGAATCCCAAAGGACATGTAGATGTTGTTGCAGACCTTCTTGTGAACCAAAGACCAAAACAATATCATCAACATAAAGTAGAATGGAGACTGAAGTACATGCTATACTCACTCCGTCTCCTCCTTGTATGATATGGCTCTCTATCTCATCAATGTAGAGTCCCAAAAGCATGGGGGAAAGAGGACATCCTTGTTTCACTCCCATAGTACTAGGGACCTCATCTCCTAGGCATCTCACCTGACTAGTCACCCTCTCATATAGTGTATAGATACCCCAAATTATATTTAATGGGATCTCTAGCGTTTGTAGCCTTCGCAATAGTCAATCCCATGGAATTGTATCAAAAGCTTTGTTGAAATCCACCCTATACACCTGTATGGTCCATCCGGCAGGGCTAATGCATTAGATCTTATAGCGTATCTTTGGCTCACTAATAGGTGTGGGCCATTGTGGCTCCCTCAATCTGCAACAAGCTGTGGCTGCGTCTTTGCTCATAAATAAGTGGTATAGGTCCTAATACTATGTCTCCTCATATACTCATCTCTTGCACAGTCAAACTCCTCATCTACATAGTCACCTCCTACTTGGTAATAAGTCCTAAACTCTTATCCCCTCTCAGTCTAGAGATGTCTGTGTAGCTCCTTGCACTCATCATCATACCATTGATTCTAGGGCATAGTCCTGTGTCATGCAAAGCCACTTGTGCAGCTTGAGTGTGGGAACCTTTGAAGGGTGGCTGAATGTAGAATGGAGGTGAGCTGAAAGGTGAGCATCCCTACAAGAGTGTTATGCTTGAGCTATGAAAGCCCGGCATATACATGGTGGTTGTAGATGTTGAATAGCTCATGCGTGAAGTAGAAAGCATGAGGATGTATAGAGGTGGCAGTTGGAGCTTGTGTAAATGGGGAGGATAGTGTGCAAGAGAGGTAGGTGTGGTCTACTCCAATCGGACAAGGGGGTATGGTGAATGATTTGACTAACTCCGCTATCCCAAATAGAGCCTAGCACATATTCTACTATGTCGGACTTGGTGGGCTAGAAGCAGGTGAGTGCTCCAGAACCAGGCCACGTCTTCATCCTGTTGTAGATAATGAGATGATGTCATGTCCCTAGCTCTAGTATATACTAGATCTATTGTTGTCTCCTCCGGTGTCAGCTGATACTTTGTCTATGCCTACCTCTACATCCAATACCTGCAGTTGTTCTGGATCCTCAAAGTCATGTGTCACATTGCTTGCTCTATGTCCTAACATAAAATCCCCCACTAAGATCTCACCTAGCTTGGAGTAGTGTAGTATCTCACTTGATAGATCTATAAAGGGAGACGCTCCATTTGCTCCTCCATCTCCCTCTCTCTCTTGCTATAGGGACTTCTTGCTGCATATCCCGATCCTATCGGGGGGGAAGTAAAAGAGAGCAATATATAGCATTCAATCCTATGATACCTCCACTTTGACCCACATGTATCATGCTTCTGGATCTTGGGCCATGATGTCTGTCTAATCAACACTGCTACTACTCCTGATCCTTGAGTGGTACCCTAATGTCTTGTACAGCTCCTATATGTGGACTCCCACACATACCCCTCTTTGGGGTTCTCCTGTGTCTTTGTAATCATAATTAGGTCATGATTTGTCATCACCTCCTCCATCCTCCTTGGATGTGTCCAAAGTGACCCATTACAGTGCCAGACTATCATTTGTATCTTTAAGGCATCTGTCCCACAGGCCCACAGGCCCACAGGCCCACAGACCATGTATCCCTATTCAATGACCTTGCCATCAATGATGACACGGCAATCTTTGTATACTGCTTTTCCTTTCTAGCTTGGACTATTTTTGGCATACACGTACGTCTATGTTCTACCTGCATTTTGGTCAACTCATCATCTAAGTAGATGGGATCCCCCATGAGTCCATGCAGTATGGTCTTTTTCATCATAAATGCCCTGTTTGCTATCTCGACTTGGAGCTTCTTTCCAAGTCTCTATGCTTTGGTAAAGGGTAGTGGATCCTCCTCTTTGTACCCCAAGCATATGCATAGCTCCTTACCATCATCTTCAGGTGTTGAGCCCTTTGTTTCGGCGATACCATTCACCCTCACATTAAGTCTTCTTGCTTGCCTCATTTTCTCTTCTTCAACAGTAGTATTAATGATGTGCACCTCTTCTTATGATGCTCCTCCTCCACTTCCTTTTTGATGTTCTTCACAACCTTGACCCATGCTTCTTGTGTGGCTTCAAGCTTGAGGTCCGTTGCTTTCCGGATTTCCTCTTTAATTGCAGTGATGATATCCTCTTGAATTCCCCCTTCCTCCTGACCATTACATTTCAATGCAACAATCTCTTCTTTAAGATGCTGGACTTCCATCAGCATGGTCACCTTTTCACTCCTCCATCCTTCTGCTTCACCTTCAAGCTTGGCAATTTTATCTAATAGGCTGCACTGTACTTGATTTATACTATTGTCCAAGGTCTCCTTTGTGTTGGAAACCGGCATCTTCAGCACCTTCTCAAGATTGTCCAGCTTGGTATCCACACCGGCCATTTTACCATCCAAGGAAATCGTCTGTTCTGACCTGTTTTCTTAGGTGTGCACAGAGAGAGAGAGAGAGAGAGAGATCTATTAATGTCTCTAAAAGGCCAGAGTGGCCTATGAGACCATAACCAATACAATTGGTATCATCATCTCTCATTAGATAAGAAGAGATAGAATTTATGTGTAAGTACTAAGTTTACATGGTATATTGGAATGAGAAGGATGAAAACTGAAAACATTGGAAAAAAACTAAAGTTTAAAAAGATCGAGTGTAGGGTATCTCCCCTCCAGTCTATGGAATCCACCAAGACTCTGCAAGCTATCTCTGACTGAGTCACCGTGCCAATCTGCCTCTATAACGAGCAATCGTGATGCGAATGCGGCACATATGGACATGCCTATGTTGTCAAGTAGGTACTCTAGGGCGTCGTGCTCTGCATAGCGTTGTAGCTCTGTCAACTGTGATGCCTCCTAATGCCGTATCTTGGAAACGCCTATCAGTAGGAGATGTAGTGTCTGGGAGGGTCGCAGGTGGGGGTTCAGCTACGTTGAAGTAGTCTGCAACTGCTCTTTGGAGGGGTGGATGATGTTGGGGTTGCCTCTTATCCCATAACAATAATGCTCTCTACATTGTTGGAGCTCCAGCAAGAAAAGGCCCAAACATCTTTGGTCCTCATAGTCCATCACCCGTCTTAGTGGTCCAAAGCCCTCCTTAAAGAGCCAATGTTAGCGGTCTCGGATATCATAGTAAATAGTGCATCTACAAATGTAGTGCTCCTCCATCTCTGGCTCCCATCCACAAAGCTGACACATCCTCTCATTGGCTACAATATGGCTCCATTGACCTGTCTCAATCATCACTTGATGTGATGAGGTGCGGATCTAACCAATAGCAACTCAGAGTCCGTAGGAAAGTTGAGCATTCATGTATCTAGGCCTCACTATGAAACCGTCATGAGAAAGCTGCAAGAAGTGACATTGGTATTGCGCCGTTTTCCTGCCTAATGGGAAAGGGGGCTTGGTCCAAGTCCTTTCTGTCTCCACTTTAGTGATGTTTGCCTTGATCACACTATTTAGCTCTGCATGACTGAGGCTCAAAGTAGGCTAGTTGAGGCTGTAATCAAACGGTGGTAGTCTATCTGTACTCATGCCATTTAAATTCAGCCACCTCATATGTGCATAATCTCCCTCTGCTGTAAGCTGTCTTGAAGACTCCAGCACTAGTCTAGGATATCGGTCTTAGGGAGCTGCTAGATCCTCTGGAGGAAAGCAATTGCTTGGAATAATGCCTCAACTACTGTGGGTACAACGCCTAATTCTGCCCGGATGATCTCCTGTGGTACTGAGGCTCTTACCCTTATTATACATGCTATCATCATGACCAGCGGTCTTTCCATGCATTCCCAACCATCATAATGTTGTGCTTCCCATCCATCACAGTCCATAAGTGGCATCTGTCTAGTATGATAAAGGTTTGGGCCCCAAATAACTAAAGTGTCAAAAAGCCACAATTTGGTACGAGGCTCTTGAAACTTTGTGTGCACACTGCCGCTCTAGAGTACCCAAAGCTGCATATGCCCATGCAAGCCTAGCCTCTGAAGTCTCTTTCCATGAAAATTGTGGCCCCTTTAAAGTGACCCCGAGGTATACATATTGTCTAACCATTTCCGCAAGCTAGCCGTCATACATTAAGTGATGCTCTGAGCGTGTCATCCAAGCTGCTGAGGTGTTAAAGACTATGATTTTAGTCTTTCCAAGATTAACCTTGAGACCTTTATCTTCATAGAACACATGCAATGCATCTAGATGCCATTGTAGTCCCTCTGGTGAATTTGAGATAAGCAACATATCATCAACATATAACAAAATTGGTATCAGTACCCCAGCCAAGCTAGCTCCCATACCACCCCATCAAAGGAGAGAGGGGACAGCCTTGCTTTATGCTCAACATACTAGAGACTGAGTCTGTTGTGCCTCCAGGCACTCATACTCTCCCTGTCACAGTTTCATACAATGCATAAATACACCATTGCATATCCTCTAAAGACCCCAATGGCTCGCAACTTTTGCATGAGTCTTGCATGTGGCACAATATCAAAGGCTTTGTGGAGGTCCACAAAACAAAAGTAGATTCTTTGCCTCCGTGATTGTCCCTCCTCAATCAAGGCCCTTAGCGTGAATATATGGCCTCTGTGATCGTCCCTCCTCAATCAAGGCCCTTGGAGAGAGAGAGAGATTTTTTGCAAGTAAAATGTGGCTGATTATATTACTCGAAAGGACTGATTACAACGGAATGCTCATGCTTGACAGACTAGCTAGACTAGCTGGAGCTGGTGCAAGGTCATAAATAAATCATGTGTACAAGCCTCTCAAGGTGGTCTGGGGGGAATGGGGGCAAGAAGCCATGGGCCGGGGGGTGTATCCGCATCTAGGGCTGCCTGCCTGCATCATGAAGAACATGTCCTGGCCGCCCCAAGGGCGCATGAAGTGAAAACGGAGCTCTTGACGAGCTCGACACTCGCCCTGCACCTGTTCCCATCGGCTACAAAGGGAGTGGATGATGGAGGTCCAGAGCTCTACCAAAGTCGCCTCTACTAAAAGTCTCCCCCCGCCAAAAACCTCCTAACATCACTTCCCCCAGATGTGCCATCCAGTAAGACTCCCTACAATCTCCCATACCTCGGAGCGGTCTGTTGTGGGCTTCAGTACCTGGCAATTGGGTAGAGCCTCCAAGCTGACCACTGCGCATGACCCAGCCTCAATGATGAAGCTCGTGTCCTACATCCCAGCCTCATACAAAAGCTGATGGCCCTAGCTGATTGCCTGCCAGTAGAAATCTCCCCATGAGATACATCCAAGGCTGGGTGCTATACGACGGAGAATGCGGCATACTCCTCTTCACACGAGCTGTGCCGCCTCACACGACCAAAGGCAATGCTTTGGAGTTTCCAAAAACTGCTGTGTGCAACCTTTACAACCTCCATCCTTCAATATCTAGGCTAACTAACTCCCCACCGCTAGGCCTCCATGTGCCAACACCCATAAGAAATATGATACCCTCCTCGACCTCCAGCTGTCCCATAGGCGGTACTAGAAAGTCCGTCGGAAAGCATCCGTGTTGTGCTCCGCCCAGTACCTACTATGCGAAGGTGCTCAGTCCATGTCCTCCTACATCAATACGTGTCTGCCAATCCTAGCTGTGTACTCTAGGAACCTCGGTGGCTTCTTGGCGACCGCAATGGCCGGCCAAAGCCGCTCTCCAACGTCCCACTCCAACTCATCAAGTGGCCTCCTCTTGTATATCCAAAGGCCCCACTCCCGAAACTCCTCCTAGAACACATAAGCACTCGAATCCTCCTCCACGGAAGGACAACTATCCCCACATCCTGCTACCCTCTATCAAAAACCAGATGCCCCCCTCCTGTGCAGGGTGGAGAAAGTCCCATGTGGGGCACCACCCACTCTACCTACCACCTCTAGGGGGATACCTATTGATGAAAACCTAGTGGCCCATACCTCACCAGGCTCTATCGGCTCTCGTATCGGGGGATCAAGCCACTCTTGAGATATCATTGAGTCGATCTCCCTTCTCCTCAACTCGACTCCTCTCTAGCAACTTGATGCCCGCTACAACACCTCCTACCATGTCCTAATGGTACGAGCCGGGCCGGCCTCCCAAAAAGCCCACTGGATGTGGGGGCGCTCGCCAATCTATACCCTATCCCGATCTGTGACCTGGGGGTTCCAAATCACTGACTGGTGGTCTATCTCCTCCTGGCAATCTAGAGGTCTTTGAATTAGGGCCTTACAAAGGCCTTGCCACATACGAAGTAGGCTACGAAGGAAGGAGGATCTAGGGGGCGTGATCTGGGCCGTCATGAAGATTCATCTCAAGGATAGCCTTCAATCACTGCCAAGCCTCCGTCTACACTCTTGGAGACCCTCCTGCAATAGGACCTTCCATGTGTGCCCTCCTAGTGTGAGACTGCAGACTACTAGCTTGCCCAAAAGGGCCAAACTCTAATACTCTGAGTCTGATTCCAAGCCCTCCCTCTAATCGATACCGGATGATGGTCACCCATGCCACCTTGGCTCAGGAGTCCCTGGAACCATCTGACCTGACCCAGAGAAAATTCCACACTAGGCGGCGAAGCTGAACTACACAAGACGAGGAAAAACACTAATACAAGGCGATGTACCAAGTCGTCGCTAGGAGGTTCTGGTTAACCACCAGGGCTCGGCCTGCTAGGGAAAGGCGAGTAGTACTTCAGTAGGTCAACTTCCACTGAATAGAGTCGAGGACTAGAAGAAATTGCTGGGCAGGAGTGATGTAGAGTCCCACTTGGAACCCTAGGTAACATATGGTCTGGTGCCCTCTACATACCCATCTAAATCCCAAGTGGACACCCCACTCTGTGCTAGAGTCCGGGTCCGTAAGGAAACCAACCGACTTTGGCCAGTTAATTTTCACTCCTGCTGCAGTGCAAAACACCTCGAGAGCTAGTCTCACTCTCTCCAGCATCAACTCACCATCCTCTATGTAGAGTGTTGTATCATCTGCATAGTTTGAGCCTAATAGCTCGGTCTCATATCTCACTGGAAGTCAGAGGCCTTGTAAGTCACTCACATGTGACCTGAGGAAGTGAGACATCGCCTCTGCAAAAAGTAGGAATAGATACGTGGCCAAAGGGTAGCCCTACTGCACTAAACTCCCCAGCCGAAACTCCTCCCCTAGCCTGCCATCTATGAGAACCCTTCTAGCCGCCGATCTGTAAAGTGCGGGGACCCCGCGGATTGATGTTTGGGCGAAGCCCAACCTCACTATGGTGCCCTCTAAACAGTTCCAGTCAACCCTATCATAGGCTTTCTCGAAATCCATGAGTAGTACCGCAAATCCCTCTAACCACTATGCTAGGCCCACTTTGTCGCCTCAGAGAAGGTGAAGACACTGTCTACGATGTTCCTATCCTGGACAAAACCTGTCTGTGTGTCGTGAATGATGTCCGGAAGCACACGGCAGAGTCGCCTACCAATCATCTTGGCCAGTGCCTTATAGGCCACTGACAACACGGTGATCAGTCTCCACTAGGATAGCTCCAACCGGTCTCCCCCTTTGAGGAGGATACTGATACGACATATTGATAGACTCCCTAGCATCCGTCATGAGCTGAAAATCTCCTGGAAGGCCAGCAGTAGGGGGTCCTTCACCACCACCCAATAGGTAGTGAAGAAGGCCTTAGAAAGGCCATCCTCTCTCTTGGGCATTTCTGCCTCTCTTGTTCGTGGAAAGCCTCCTCTAGTTCCTTCTCTATGAAGGGGTCTAGGCGGGAGCGCCCCATCTCCTCTGTGACGAGGGACTGGATGTGATTGGAGACTTGCTGTCTACATCGTTGTCCTCTGACTGAGGCTATCTCCTGCTGGGAAACGCATCTGTAGTAGTCAGTGGAAATCTCCATCACTTCATCTAGGCTAGAGCAAATCCTTCCATATTTATCCCGAAGGCTGCGTATCTGCTCTCCTGAGGTGCAGGGCTGATGGACCTGGAAAAACTCCCTGCACATCATGTCCCCCTTCCGCGCCGAAAAGGTTGCTGAGGTGTGGAATGAAAACCCCGAGCGCCTGTCCTCTAGGCTAGCGACACTGCTTGTGCACGTACCTCCTGTGCATGGAGGATGGGATCCCCTGGTGCCTCCTGTAGTAGTCTCTACACGGCTACTATGTCCCACCAGAGTGCTCTCTCCTCCTCCCAGCTTTGTTGCCTGGCTTGTAGGGTTGTCTCCTAGCAAATACTACTCGACTCGGCTAGGACCTCTGCAATCTCCTCTGCAATCCGGTCCCTCTTGCCCCACTCCTTGGTCCAAATCTGCTCAATCTGTCTCTTCACCTCCTCCCTCCTGTAGATCGAGTCAAGGATGTTGAGATATTTGCAATCACACCTACTTCAGTCCCTTTGTAAGGAGCAGTGAGGGCTCAGGACCAAAATCCCATATGCACAGTAGGAGAAAGTGCCACCACTCAATTCCTATAAAGCATTGTACTTGCACTCTTTTTCTAATGCAATGATAGTACTCTTTTCTTTCGAGTAAAGTGTCTTGTTACTGTCAATACATAAGATTATGTTTATGAGTCCAAGTCTCAATCTTGGAACCTAACTCACTTGTGTGACAATTTGTCTTTGTCAAGGTCAATGTCTTCATGAGTTTCTTCTTCCTCTTTTAGCCTCCATAGCTTCCAAATCTGCTATGCTCTAGATCCCGCATATTTTAACATGGTATCAGAGCCCAATCGGGCATGGCACAATCTCTCTTGGTCCTTCTTTATCGTTTCCTAGCTCAGCCTAAGTTCATGACTTTAACTCTCAACTCTACCTTCACTTAAGCTTCCATGGCAGCCATAGCCAACTGCACCCTGTCAGCTTGAAGCTCTTATATCTCACTCCATAGGTCAAATCTTACCGAGCTTCCTTTTGGAGAAGTGTTCCCCTGCTACTGATGCTTCTCTGTCATCGCAGAACTTGACATTGCCCCATCCACTACTTAGCATTGTCAATTTTCTCAGGTTTTGTTCTATGGCCTCCATAGCCAGGCAGTACCTAGGCATCTTGGAGCTTATGTATCTCACACTACAGGCCACCATTCATCATGATGTCTTCCAGGGAAATCTTCCTCAACATCAGGTGCTTCTCTATGGCACATCATGCTGCAACATTGGCCGTTCTATGCTTCAGCATTGCTGAAGATTCGTCACGCTGTTCCAAACTGCACCTGATCAGGTTGTGCTGCTGCTACGTGCTCTATAGGGCGCAATCCCAGCCATTACCATAGGGCAATGATAGCCCACATAGTAGGCTTCTATCACCTACAAGGGCCCATGATAATTCCTTTTGTGCTGATCATACAAAGCAAAATACCAGTCGCCTGTTTCTGAAAACCCTAATCTGCCATAGCTTACTTTTACTGAAGCTTCTTTTTTACTTCATCTACTCCTGATTCCAACAAACTGAAGGTCCTATCACTCAGATTTGAAGGTACCAGCATCAAATCAAGAAGGGGAAGATTTGGATTTGAAAGAACTTGAAGGATTTTGCAGATTTGGAAGACAAGGAAGAAACATAGTGTCCATTGACACTCATTTAGTGCTCTTAGCAATTGTGTTTTTTGACACATCTCAACCAACTCTTATGCTGCTCAAATCTGATAATTCTGAAGTTAATTTGCTACTATTTCTGTGAGTCTAACATGGGCAAAGACTCTCCAACTGCTTGCTTCAAAGGAGTCGGGTTTCATACCTGGCAAACCCGCATCAAACTCATCCTGATGAAGATGGGTCTCTGGGCCATTACTACTGGAAAAGAAAAGAAGCCTCGTGATGCAGACCTTGCTGTCACTTGGCAAAAGAACGATGATAAGGCCCAAGTCATTATCAAACTCGAGCTAGACGATAGCTATATCAACCATATTGATAACTGTGAGACTTCACAGGATACATGGAAGAGACTTAACACCTTGTTTGGTGCACAGTCAAAATCATCAAAGTATGGTCTTTTGATTGAGTTTTTTAGGCTTGAAATGAAGTCCAGCACATCACTTGCCACACATCTAAATTACATGGAAGGACTTCTAACTCAACTTGTAGGAATCAACATTATAATGGAAGAAGATGTTTGCATCACTATTCTACTTAAGAGTTTACCTCCTGAATATAATAATGTATCAACAACTTTAATCAACATGCCAAATCCTGAACTTGCTGATATCCAGGCAACTGTTAGAGGAGGAAAAGAAGCTAAAAACTAAGAAAGAACCAAGCACCTCTAGAGATGAACATGCATTATATGTTGGCAATAGACACAAAGGCAAGACGGATCAGCTCTTCTTTGACTTTTGCAAAAGGACCAGACACTGAGAATATTTGCCATGCCAAAAAGAGGTCCCAAAAGGCCTATCTAGTTGCAATCAAAGAAGAAGAAGAAAACAGAGAAAAGGAAGAAGAAGAAGAAGAAGACCACCAGGAGAAGGAGAAGAAGACCACTAGGAGAAGGAAGCCTCATCACTTCTTCTATTCAGATAGACTTTTTTAGCTTTGTATTTCCTAGCCCTAGTACTTCAAACATAAACTTATAAACTCCTCAAATAAGCCTTGTACTAAAGCCTCTGTACACTTTGTGAGGCCCCTGCTACAGCCTCTGGATGACCATCATGTTTGTGGTACCTACACTCGGCCTTTTTCTGCGACAGCCTCTCGTGTTTTTCCATGTTTATGGTGTGCCCATACTTTGCAGGTGTTGCTTTCACTAAAACCTCTATACGCTTTGTACTTCTGGTTGTGATTGAGGAGGGGTGTTGAGATATTTGCAACCACACCTACTTCAGTCCCTTTGTAAGGAGCAGTGAAGACTTAGAACCAGAATCCCATATGCATAGTAGGAGAAAGTGCCACCACTCAATTCCTATATAGCATTGTACTTGCACTTTTTTTCTAATGCAATGATAGTACTCTTTTCTTTCCAATAAAGTGTCTTATCTCTGTCAATACACAAGATTGTGTTTATGAGTCCAAGTCTCAATCTTGGAACCTAATTCATTTGTGTGACAATTTGTCTTTGTCAAGGTCAATGTCTTCATGAGTTTCTTCTTCATCTTTCAACCTCCATAGCTTCCGTATCTGCTATGCTCTAGATCCCGCATATTTAAACAAGGGATCCAACAGGATCATGTGTCTAGGGCAAAGGCTGGGGTATCAAGTGTTAGGAGAACTGGGCAATGATCAGACAAAGTAGTGGCAGTCAACTGCCCTACTTGGCCTTCGTAAGCATCTCCACTCTCCCACATAAAACCTATCCAGTTGCTCACAGTAAAACTCCGCCTAACGGCATATATCCCCAAGAGAAGTCCAACGACCTCTCCCTCTTGTGGAAAGCTAGGTCTCTCCAAGCATCATATACTCCTACTACCAATAGGAGGACCTCCCATGCCTCTTGCTTCTCCCTAGCCATGCCCTGGTAGTTTTTGCCTCTGCCTTGCTAGTCCGCTAAGGCCTCTAGGTTGTTGAAGTCTCCTCCAACAATCCAGGAGTCCGCCTCTGGGAGTCCTACTGTGATCTCCACCTAGAACCTGCTGCATGCCCTAACCTCAGTAGAGGCATAGACATTGAGAACTCTAAGGCACGAGTTCCCAATATCCAATCTGATCCATAGAACCCTCCTTGCCACAATCGTATCGTGGTCCCGTACACAAGCGGTGAGGCTCGATCACATCCATCAGAGCTCTCCACTGCGGAGGGGCTCGAAAGATAATACTCATATGTGGAACCTTGGCCCCAACCCACTAGTTAATGTCCATCATGCAACCTGGCCATTGTTGGGAGAAGAGCACTAGTCCTCCTTCTCCCATCCATTGGGAGATGTGGTCTGCCACCTGACTCTTCACCTTCTCCTCTATCTGTGTCATCGTCCAATCTCTTGAATGAGAGGTCTGAAGGAAGAAAGCATGGTTTGGTCCATCTAGTGGTGCTAGTAGATGGACCTTGCTGCTCCCTTTTTTTTGCAAATAAAGTGTGGCTAATTATATTACTTTAAAAAAAACCTGAATACAACGAAGTGCTCATGCTCAACAAACTAGTTGGAGTTGATGCAGAGTCTCAAGATATATCAAGTATACAAGCCTCTCAAGGCCGCGATGTGGGGGAGATGGAAGCAAGAAGCCATGGAAGGGGGAGTGTATCGCCATCTGGGGATGCTTGCTTGCATCATGAAGATTTGGTATATTGGCTGCCCCAAGTGCGCAAGAAATGAGAACAGAGCTCCTGATGAGCTCGAGACTCGCCCTACACCTGGTCCCACCAGCCACAGAGGGAGTGGATGATGGAGGTCGAGAGCTCTGCCAAAGTCGCTTGTACTGAAAGACTCTCCTTGCCAAAAACCACCTAGCAGCATGCCTTCTAGATGTACCATCCAATAAGACTCCGTACGATCTCCCATACCTCAGAGCGGTCTGCTGTGGGCTCCACTACTTGGCGGTTGGATAAAGCTTCCAGGCCGACCACTGCGTAAGACCTAGCCTCAATGATGAAGATCGTGTCCTGCATTCGGGCCTCGTACAGAAGGTAACGGCCCTAGCTAACTGCCTGCTAGTAGAAAGCTCCCCACGAGATACATCCAATGCTGGGTGGCAGACGGCAAAAAATGCAGCATGCACCTTTCCATACAAGTTGTGCCACCTCGCACGACCAAAGGCAGTGTTTTGGAGTTTCCAAAAGCTATTGCGTAAGGGTCCCGATGCCAGGTCTTCCCCTAAGGTCCGACTATATCAAGGCCTTACGGAGGCTCTGCCACACACGAAGTAGGCTATGGAGAAAGGAGGACCTAAGGGATGTGATTTGAGCCACCATGAGGATCCATCTCAAGGATGGCCTCCAATCACCACCAAGCCTCGGTCTGCACTCCTGGAGACCCTCCTGAAGTAGGACCTTCCAGGTCTACCCTCATGGCGGCGCGAGCTCGCAGACTACTAACTTGCCCAAAAGGGCCATGCTCTGAAACTCTAGGTCTATGATCCCAAGCCCTCCCTCAAACCGATGCCGCATGATGGTTGCCCATGCCACCTTGGCCCAAGAATCCTTCGAACCGTCTGAATCGGGCCAGAGAAAATTCCACACTAGGTGGCGAAGCTGAGCTACACAAGAAGGGGAGAAACACTAGCATGAGGCGATGTACCATGCCGTCGCTAGGAGGATCTGGTTGATCACCAGGGCTCGGCCTTCTAAGGAAAGGCAGGTAGTACTCTAGTTGGTCAGCTTCCGCCTGATAGAGCGGAGTACAAGAAGAAAATACTGGGCAGGAGTGATGTCAAGTCCCACCTGAAACCCAAGGTATTGGACGGTCTGCCCTCTACACACCCATCTGAATACCAAGTGGATGCCCCACTCTGTGCTAGAGTTCGGATCCGTAAGAGAACCAACCAACTTTTGCCACTTGATATTTGCCCCCATTGTAGTGCAAAACACCTCCAGAACTAGTCTCACTCTCTCCAACATTAGCTCATTGTCCTCTATATATAGTGCATTATCATCTGCATACTATGAATCTAACAGCTCCATCTCCTCCCTCACGGGAAGTCGAAGGCCACATAGCCCAATCACACGTGACCAGAGGAAGTAGGACATCGCCTCTGCAAAGAGTAGGAACAGGTATGAGGCCATAGGACAGCCCTAACGAACCCATCTCTCCAGCCAAAACTCCTCCATCCTCCTGCCACCTATGAGAACCCTGCTAGTAGCCGATCTGTAGTGCACAGACCCCGCGGATCCATGCCTAGGGGAGGCCCAACCTCACCATGCTGCCCTCTAAGAAGTCCTAGTCAACCCTGTCGCGTAGGCTTTCTCAAAGTGCAGGAGAAGTACAGCCAATCCCTGACCATTGTGCTAGGCCCACTCAGTCGCCTTGAAGAAGGTAAAGACGTTGTCAAGGATGCTCCTATCCTGGACAAAACCTATCCGTGTGCCATGAATGATGTCTGGCAGCAAGGGGCGGAGTCGCCTACCGATCATCTTAGCTAGTGCCTTATAGGCTACTGACAACAGGGTGATCGGTCTCCACTAGGATAGCTCCAACCAATCTCCCCCTTTGGGGAGAAGACTGATAAGACCTACCGATAGACTCCCTGGGATCCATCCAGAGCTGAAGATCTCCTGAAAGGCTAGTAGTAGGGGGTCCTTCACCACCTTCTAGTAGGTAGTGAAGCTGGCCTTAGAAAGACCATCCTCTCCCAGGCATTTTTGCCCGTCCCGTGCATGGAAAGCCTCCTCTAATTCCTTCTCTGTGAAGGGGACTTGGAGGGAGCGACCCATCTCCTCTGTGACGAGGGACGGGATGTGATCCCAAGCTTGCTGTCTACAGCCCTGTCCTCTAGCTGAGATTGCTTCCTGCAGGAAGAGGCGTCTGTAGTAGTTAGTGGCATTCTCCATCACCTCATCTGGGTTGGAGTGAATCCTCCCATACTAATCCCAAAGGCTGTGAATCTGATCTCCTGAAATGCGAGGCTGATGCACCTGGAAAAACTCCCTGCACATTGTGTCCCCCTTCCGTGCCCAAAAAGATACTGAGTTATGGAAGGAAAACTCCGATCGCCTGTCCTCGAGGCTAGCGAGGGTTGCCCGTGCATGCACCTCCTGTGCATGGAGAATGAGATCCCCTGATGCCACCTAGAGAAATCTCTGTGTGGCTGCTAGGTCTAATCAGCGTGCTCCCTCCTCCTTCCAACTCTGCTCCTTGGCCTGCAGGGCTGCCTCTTGGCAGATCCTGCTCGACTCGGCTAGGACCTCTGCAACCTTCTCTGCAATCTGGTTCCTCTTGTCTCACTCCCTAGTCCAGAGCTGCTCAATCTGCCTCCTCACCTCCTCCCTTCTGTAAATCGAGTCGGGGATCTGATAGGATCGAGTGTTCGAAGCTGAAACTAGGGGATCAAGTGTCAGGAGGATCAGGCAGTGATTGGACAGAGTAGTGCCGGCCAACTCCCCTATCTAGCCTCCGTGAGAGCACCCACTCCCCCACATAGAACATGTCCAACTGTTCCAGCAAAACTCCACCCAGCCGCCTGTATCCCCAAGAGAAGTCCAACGGCCTCTCCCTCCTAAGGATTGGGAGATGTGATCTGCCACCTGACTCTTCACCTCCTCCTCTGTCTGTGTCATCGTCCAATCCCCTAAGTGAGAGGTCTGCAGGAAGAAGGCATAGTTTGGTCCATCCAATGGTGCTAGTAGATAGACCTTGCCAGTCCTTGACTTGCGTACCACGAAGATCCCCACCTCCAGAGGTAGTGGAAACTCTCCGCGCTCCGCAACTCTCAAGAAGGACCACGAACCACTGCGAAAAAATTCTTGTATTAACAGCTGCGCCTGTCTTGAAAAGTGTGACGGCGGCAGGTAGTAGGGATAGATGAGCTGGTGTCTGTGTGGGGAGGGGGGGACCAAGGCTACTAGTGAGTGCAGGATGTAGATGTATGTGGCGCATCACCTCCTGTGGGAAGAGGGGGGATGGGGGCCGGGGGGATTACTTGTACTGGGTGCAGATCAAGAGGGCTGATCAGCGAGGAAGATGGAGGGATGGTGGGGTGGTCGGAGGTACAGGGCGGGTGTGGGGTGGGGGGCCGATGGCCCTAGAAGGAGGGGCTGTGGCCTAGGGTTGGTGGGGGATCCATGAGAAGGGGGGGGGGGTGTTGTGGTAGCTGTGGGATCTCGGGTGAGGTAGCCTGTGGCACGAGTGGTGGATGTGGGGGATTGTGGTCCTACCGGGTGGGGCGGGTGGGGGGGCGGCAGGGGTGCTCTACCGGGGGGTTGTCGCTCGCCCTCTTGCTCCCCGCTGTGGTGGTTGTGTCTAGGGGGCTGACCACGGCCCCCTTGTCGCCTCCCTCTCTGTTGTCTCTGGACCCGTGTAAAACCGCCAGCATCCACCTACCGGCCTGTCGGCGAAACCGCCTTGGCTCCGACATGCATACAATCTGTTGCCTAATGCCCAAAGTCATAGCAGTGCGGGCACTGCACAGGTTGCTAAGTCACAATAACCCGCTACCTAAAGGAGTATCCTGTCTCAATCTCCAAGAACTTTGATATACTCTTTGTATCTTTCATGGCCACCCGTACCTTTGGGACTCCTACAATTGTCACTGCATCTGCAAAAATGGCACGAACTGTGCCGAAGAGCCGTCCAAAGTCCTCCACTAGTTGGCGGTACTCTACTGCCACTCCGGGGAAAAGTAAAGTGACCGGATGTCTAAGAAACCTGTTATGGAGTGCAAATGTCTCCATTGTGAAGCCGCTGTACCAGGGAACCATATAAATGACCCCTTCGTGGAGGCATAGGGTGAGCTATCATCCCCCGCCCCCTTGCCATCATCCCCGCCTGTGCTCACCCCCGCCCCCTGGCCATCATCCCCGCCTGTGCCCCCATTTGTGCCCGTCACCCCCGCCCCCTACTCGTCGCCTCCCCCTAGTGATGCTTGCCCGGCTATTGCCCTACCTGCGGCCCAAAAGCGCATCTGCCCCACCAATTCCCCCCGCCCCGCGCTAACCCCGCCTCCTCCGCCTTGAGGCCCGGTCAGGTAGACACACCACTTGATTGAAAAAAAAAAATCAACTCCCCCCCCCCCCTCCAATTGCTCCATCCCCCTGCAGCAACTCCCGCCCCTCCGGTAGCACAACAGCGTGATAGGTAGGTTCTTAGCAAAGGACGTGCAATGGAAACCTCTGGTCAGACACCGGCACATTCTGCGAGTGCCCCCCAATCAAACACCTTGCACATCATCCTCTTTGAGGAACATCTCTTAGCCATCTATGCAACAAAGCTGGAGTTTGAAAGAAACAACGGTCGGGTCGTTAGACACTCCCCATCGAGGGCCCAACTGTGGGATTAGCTCCACTTCACGCTACACATTGGCACAGCACAGATTGCGGAGGCAGTCCTCATGGACCAAGGGATCTTCATGGTTCAACTCACCTCTACGGATGCAGCTCGTGAGAGCTAGTGGAGAGCACACCCTATGCCTCCACAAAGGGGGCCATTTACATGGTTACCTAGTATAGCAACTTCACATTGGAGACATTTGCGCTTCATAACAGATTTCTCAGACATCCAGTTACCTTTCATTTCCCTGGACTGGTGGTAGAGCATCGCCAATTAGTGGACGACTTTGGACAGCTCTTCGGGACAGTTCTTCCTGCCTCCTTTGCGGGTGTAGTGACCACCGTAGGAGTCCCAAAGGTACGAGTGGCCCTCAAAGACACAAAGAGTATATCAAAGTTCTTGGAGATTGAGGCAGGAGGTTACTCCTTTAGGCACTAGGTCATTGCAACTGGGCAACCAGGGCATTGGCTGCGCTGCCACGACTTTGGATATTAGGCAGCAGATTGTACGTGTTTTGGAGCCAAGGAGGCTCCGCCGACAGGCCCGTAGGTGGACGCTAATAGCTTCACATGGGTCCAGAGACGATAGAGAGGGAGGTGGCAAGGGGGGCCGTAGCCAACTCCTTAGATGCAGCCTCGACATCAGGGAGCAGAAGGGTGAGCGATGCCCCCTCGACAGAGCACTCCGCAGCCTCCCCACCCGACAGGACCGCAATCCCCCACATCCACCACCCGCACCACAAACTACCTCACCTGAGATCCCACAGTTCCCACACCCCCCGACCCCACCTTCCATGCCCCCCCCAACTGACCCTGGCCCACAGCTCCCCACTTCCACGGCCACTATACCCCCCCTCACACGCCCCATGTAACTCTGTCCATCCCACCATCCCTCAATCCTCTTTCGCCCCACCACCTCCCTTGCCAAGCACCCCCCCTGATCCACACCCGCTTCAGGTGATCCCCCCGAAACCCACCCCCCCCTCCCACAGGAGGTGATGAGCCACACATGCCTACATCCTCCTCGCACCAGCAGTTTTCCCCCTCCCACACAGCCAACTTATCTGCCCCTACCGCCTATCACACTTCCATAGGAGTTCTTCCGCAGTGGCTCATGGTCCTACCTGAGAGTTGCGGAGTGTGGAGAGTTCCCACTACCTCTAGAGATGGGGATCTTCGTGGTTTGTACGTCAAGGAGGGGCAAGGTCCATCTACTAGCACCACCGGATGGACCAAACTATGCTTTTTTCCTTCAGTCCTCTCACTGAGGGAATTGGATGACGACATAGATAGAGGAGTTGAAGAGTCAGGTCATGGACCACATCTCCTAGTGGATGGGAGAAGGACTAGCTTTGTTTGCATACCAGTGGCCTGGTTGCATGGACATTAACTGGTGGGCTGGTGCCGAGGTCCCACACTTGAGCATTATCTTTCAAGCCCCTCCACAGTGGAGAGCTCCGAGGGATGTGATCGAGTGGCCGCTGGCACAGGCAGCCTGTTTCTACCAATGTACAGAGTCATGACTCTCAGCATGGCTGATAGATGCATTGATAGTACCACCTGGAGCATCTATCACCCCTATGGTCTGTCTGAGGGCCACCATGGGGGACTGGAGTTCGCCGTCCAAACCTGCGGCAAAGTGTACTTGCATGCCCCAGAGTTTTTTCTCCTCATCAACAACCTCCACACCGAACAGATGCTTGTTCAGTCAGCCACAGGTTTTCCCATGAGCTTACAACTTGCATCCTGGAAGGTGAATAGTCTTCACTATAGTAGGGCACGTGATTCCAAAAAGTTGATTGTTCAATAGGAGCTGCACTCTGCCCTTGCCGCGGACGGATCGACATCTTACTTCTACAGGAGCACAAGCTCACTCCCACCCAAGCCCAGCGGGTAGAGAAGGTACTCCTGGGCAGCTCGCACACTTATTGGAGCACGCCACAGGTGCCCAGGGCAAGAGTGGAGGCGTATGCACCTCTATTGGCCCGAGTCTCACCGCCTGTGTACGAGACCATGGGACAATAGTGGCAGGGAAGGTTCTATGGATCAGATTGGATATTGGGGACTCATGCCTTGAAATCCTCAATGTCTAAGCCCCTATACGGAGGTTAGGGCACGCAGTAGGTTCTGGATGGAAATCGCAGATAGACTCCCGGAGCTAGACTCCTGGATCGTTGGAGGAGACTTCAACAACCTGGAGGCTTTGGAGGACCAACACGGCGCAGAGGTAGAAACCCCCAGGGCATGGCTGGGGAGGAGCAAGAGGCATAGGACATCTTTCTAATGGCAGTAGGAGCAAGCGATGCCTGGAGAGACCCTGCCTTCCATAGGAGGGAGAGGTCACTGGACTTCTCTTGGGGATACAGGCGGCTAGGTAGAGTCCTGCTCGAGAGGTTGGACAAGTTTTATGTGGGAGAGTGGGGAGGCTCTCATGGAGGCCAAATTGGGCAGTTGGCGGGCACCACATTGTCTGATCATTTCCTGGTTCTCCTGACACTCGATCCCCAAGTATCTACCCTAGACACATCATCCTATCGGATCCCTAACTCGATCTATAGGAAGGAGGAGGTGATGAGATAGATAGAGCAGATTTGGACCAGGGAGTGGGGCAGGAGAGACCAGATCGCAGAGGAGGTTGCAGACATCCTAGCTGACAAGTCAAGCAATATCTGCCAAGAGGTAGCCATACACGCCAGGCAGCAGAGCTGGGGGGAGGAGAGAGCACTTCGGTGGGACCTGGCAACCACGCAGAGATTATTACACGAGGCACTAGGGGATCCAACCCTCCATCCACAGGAGGTGCCCGCGTGAGTAGCCATTGCTAGCCTAGAGGACAGAAGCTCGAAGTTCTCTTTCCACACCTCGGTAGCTTTCTGGGTACAGAAGGGGGACACGATGTGCAGGGAGCTTTTCCAGATGCACCACCCTCGCACCTCAGGAGAGTAGATACACAACCTTTGAGATCAGTATGGGAGGACTCATTCTAGCCAAAACCAAGTGATGGAGATTGCTACCGACTACTACAGACGCCTTTCCCAGAAGGAGACAGCCTCAGCTAGAGCACAACAATGTAGACACCATGTCTGGGATCACAACCCGTTCGTCGTCACAGAGGAGATGGGACGTTCCTCCTAGCCCCCTTCATAGAGAAGGAACACAGGACGGGCAAAAATACTTGGGAAAGGATGCCCTCTCTAAGGCCTTCTTCACTACCCACTGGGAAGTGGTGAAGGACCCCCTACTGATGGCCTTCCAAGAGATTTTCACTTCAGTACAGATGCCAAGGAGTCTATCGGCAGGCCTTATCAGTCTTCTCCCCAAAGGGAGAGACCGGTTGGAGCTTTCCCAATGGAGACCGGATCACCTTATTGTTAGTGACCTATAAGGCACTCGCAAAGATGATTGGTAGGTGACTACACCGCGTGCTTCCAGACATCATCCATGACACACAGACAGGCTTTGTCCAGGATAGGAGCATCCTAGACAATGTATTCACCTTCTTTGAGGTGACAGTGTAGGCTCAGCACAATGGATAGAGATTGTCCGTACTACTCTTGGATTTCAAGAAAGCTTATGACAAGGTGGACTGGGACTTCCTAGAGGACACCATGGTAAGGTTGGGTTTACCCCACGCTTGGATTGGTGGGGCTCTATACTTTACAGATCGACCATCAGCAAGGTTCTCACAGGTGGCAGGTGAGAGGAGGAATTTTGGCTAGAGAGATTGGTCCAGCAAGGCTGCCCTCTAGCCCTATACCTGTTCCTACTCTTTGCAAAGGCGATGTCTCACTTCCTCAGGTCACGTGTGAGCGGATTACGCGGCCTTCGACTTCCAGTGAGAGAGGAGACTAAGTTGTTAGATTCAACGTATGCAGATGATACAGCACTCTACATAGAGGACGATGAGTTGATGCTAGATAGAGTGAGGCTGGCTCTTGAGGTGTTCTGTTCTGCAAGCAGCAAGAGCAAAAACCAACTGGAGAAACTCGGTTGGTTTTGTCACAGGCCCAAACTCTAGCATGGAGTGCGGCGTCTAGCGGGATTTAGATGGGTGAGCAGAGGGAAGACTGTCCGGTACCTAGGGTTCTAGGTGGGACTCGACATCACTTCCGCCCAGCAGTTTTTTCCAATCCTCGATTCTATTCGGAGATAGATGACCTAATGGAGCACAACTTGCCTCTCACTAGCCGGCAGAGCCCTAGTGGTTAACCAAGTCCTCCTAGCGACGACTTGGTACATCGCCTCGTGTTGGTGCTTCTCCTCATCCTGCGTAGTGCAGCTTCGCCACCTAGTGCAGAACTTCCTTTGGTTTGGGTCAGACAACTCCAGGGATTCCAGGGCCAAGGTGGCATGGGCAACCATCATACGGCATCAGTCAGAGGGAGGGCTGGGGAACATAGACCTAGAGTATCAAAGGATAGTCCTCTTGGGCAAGCTAGTTGTCCGTGGCCTCACACCAAGAGGGCAAAATTGAAAGGTCCTACTGCAGCAGGGGGGGCTTCAGGATTGTAGAGCAAGGCTTGGCGGTGAGTGGAGGCCATCCCTGAGATGGATCTTCACGTCAGCCCAAATCACCCCCCCAAGATTACCTTTCCTACGCACCTTGCTTCGTGTGTGGAAGGGCCTCCGCAAGGCCCTAATCCGAAACCCCCCAAGCTGCCAGGAGGAGATAGACCATCAACCACTAATTTGGAACCCCCAAGTCAGAGATCAGAAAGGGGCACAGATTGGCAAGCACCCTCAAATCCAGTGGGCTAGTTGGGAGGCTGGCTCGGCTCGTACCATCAAGACACGGCGGGAGGTGTACAGCATGGTAGACGAGGAGGTGCTACAGCGAGTATTAGGCTACCAGAGAGGAGTGGAGTTGAGAAGGGAGATAGACGTAGCAGTACCTCAGGAGTGGCTTGCTCCCCCGATACGAGAGCCGATAGAGCTCAGAGAGGTATAGGCCGCTAGGTTTTCACCAGCACGCATCCCCCTACAGGTGGCAGGTAGAGTGGGCGGCGCTGCACCTGGGACTTTCTTCACCGTACAGGAGGGGGGCCATCTGGCTCTTGATAGAGGGCAACAAGATGAGGGGATAGCTGTCCTTTCATGAAAGAGGATCCGGGTGATTGGCCTTCAGGGGAAGACATGGCGGCTGGGCCCTTTTGTCTTTTGGCAAGAGCTCAAGGAGTGGCGCCGCTAGATCTGGGAGGAACGTCCACTTGATGAGCAGGAGTGGGATCCGAGAGAGTGGCTATGGCCACCCACTACGGTCGCCAAGAAGCCATCGAGGTTCCTGGAGTACACCGGATTGGCAGACACGTACTGATGCAGGAGGATATGGAGTGGGCATCATCACATAGCACGCACTTGGTAGGGCACAGCATCACGGAGCCTTTTCAACGGACCTTCTGGTGCCGCCTATGGGATAGCTGGAGGCCAAGGATGGTATCATATTTTCTATGGTTGGTGACACATGGAGGCTTGGCAGTGGAAAGCTTGCTTGCCCAGATGCAGAAGGAGGGAGGTTGTAAGTGTTGCACACAACAACCTCTAAAAACCCCAAAGCACTGCCTTTGGTCGTGTGAGGTGGCGCAGCTCGTGTGGAGAGGAGCATGCTGCATCCTTCGCCATATAGCACCCAACCTTGGATGTATCTCGTGGGGAGCTTTCTGCTGGCAGGCGGTCAGCCAAGGCCGTCATCTTCTGTATGAGGCCAGGATGCAGGATACGATATTCATTATCAAGGCAAGGTCGTGCACAATGGTCGGTTTGGAGGCTCTACCCATCCGCCACGTAAGTACTGGAGCCCACAGCAAACCACTTTGAGGTATGGGAGATCATAGGGAGTCTTACTGATTGTTATATTTGGAGGGTGTGGTGTTAGGAGGCTTTCAACGGAGAGAGACTTTCAGTACAGGTGACCTTAGCGGAGCTCTAGACCTCCATCATCCACTCCCTCCACGGCCGACGGGATAGGTGCAGGGTGAGTCCAGGGCTTGTTAGGAGCTCCGATGTCATTTCGTGCACACTTGGGGTGGCCAAGACCTGTTTTTCGTGATGCAGCCAGGCAGCCCTAGATGGCAATACACTTCCATGGCTTCTTGCCCCCATCCCCCCCAAATCGCCTTGAGGGGCTTGTATACATGATGTATTTGTGACTTTCATCAGCTCCAGGTTGTCTATTGAGCATGAGTACTCCGTTGTAATCAGTTTTTTGAGTAATATAGTCCCCCACATTTTACTTGCAAAAAAAAAAAAAGTTTCTTCGTGACTTTTGCACTTTTCCAGTTATTAATACAGCTACCCTTTATGGGGGGGGGGAAGATGAGACTGTCCATTCCACCCTGGTTGTAACCACATCGTGATTTCCTTTCTTATCATAGTAGCCTTTGACATTTTGTGTTGTCTTCTACCTGTCTTTGACACTACCTAGTTGGTCAGAAGGCCCTTTCTAATATGTTTTTTCTTTTGCTCAAAATCCTTTGTGAAGAAAAAACCAAGAGAAATCACTATGTATAACAAGTTACTACTAGTCATAGACCTAATATGAAGAGTTCCAAGGGTTATAACACACCTGTCCATTGTAACAACCACCAGCTATGAGACCTGGCTTTGTTGGGTTGAAGCGGAGACTAAAAATATCTGACAAACTCTCCAGGATTATCTGCAATTTCACAGATTACAGCAGAATGTAAGATCAAACAAAATGCATAAGTATCTGCATCATTCTTAAACATAGAATTGGCACAGGGTATATATATTCTTGATTCTACAATCATTTTATCCAATCAAATAGCTATGTCCTGGATGCAGAACAAGAAAGTGATGTTAGCACCAGCAGTCTGCAATTCTTCTTGAAACATTTAAAGATGAGTTGATGTTACAAATTGTAAGCTTTCTATGCATGAGGAGCCTCCACCACGGTTCCCAACCATAGAAGTGGTAGTCAACTTTCCAGTGATCGTCATTTTCATCTATTTGAGCTGCTGGTTTGTCCCATAAAAATCAAAGACAAGATTATCTTCCTCAAGCCTAGCAGCATAAACACCAAAACCAGAAGCATCTAAGTATAAACATGCCAAAGAACCCTAGCAGCTGACACATTAGAGACCTTCTAAAAGAAGGCTCACGAATGTTTGACTGACTCCATGGTCCAAACCACAAAAAATCCTATGTCCCTTCATGGAAGCACCTTTCTCGTTCATAATCAATGTCGGATGCAGGTGGGCAGCCCCAGATGGCGATACACCCTCCCCCCTCCATGGTTCTTGCCCCCATCCCCCCCAGACCGCCTTGAGAGGCTTGTATACATGGTGGACTTGTGATTTGCATCAGCTCCAGATAGTCTGTTGAGCACGTACACTTTGTTGTAATCAGCCTTC
This sequence comes from Lygodium microphyllum, assembly GCF_053477565.2. Classification (NCBI taxonomy): domain Eukaryota; kingdom Viridiplantae; phylum Streptophyta; class Polypodiopsida; order Schizaeales; family Lygodiaceae; genus Lygodium; species Lygodium microphyllum. The sequence continues at coordinate 155,123,430 of NC_141138.1, read as the reverse complement.
TGAGTAATATAATTAGCCACATTGTACTTGCAAAAAAAAGTTCATAATCAATGTTGGTTTGCACTTCATGCATGTTTTATCAAAGTGTGCAGCAAAAGATGGAATGAAGGTATGAACACAAAAGGCATGGAACTGCACAGACAGAAAAAGCACAGTACAGACATAAGATAACAGCCCTGAGCGAGTGCAGGATGCACCCAAGTGAGGGCACTGTGGAGGGAGGGCAGAGAGACAGTAGCATTAGGGTCTATTTGTAGAAAACCCTGTTGTGGACTAGAAGTGTACAAGTGGATAGGATGTGTCCAGCCAGAACATGGTTAAACAGATTAAAGTAGCCAACCAACCACAAATGGATGAAAAATGTCAGAGATCTACAATGGTCCCCACTACTCAATGATGGGGCTCACGACCATGAGATGGCATATACATACCACTAACCCTCAGATTTTCAATGGGGCACTGAACATGACATCTCTAGAGTATAAGTTGGGAATACCATCTCTAATACAGATCCACCAAGGGTACATACTCCACTCCAAAAGAAGTCCGATAGGTTTCCTTTCTAGTAGTTTGTGACTCCATCTCAAGTGCTCTAATAAATACATCTGATCTAAGAAGTCGCAAAGAAATCTTAGTAGATATACTTGTATGCAAAGGAAGTTAGGCTCAAGAAGACATGATTGCCTACACCCAATCTTGGAGAGATTAGGCAATGAAGGAAACTTTGGAAAGTAGCTCCTAAAGAAAATCAATGAGAACGTCAAGATGGAGGCCTTTATCTAAGACCCCCTCTAAATCTCCACAACACAGCAAGAGGAATAATCTCCATAAGACAGGGATGAATAGTCCGATTGGGTGCGTACAGGTCACAGGAGTAAGCTAGAAAGCTTCCAGTACTAACAAATGATGGCTAACCCTCTCTATGACAAGAGAAAGCTCCACGCCTAAAAAGAACTAGGAGAAATCAAAGCCAAGTGTATGATCCCCAGAGCTATGTCTTGAAGTATGAAGGTGGAATTTCCCACTGATAACCTGAAGTATTCAAGCAACCAAACAGAGAAAGGTAAGGATCACTCCCACAAGCCAGAATTACAGGAAGAGATCTAAAGTTGGCATTGCTGAATACCATGCTGCAGAAGTAATCATGAATATGCAGATGTCTGCAAGTGAAACACAATCCTCAAACCTATAACATTGGATCTTGGGAAGCTGAGGTCTATGAAACACAATCCAAGCATGACTTATCCCAATCTGTGATTTTAAACTCTTTCAAGCTCATGGTTGAGATTAATATGATGGGTCCTATCCCAAGCTGTGTAGCAGTCAAACAAGTATTCTCACCACATATACTATGCCAAATGTTGTAATTGTGAGTGGAATTTCGGGAGAAGACCTTGCATTAACTCAACTATGGTGGAAGCATTCCTTTTTTTCCAAGAGTAGGCAACTTCTGGAGGCGCCTAGCAAGGGTTTGGTTAGGTCCAAACCCTGAACTAGGTCCCACAAATTTTGTGAGTCTAAAACATGCCTCATCGAATTTGACCATGTAGTGTAATTAGACCCATTGAAACACGTCTTGTGAAGTAGATGAAGAGCAAGAACTTTCAGGTATTTGATAACACGGGTAAGGTGTGAAGCCATGAATAGAGTTGCGTATGCTAAAAGGTGTCGTAGGAGGAGACATTGGAACCCAAAACCCTTGCACGCCTATAAGCTATGGCACTAGAACATAGCCAGAAGGTCCACTAGGTAATGGCATGTGTGCAAATTGTGGTAACAATTGGTTAATACTCAAGGGTGGGAGCTCCCTGCCCATCGCGTCGCGACCGCTGCCCCTGCCCCCGCCTATCCATCGCACCACGCCCCCACCTGATCCTGGCGACAGCCTGCTGATCCTTGCTGCAGCTCGCCTGCGCCGGACTTGCCACTCCGCTTGCTGCGCCTTCGCCTGACCTGCCTCCTACTTGTGCCCGACCTACCTGTCCTTGCCTGCCCCACCCGCCCCGCCTGCTCCTGCGCCTATCCCACCCGCTCCCATTCCGCCTTCTCCGCCCCTAACCGCTTGCCCCCGTCCGCCCGTTGCCCCACTTCCCCCTCTGGTAGCATAGCAGCGTGATAGGTAGGTTCTCAGCAGGGACGTGCAATGGAAACCTCTGGTCAGACGCCGGTGCATTCTACGAGTGCCCCCTAGTCAAACACCTTGCGTGTTGTCCTCTCTTAGCAACAACTCTTAGCCGTACGGGCCATAGAGCTAGAGCTTAAAGAAACAACGATATTTGGTCAGGTACTTGGACACTCCCCATCTAGGGCCTAGCTTTGAGATTGGCTTCACTCCACACTGTGCATCGGCACAACGCAGATCGTGGAGGCGGTCCTAATGGGCCTGGGGATCTTCATGGTACAACTCACCTCAGCAAACGTAGCCTGTGAGCTAGTGGCCAGTTCACCCTATGCTTCCACGAAGGGGGTCATCTACATGATTCACTAGTACAGTGGTTTCATAGTGGAGGCATTCGCGCTCCACAACACTTTCTTTAGACACCCGACCACCCTACTCTTCCCCGGACTGGCGATAGAGTATCACCAATTAGTGGAAGACTTTGCAGGCTCTTCGGCACTGTCCTTCCCACCTCTTCCGTGAATGCAGTGATAGCCGCAGGAGTCTCAAAGTTACGGGTGGTTGTGAAGGAGACGAAGAATATACCACAGTTTCTAGAGATCGAGGCAAGCGGTCACTCTTTCAAGCAGTAGGTTATTGTTACTGGGCAGCCAGGGTAGTGCCTGTGTTGCCATGACTTTGGGCATCAAGTAGCAGAGTGCACACGCTTTGGAGCCAAGGTGGCATTGCCGACAAGCCCACAGGTGGATGCGGATGGCTTTACACGGGTCCAAAGACAACAAAGAGGGAGACGGAAGGAGGGGCCACAATCCAGCCCCTTAGACACAGCAACCCAGTAGGACCACAGACCCACACATCCCCCCCCCCCCCCACAAAGGCGTCACAGGCCACCTCACTTGTGGGCCCACACCCCCCACACCCTCCCCCCCCCAACCTTAGCTCGCAGCCCCCCCCCCCCCCCTCCAGAGCTACCCCCCACACCCGCCTTGTGCATCCGACCACCCCTCCATCCCTCCATCCTTCCCCTCCCCATCATCACCCTCGCCAACCACCTCCCATGATCCCCACTCAGTACAGGGTGAAACCCCCCCCCCTCCCCCCAAGAGATAAAGAGCCCCATATGTCGACATCCTCCACTCACAAGCAGTCTAGCCTCCCTCCCCTCCCCACCTGGCCACCAATTCATGTGCCCATGCTACCCGTCATACTTTCCCGAGACAGGCACAGCTATTACCACAGGAGTTCTTTCGCAGTAGTCCATAATTCTACCTAAGAGTTGCAGAGCGTGGAGAGTTCCCACTACCCTTGGAAGTGGGAATCTTTGTGGTAGGCAAGTCAAGGAGCGGCAAGGTCCATCTACTAGCACCACCGGATGGACCGAACTATGCTTTCTTCCTTCAGACCTCTCACACAAGAGATTGGATGATGACTCAAATAGAGGAGGAGGTGAAGAGCTAGGTGGCAGACCACATCTCCCAGTTGATGGGAGAAGGAGGACTGACACTTTTCTCTCAGCAATGGCCAGGTTGCATGATGGACATCAACTTGTGGGCTGGGGCCGAGGTCCCACATTTGAGCATTATCTTTCGAGCCCCCTCACAGTGGAGAGCTCCAATGGATATGATTGAGTGGCCCTTGGCACAGACGGCCCATTTCTACCAGCGCACAGAGTCCCGCCTCTCAGCTTGGCTAATAGATTACTTGGTGGTACCACCAGGCGCATCCATCACCCCCATGGTCCACCCGAGGGCTACCATGGGGAATAGAGTTCACCGTCCAGGCCGGCAGCGAAGTGTATCCCCATGCCTCACAACTCCTCTTCTTCATCAGCAGCTTCCACACAGAATAGATGCTTGTTCGGTCAGTCGCAGGTTTCCCTATGAGCTTATATCTCGCATCCTAGAATGTGAACAACCTCCACTATAGTGGAGCACGTGGTTCCAAGAAGTTGATTGTTCAGCAGGAGCTGCAAGCTGCTCTTGCCGGAAGGATCGACATCCCACTGCTACAAGAGCACAAGCTCACTCCTGCCCAAGCCCAGTGGGTAGGGAAGGTACTCCCGGGAAGTTCACACACTTGTTGGGAGCACTCCATCGGTGCCCACAATAGGAGTGGAGGTGTATGCACCTCGATTGGCCCGAGCTTCACTGCCTCTGTACGGGACCATGGGATGATTGTGGCAGGGAGGATTCTATGGATCAAATTGGATATTGGGGATTCATGCCTTAGAGTTCTCAATGTGTATGCCCCTACTCAGGTTAGGGCACGAAGCAAGTTTTGGGTGGAGATTGCAACAGGACTCCCAAAGGTGGACTCATGGATTGTTGGAGGAGACTTCAACAACCTGGAGGCCTTAGAGGACCAGCAAGGCAAAGGCAGAAACTACCAAGGTATGGCTGGGGAGGAGTAGGAGGCATGGGAGGTTTTCCTACTAGCAATAGGAGCATGCGATGCTTGGAGAGACCTAGCTTTCCAAAGGAGGGAGAGGTCGCTAGGCTTCTCATGGGGATATAGGAAGCTAGGCAGAGTCTTGTTGGAGCGCTTGGATAGGTTTTACGTGGGAGAGTGTGGATCCTATCGTGGAGGCCAGATAGGGTAGTTGGCTAGCACCGCTTTGTTCGATCATTGCTCGGATCTCGTGACACTTGATCCCCCAATATCTTCCCTAGATACACGATCCTATTGTATCCCTAACTCGATCTATAGGAGGGAGGAGGTGAAGAGTCAGATTGAGTAAATTTGGACTAGGGAGTGGGGCAGCAAGGACTGCATCGCATAGGAGGTTGCAGAGGTCTTAGCCAAGTCGAGCAATATCCGCTAGGAGGCAGCCCTACAAGCGAGGCAGCAAAGCTAGGAGGAGGAGAGAGCACTCCGGCAGGACCTAGCAGCCACACAGAGATTACTACAGGAGGCACCAGGGGATCCCATACTCCACGCACAGGAGGTGCGCGCATGAGCAGCCATCACCGACTTAGAGGATAGGCGATCGAAGTTCTCATTCCGCACCTCAGCAGCCTTCTGGGTGCGGAAGGGAGACACGATGTGCAAGGATTTTTTCAAAGCACATTAGCCTCGCACCTTAGGAGAGCAGATACGCAGCCTTCGGGATCAGTATGGGAGGATCCGCTCTAGCCCAGATGAGGTGATGGAGACTGCCAGCGACTACTACAGACGCCTTTTCTAGCAGGAGACAAAATCAGCCCAGAGGACAGCGATGCAGACAGCAAATCTAGGATCACATCCCGTCCCTCGTCACAGAGAAGATGGGGCAATCCCTCCTAGACCCCTTCACAGAGAAGGAATTAGAGGAGGCTTTCCACACACACGATGGGTAGAAATGCCCAGGAGAGGATGGCCTCTCTAAGGCCTTCTTCACCACCTACTGGAAGGAAGTAAAGGACCCCTTACTGTTGGCTTTCCAAGAGATTTTCAGCTCAGGACGGATACGAGGGAGTCTATCGGCAGGTCTTGTCAGTCTTCTCCCCAAAGGGGAAAACCGGTTGGAGCTATCCCAATGGAGACCGATCACCCTATTCTCAGTAGCCATAAGGCACTGGCAAAGATGATTGGTAGGCAACTCCGACCTGTGCTTCTAAACATCATTCATGACACACAGACAAGCTTCTCATCGAGTATAGGAGTATCCTTGACAATGTCTTTACCTTTTTTGAGGCGACAGAGTGGGCCCAGCACAGTGGTCATGGATTGGCTGTACTACTCCTGGACTTCGAGAAAGCCTATGACAAGGTGGACTGGGACTTCTTGGAGGGCACCATGGTGAGGTTGGGCTTTCCCTAGGCATGGATCCGCGGGTCTCCGCACTTTACAGATCGGCTACTAGTAGGGTTCTCATAGGTGGCAGGCAAGGGGAGGAGTTTCGGCAAGAGAGATCAGTATGGCACGGCTGCCCACTGGCCACGTATCTATTTCTACTCTTTGCAGAGGCGATGTCTCACTTCCTCAAATCACGTGTGAGCAGGTTATGTGGCCTTCGACTTCTACTGAGAGAGGAGACAGAGCTATTAGACTCAGAGTATACAGATGATACAACACTTAACATAGAGGACGATGAGTTGATACTGGAGAGAGTGAGACTAGCTCTCGAGGTGTTCTGTACTGCAATGAAAGCGAAAATCAACTAGCGAAAGTCAGTTGGTTTCCTTACAGACCCAGACTCTAGTACGGAGTGGGGTGTCAACTTGGAATTTAGATGGGTGTGCAAAGGGCAGATCGTTCGTTACCTAGGGTTCCAAGTGGGACTCGACATCACTCCTGCCTAGCAATTTCTTCTAGTCCTTGACTCTATTCGAAGAAAGATGACCTTCTAGAGTACTGCTCGCCTTTTCCTAGCAGGCCGAGCGTTGCTGGTTAAATAGGTCCTCCTAGCAACGGCTTGGTGCACCGCCTCGCATTGGTGCTTCTCCTCATCTTGTATAGTTCAACTTCGCCACCTAGTGCAGAATTTCATCTGGGCCGGGTTAGACAGTTCCAGGGACTCTTAGGCCAAGGTGGCATGGGCAACCATCATCCAGCATCGATCAGAGGGAGGGCTTGGAATCATAGACCTAGAGTATCAGAGTCTGGCCCTTTTGGGCAAGCTAGTATCCGCGGTCTCACACTAGGAGGGCAGACCCGAAACATCCTATTGTAGGAGGGTCTCCAAGAGTGTAAATTGAGGCTCGGCGATGATTGGAGACTGTCCTTGCGATGGATCTTCGCAATGGCCCAAACCACGCCCCCAGATCCCCCTTCCTACGCAACTTACTTCATGTGCGGCAATGCCTCCGTAAGGCCCTAGTTCAGAGCCCCCTAGGTGCCAAGAGGAGATAGACTGCCAACCGGTGATTTGAAACCTCCATGTCACAGATCAAGAGGGGATATGAATTGGCGAACACCCCCACATCTAGTGGGCAGGTTGGGAGGTCGGACCGGCTCACACCATCAGGACCTCGCGGGAGGTGTACAGGATGGTGGGTGAGGAGGTGTTGCAATGGGCATCAGGTTGCCAAAGAGAGATTGAGTCGAGGAGAAGGGAGATTGACGCACCAATACCTCAGGAGTGGCTTGGCGCCTTGATACGAGAGCCGGTAGAGCCCGAGGAGGTATGGGCCACTAAGTTCTCACCGACAGGTATCCCCCTACAGGTGGCAGGTAGAGTGGGCGGTGCCCCACATGGGACCTTCTTCACCATATAGGAGAGTGGGCGTCATGCCCTTAACAAAGGGCAACAGGATGAGGGGATAGCTGTCCTTTCGTGGAGGAGGATTCGAGTGGTTGGCCTTCAAGGGAAGACATGGCGGCTAGACCCCTATGTTTTCTTGGAGGAGCTCCAGGATTGGCGCCTCTAGATTTGGGAGGGTAGGCCACTTGGCGAGAGCTAGAGTGGGACCCAGGAGAGTGGCTATGGTCGGCCTCTGCAGTTGCCAAGAAGCCACTGAGGTTCTCGGAGCACATAGCTAGGATTGGCACACAGGTACTGATGCAAGAGAACATCGCCTAGGCGCCATCGCGTAGCAAGTATTGGGCAGAGCATAGCATCACGGATGCCTTCCGACGGACTTTCTGGTGCCGCCTATGGGACAGCTAGAGGCCGAGGAGGGTATCATATTTCTTATGGTTGGTGGCACATGGAGGCCTAGTGGTGGGGAGTTGGTTAGCCCACATGCAGAAGGATGGAGGGTGTAAACGCTGCATAGAGCAGTTTCTGGAAACTCCAAAGCACTGGCTTTGGTCATGTGAGGCAGCACACCTTGTGTGGAGAGAAGCATGCCGCATCCTCCGCCGTAGAGTACCTTGCTTTGGATGTATCTCATGGGGAGCTTTCTGCTGGCACATAGTCAGCCAGGGCCGTCACTTGTTGTATGAGGCTAGGATGCAAGACATGATATTCTTTTTTGAGGCTGGTTCATGTGCAGTGGTCGGCTTAGAGGCCCTACCCATCCGCCAAGTATTGGAGTCCACAGCAAACCGCTCTGAGGTATGGGAGATCATAGGGAGCCTCACCAGATGGCATATCTAGAAGGCGCGGAGCTAAAAGATTTTTGGTGGGGAGAGACTTTTTGTACATGCGACTTTAACCGAGCTATGGGCCTCCATCATCCACTCCCTTTGTGGCCGATGGGACCAGGTGCAGGGTGAATCTCGAGCTCATCAAGAGCTCCATTTTCACTTTATGTGCACTTGGGGCAGCCACGACCCATTTTTCGTGATGCAGGCAGACAGCTCCAGATGGCGATGCATCCCCCCACCATGGCTTCTTGCCCCCATCCCCCCTAGACCACCCTGAGAGGCTTGTATACTTGATATATATGACTCTGCATCAACTCCAACTAGTCTGTTGAGCATGGCAAACATATGTAGCTTCAACAAATTTCTAGAAATTCCTGCCCGTTGCGCCGCGTTTGCTATCCTGCACTCCCCCCCCCCCCAAAACCGGATTCCTCACGCCAGCCCACCTACCCCTTCCCGTCAGCCAGCCAGCCAGCCCCTCACCCGCCCACCTGCGCCTAGCCGCCGCCAGCCCGTCCGTCGCCTACTCCTGCCTTGCAACGCCCGCCCCACCTGTTCCTGACCACTGCCAACCCACCCGTCGCCTACTGCAAGGCGCCCCCACCTATTTCTTGCCGCCACCAACCCACCCTTTGCATTCTCCTGTCCTGCAGCCCCTAACCACCACCCCACCTGCTCCTAGCCGCCCCTAGCGCGCACATTGCCTAGTGCTGCCCTGCAGCCCCCAGCCCCATCTGATAGACCCACCACCCATGCTCCCCCCTCCTCACCATCGCCCCCTCCCCCCCCCCCCCCCCCCCCTTCCAGTTGCTCCCTCCCCCTGCAGCCACTCCTTCCTCCGATAGCACTATAGCATGCTAGGTAGGTTCTCAGCAGGCACGCGCAATGAAAAACCTCTAGTTAGACGCAAGCGCATTTTGCGAGTGCCCCCAGTCAAACACCTTGCGCATCATCCTCTCTAAGGAAGAGCTCTTAGCCGTCCGTGCCACAGAGGTGGAGTTGAAAGAAACAACGATCTTTGGTCAGTTCATAAGACACTACCCATCGAGGGCCCAGGTGTGGGATTGGCTCCACTCCACGCTGTGCATTGGCACAGCGCAGATTGTGGAGGCAGTCCTCATGGGCCGAGGGATCTTCATGATTCAACTCACCTCTACGGATACCACTCGTGAGTTAGTGGAGAGCTCTCCCTATGCCTCCACAAAGGGGGTCATCTACATGGTTCCCTGGTAGAGCGGCTTCACAGTGGAGACATTTGCGCTCCACAACAGATTTCTCAGACACCCAGTCGCCTTACTATTCCCTGGACTGGCAGTAGAGTACCGCCAGTTAATGGAGGACTTTGGACAGCTCTTCAACACAGTTCTTCCTGCCTCCTTCACGGATGCAATGACAACTGCAGAGTTCCAAAGGTAGGAGTGGCCGTAAAAGACACAGAGTACCAAAATTCCTAGAGATTAAGGCAGGAGGTCACTATGAGTGGGCAGCAGGTCATTGTGACTGGGCAACCTGGGCAATGTCTACTCGCCACGACTTTGGGCATCAGGCAGCAGATCGTACACGTTTAGGAGCAAAGGCGGCTCCCCCAACAGGGCCGTAGGTGGACGCTGACAGCTTCACATAGGTCCAAAGAGAACAAAGAGGGAGACAGCAGGGGGGGCCGCAACCAACTTCTCAAACGTCGCCTCAACAGTAGGGTGCAGGAGGCTGAGCGACGCCCCCTAGGCAGAGCACTTCGTAGCCCCCCCCACTTGACAGGACTGCACTCCCCTGCAGCCACCACCCGCGCCATAGACTACCTCACCTAGGATCCCACAACCCCCACACCCCACCCCCCCCCCCACACTCCCCCCACTGACCCTGGCCCACACTACCCCTTTCCAGGGCCACCAGCCCCCCCACACCCGCCACATATCTCTAACTATCCCACCATCTCTTGATCCTCCTTCCCCCCACCACTTCCTCTGGCGAGCACCCCCCCTGATCCGCACCCGGTTAAGGTGATCCCTCCCGGACCCACCCCCCCCCCCCCTCCCACAAGAGGTGATGAGCCACATCCTCGCACCAGCAGTTTTCCCACTCCCATAGTCACCAGCTCATCTACCCCTTCCGCCCGCCACACTTTCCCGAGACAGGTACAGTTGTTTCCACAAGAGTTCTTCTGCAGTGGCCCATGGTCCTACCTGAGAGTTGTGGAGCACGAAGTGTTCCCACTAACTCTAGAGGTGGGGATCTTCGTGGTTGGAAAGTCAAGGAGGGGCAAGGTCTATCAACTAGCACCACCGGATGGACTAAACTACGCCTTTTTTCTTCAGTCCTCTCACTCAGGGGATTGGATGACGACACTGATAGAGGAGTTGAAGAGTCAGGTGGCGGACCAAATCTCCCAGTGCATGGAAGGACTAGCACTGTTTGCACAGCACTGGCCTGGTTGCATAATTGACATTAATTGGTGGGCTGGTGCCAAGGACCCACACTTGAGCATTATCTACCAAGCCCCTCCACAGTGGAGAGCTCCGAAGGATGTGACTGAGTGACCCCTCGCACAGGCGGCCCGTTTCTACTAGTGTACATAGTCACGACTCTCATCATGGCTGATAGATGCATTGATAGTACCCAAGGAGTATCTATCACCCCTATGGTCCGAGCGAGGACCACCATGGGGGACTAGAGTTCGCCGTCCAGACCTGCGGCAAAGCGTACTTGCATGCCCCATAGTTTTTCCTCTTCATCAGCAACCTCCACACCGAACAGATGCCTATTCGGTCAGTCGCAGGTTTCCCCATGAGCTTACACCTTGCATCCTAAAATGTGAATAGTCTCCACTACAGTGGGCCAAGTGGTTCCAGAAAGTTGATTGTTCGGCAAAAGCTACAGCCTGCCCTTGCCGGATAGCGAATCGACATCTTACTTCTACAAGAGCACAAGCTCACTCCCACCCAAGCCCAACGGGTAGGGAAGGTACTCCCAGGCAGTTCGCACACTTACTAGGTGCACGCCATAGGTGCCCACGGCAAGAGTGGAGGTGTATGCACCTCTATTCGCCCGAGTATCACCGCTTGTGTACGAGACTACGGGACAATAGTAGCAGGGAGGGTTCTATGGATCAGATTGGACATTGGAGACTCGTGCCTTGGAGTCCTCAATGTCTATGCCCCCACGGAGGTTAGGGCTCGCAGTAGGTTCTGGGTGGAGATCGCAGGACTTCTAGAGGTGGATTCCTGGATCATTGAGGCTTTGTAGGATCAACAGGGCAGAGGCAGAAACTACCAAGGCATGGCCGAGGAGGAGCAAGAGGCATGGGAGGTCTTTCTACTGGCAGTAGGAGCATGCGATGCCTAGAGAGACGTACCTTCCATAGGAGGGAGAGATCGTTGGACTTCTCTTTGGATACAGCCAGCTAGGTGGAGTCCTATTGGAGCGGTTGGACAGGTTTTATGTGGGAGAGAGGGGAAGCTCTCGAGGAGGCCGGATTGGGCAGTTGGCGGAAACCACGTTGTTCAATCATTGCCTAGTTCTTCTCACACTAGATCCCTCAGTATCTGTCCTAGACATACAATCCTGTAGGATCCCTGACTCGATCTATAGGAGGGACGAGGTGATGAGACAGACAGAGCAGATTTGGACCAGGGAGTGGGGCAGGAGGGACTAGATCACAGAGAAGGTTGCAGAGGTCCTAGCCCAGTCGAGCAGTATCTGCCAAGAGGTAGCCATACAGGCTAGGAAGTAGAGCTAGGAGCAGGAGAGAGCACTCCAAGGGGACCTTGCAACCACACACAGATTATTACAAGAGGAACCAACGGATCCCACCCTCCACGCACAGGAGCTGTGCGTGCGAGCAACCATTGCTGGCCTAGAGGACAGGTGCTCAGAGTTCTCTTTCCGCACCTCGGCAACTTTTTGGGCACGGAAGGAGAACACGATGTGCAAGGAGTTTCTCCAGGTGCACTAGCCTCGCACCTTAGGAGAGCACATATGTACCCTTCGAGATCAGTATGGGAGGACTCGTTCTAGCCCAGACGAGGTGATGGAGCTTGCCACCGATACTACAGATGCCTTTTCAAGCAGGAGATAGTCTCAGCTAGAGGACAGCAATCCAGGCAGCAAGTCTGGAATCACATCCCGTCCCTCGTTACAAAGATGGGACGCTCCCTTCTAGCCCTTTTCACTGAGAAGGAACTAGAGGAGGCTTTCCATACACAGGGCAAGCCGAAATGCCCAGGAGAGGATGGCCTCTCTAAGGCCTTCTTTACTACCTACTGGGAAGTAATGAAGGACCCCCTACTGATGGCCTTCCAAGAGATTTTCACTTCAAGACGGATGCTAGGGAGCCTTTCAGCAGGCCTTATCTTCTCCCCAAAGGGGAAGACCGCATGTAGCTTTCTCAGTGGAGACCGATCACCTTATTGTCAATGGCCTACAAGGCACTGGCAAAGATGATCGGTAGGTGACTACGCCCCGTGCTTCCAGACATCATCCATGACACACAGACAGGCTTTGTCCAGGATAGGAGCATCCTAGACAATTTATTCACCTTCCTTGAGGCGACAAAGTGAGCTCAGCACAGTGGGTAGAGCCTAGCCGTACTACTCTTTGATTTCGAGAAAGCTTATGATAGGGTGGATTGGGATTTCCTAGAGGGCACCATGGTGAGGTTGGGTTTACCACAGGCTCGAACTCGCAAGGTCTCCGTACTTTACACATCGGCCACCGACAAGGTCCTTATAGGTGGTAGGCAAGGGGAGGAGTTTTGGCTAGAGAGATCAGTCCAGCACGGTTGCCACTGGCCATGTATCTATTTCTACTCTTTGCAGAGGCGATGTCTCACTTCCTCAGGTCACGAGTGAGCGGATTATGCAGCCTCTAACTTCTAGTGAGAGAGGACACTGAGTTGATAGTCTCACAGTATACAAATGACACAACACTCTACATAGAGGACGATGAGTTGATGCTGGAGAGAGTGAGGTTGGCTCTTGAGATGTTCTGTTCAGCAGCGGGAGCTAAAATCAACTGGCGAAAGTCAGTTGGTTTCCTCATAGACCCGGACTCTAGCAGGGAGTGGGGCGTCCCCCTGGGATTTAGATGGGTGAGCAAAGGGCAGACCGTTGTGTACCTAGGATTCCAGGTGGGACTTGACATCACTCCCGCCCAGCAGTTTCTTCCAGTCCTCGATTCTATTCGGAGGAAGCTGACCTACTAAAGCATGGCTCACCTCTCACTAGCCGGTGAGCCATGGTGGTTAACCAAGTCCCCCTAGCGACGGCCTGGTACATCGCCTCGTGTTGGTGCTTCTCCTCATCCTACGTAGTGCAACTTCACCGCCTGATACGCAACTTCCTTTGGTCTGAGTTAGACAGCTCCAGGCATTCCAAGACCAAGGTGGCATGGGCGACCATCATACAGCATCGGTGAGAGGGAGGGCTTGGGATCATAGACCCAGAGTATCAGAATATGGCCCTTCTGGGCAAGCAGTTGTCTGCGGCCTCTCATCGAGAGGGCAGACCTGGAAGGTCCTTTTGCAGGAGAGCCTCTAGGATTGTAGACCGAGGCTTGGCTGTGAGTGGAGGCTGTCCCTGAGATGGATCTTCACGTCAGCTCAAATCACTCCCCCAGATCACCTTTCCTACGCAGCTTTCTCCACGTGTGGCAAGGCCTTCGTAAGGCCCTAATCCAGAGTCCCCAAGGCTGCTAGGAGGAGATAGACCATCAGCAGGTGATCTGGAACTCCTAGGTCAGGGATCAGGAAGGGGCGAAAATTGGCAAGCATCCCCACATCCAGTGGGCTGGTTGGGAGGCTGGCCCGGCTCATACCATCCGGACATGGTAGAAGCTATACAGGATGGTGGACGAGGAAGTGCTGCAGCGAGTATCAAGCTGCCAAAGAGTGGAGTTGAGGAGAAGCAAGATAGACACAACAATACCTCAAGAGTGGCTTGCTTCCCGGAAACGAGAGCCAATAGAGCTCGAGGAGGTATGGGCCGCTAAGTTCTCACTTGTAGGCATCCCCCTAGGTAGAGTGGCCAGCTTTCCACCTGGGACTTTTTTCACTGTACAGGGGGGGGGGGGGGGGGGGGGGGGGGGGGGGGGGGTTCTAGCTCTCTTGACAGAGGACAGCAGGATGAGGGGATAACTGTTCTTTCACGGAAGACGATCCAGGTGATTGGCCTTCAGGGGAAGACATGGCGGCTAGACCCTTTTGTCTTTTGGCAGGAGGTCAAGGACTGGTGCCTCTGCATCTAGGAGGGCAGGCCACTTGATGAGCTAGAGTGGGATCCGACAGAGTGGCTATGGCTAGCCATGGCAGTCGCTAAGAAGCCACCGAGGTTCCTAGATTACACCACCAGGATTGGCAAACACGTACTGATGCAGGAGGATATGGATTGGGCATCATCATGTAGCAAGCACTGGGCGGAGCACAGCATCACAGAGCCTTTTCGGCAGACTTTTTGGTACCACCTATGGAATAGCTGGAGGCTGAGGAGGGTATTGTATTTTCTATGGCTGGTGACACATGGAGGCTTGGCGGTGGAAAGCTCGCTTGCCTAGATACAAAAGGAGGGAGGTTGTAAGCACTACACACAACAGCCTTTGCAAACCCCAAAGCACTGCCTTTGGGCATGTGAGGCGGCACAGCTCGTGTGGAGAGGAGCATGCCACATCCTTTGCCGTATAGCACCCAACCTTGGATGTATCTCATGGGGAGCTTTCTGCTGGCAAGTGGTCAGCCAGGGTCATCACCTTCTGTATGAGGTCAAGATGTAGGACAAGATATTCATTATCGAGGCAGGGTTGTATGCAATAATCGGTTTAGAGACTCTACCCATCCGCAAGGTACTAGAGCCCACAACAGACCGCTGTGAGCTATGGGAGATAATAGGGAGTCTTACTAGTTGGCATATTTGGAGGGCGCAGTGTCAGGAGGCTTTCAGCAAAGAGAGACTTTCAATACAAGCGACCTTAGTAGAGCTCTAGACCTCCATCATCCACTCCCTCCGTGGCCGATGGGATCAGGTGCAGGGTGAGTCCAAGGCTCATCCCCTCCATGGCTTCTTGGCCCCATCCCCCCTAGACCGCCTTGAGAGGCTTGTATGCATGATGTACTTGTGACTTTCATCAGCTCTAGCTAGTCTGTTGAGCATGAGCACTCCGTTGTAATCAGTTTTTCTTTAGTAATATAATCAGCCACAGTTTACTTGCAAAAGAAAAAAGTTTATTGAGCATGAGCACTTCTTTGTATTCAGGATTTTTTCTGAAGTAATATAATCAGCCACACTTTATTTGCAAAAAAAAGTGGCAACTCTCATGATGATGTCATCTGCTCATGTGGTCCTGCACAGTGCAAATGCAGCCTAGTAGGGCTGGCAGCAGCTGCAAACTGCTCCGAACTGACTGCAAACAGTGTGCCTGAAGTAAATGCAGCATGCACACATACTAGGGCAGGTTGCCTTGAGCTGGGTGATGGCTGGCTGCACCATGAACTGAGGTACCTGCCAGTGGAGGGGTGTAGACAGCAATGGATGAAGGCACTAGTTGGTGGAGAATTTGCAAAAACAGGATTGAGCAAGTGGCTAGGCAGCCTCTCCATTTATAGTGGATCCTCCCAAACGTTAGGTGTTGGCTTATGGGACAGAAAACTTCATATAAATTGAGCCTTCGGCTTTTAAAATGAGCTACTGGTAATTCACTTTCTTTTACTTCATAATTCACCTTTTTTAGCTTGGCATGAGCAATCACCCTTTGATTTAGGCATGAATTGAATTTTGATTTGTTGTGAAAACGGGGAAGATCCTAAAGTATAGGTTTGATTTTACTCATTTTGATAATAAATTGGGTGTGTAAAGGTTAGGCAAAGCACTAGGATTGATGCATGAATAGGGCTGAGGCTTGGTACAATATATTAGATTTGTTTGGAACTGCAATTTCTATGTATTGCACACAATCCTCATGGGCTGGAGCCAAGGCACTTCATTGTGAGGCAGGCCTAGGAGCTTCCCAAAATCCGAGAATCCTACAAGTTCCGAATGGCATCAATCAAGATAGGACCCCAGCCAATGATATCCCACTAGGCAATGCCTTGGGTGGGTACATTTCATATGGTATCAAAGCAAATTTAAAATATACAAAAATGGTTTGACTACTAAAGTTCTTTGCATGCTATCAAAATACATCAAACAAAAAAAAAGAGTTGTAAGCTCATTGATACCCAAACACGTTATACTACACAAGAAAAGGAATGTTGTCGGTTATTCCTTTGGTATAAGCCCAACCTTTGAGGCTTTGAGGCGAGGTAATGAAAGCTCTTTCAAGAGTTTGAGTTTGAGATTTGTAACCATTAAGGTGGAACCACTAAGGTTGCTCATTCTTTTAGTTCAATGCCTAAGTGAATCTTTTATCTTTTATGGAAAGCTCAATGTATTTCTATCTTATGCTAAAGGGGTGTTACCCATTGAATCCTCACTTTGGTAGGATTTGGCAATTAGTCCAAGATGGAACTCGTAGCCCGAGAAGATCAATTGGTCCAGATGCAAATAAGGTAGCTAGTGAGAGTGTTAGAATTGGTCAATTATGGGCAATGCCCAATGTAATTTGTGTGGACTGGACACTCATTAAAGTGTCAAAGTAAGGTGTATCTAGGGCTTTAAAAGTAGTGACACTAGACTCTAGACTTACTTAAGACCTATCACACTTTCATTCTTTCAATCTAGCACTTGCATCTTTTGAGTGTGGAACTACTACCTACTCTTGTTCACTGTCTGGTGTTCACACTCTTATCTCTTCCTCCATTTTTCCAATAGTTCGTATCATAGCTCAACACATGGATTTTATCTCACCACCGCTCAACTAGTGCTACCCATGTGAATTTCCCTCAGCCAATAAAGGAAGAGGAGCCAATGTTTTGGACCCAGGAGCTCTTGTTTTGGAAGAGGAGTTGTTGTTCTAGAGAAGGAGCTACTGCTATTTTCAGCCTCCACACAATCTCACATACAATCTTGCACACAACCCTATACACATAGCCTCTCTTAGCCCTACTCATTATATTCTCACCGCTGTCTGTCAAGAATCGCGTGGTGGAGAGACTTGCTCAAGATGCTGTGCTGAACACACACAGAATGCACAAGGAGAAGCTCACTCAAGAGACAAGAAGAGAGATGGAGGCCAAAACGTTTTCTTGCTGGTTTCTTCTTCTTCTTCCACACACTTTACAATGTACACAAAGTATAGATAAGATCCAACATAAAGAAAAGTGGCCTACTAAGTCAAACAATGCATAACCGACTACACTAGTCGACTGGCGCTATAACTATGCCAGTTGTAAATAGGTGTAATAACCTAAATATAATAAGTAATGAATCAGTGGCCATGTGAGAGTCATAATGACCACCGATGTGCTCAGTGTAGACGTGTGGACCCATCTAACCAGGTGGTCCATCATTAATGTCCGCATATGTTGAGCTTGTCATCTCAACACTCCCCCTCAAGCTCAACTGCATCTCTGCAACTCCAAGTAAGCTTCGAAACTTTTGAAGCTTCTCTGTACCCAATGCCTTCGTAAAGATGTCAGCTATCTGATCCTGTGTGCTCACATACACCAAGTCAACCTCACTTGCCAGTACCTTCTCTCTCACAAAGTGGTAGTATACCTCAATATGTTTTGTCCTGGCATGGAACACACGGTTCCTAGCCAACTGTATACTGCTCATGTTGTCACAATAAATGACAACTGGACCTTCCACCTGCACATCTAAATCAACCAATAACTTTTGCAGCCATACTACCTCACATGCTGCAACAGCACCACCTCTATACTCAGTCTCTGTACTCGACAAAGCAACTGTAGATTGCTTTTTGCTGCTCCAAGTAACTGCTGCACTACATGTATCCGCTGGTAGATCTTCTATCAAACATACTACCAGCCCAATCTGCATCTATGTATCCAAACACCTGTACATCTGTACCTGTCTCATAGAAAAGTCCATAATGTAATGTGGACTTCACATATCTCAATATGCGTCTGACTGCATCGAAATGTGGCTTTCTAGAAACTTGCATGAAATGACTCACAAGACCAACAACGTAGCTCAAGTCCACCCTTGTAATGGTCATGTAGATCAAACTCTCTACTATCCTCCTGAACATAGTAGGGTCTTCTATCTCATCCCCAACATTAGCACTTAACTTTACATTCTGCTTCAACGGGACTGAAAGTGGTTTGCATGCTGTCATACCATACTTAGACAATATATCCAAGCCATACTATCTTTGGGACAACCATATACCATCATCACATCTGATCACCTCAATGCCAAGGAAGTACCTTAGCTCACCTAAATCCTTCATCTCAAACTTCTTCTTCAAAAAGTCCTTGACTTCAGCAATCCCACTATCACTATCACCTGTAATAATCAAGTCATCCACATAGATGACTATGATGACCAAACCTGCATCGCTCTTTCTCACATAAAGTGAGTGATCAGCATCATCAGAAACATAAAAGCCAATATTGACAAGATACTCTCTGATCTTGTCAGACCATGCTCTAGGTGCTTGCTTGAGCCCATAGAATATCTTCTTCAACCTGCACACATACGTGGGATGCTCTAAATCTTCATAACCTGCTAGCTGATCCATATACACTTCTTCCTACAAATCACCATGTAAGAAGGCATTCTTCACATCCATTTGCTGCAACCTCCAACCTTTGGCTACTGCCAAAGCAATCACACATCTGACAGTTGCCATCCTAGCAACTGGACTGAAGGTTTCTTCATAATCTATGCCATATGTCTAGGCATAGCCTTTTGCAACCAGCCTAGCTTTGTACCTACTAATAGAACCATCTGCATTATTCTTAATCTTATAAACCCACTTACATCCAATAGATTTCTTGCCCTTTGGCAATGATACTAGATCCCAAGTTTTATTGGCCTCTAATGCAGCCATCTCCTCATCCATTGCTGCATCCCAATGAGTATGACCAACAACATCCTCAAAGCAAGTGGGCTCAACATCCTCAACTAGTTTCACCATATAAGGATAATGGTGAGTTGCATAACCTTCAAAACCAAATCTTTTAATAGGGTATCTGACCTTGCTAGATCTGCGTACCACCAGATCACTCAATGGAGCCTTTACATTACTATGAGCTCTCTGTACACCTGGTGTCCTGACAAAAGGAATACCAAGCTCATCATCTAAGCTCTCTGAGCCACTGGAGTCTCCATCAAGAACTGTATCAATGCCATCTGACACTTTATTCTTTCCTTTGTCTTTACCTGTAGTGCTACTAGATGCACCTGAAGATGTAGAGCTACTCCTTAGTCTCCCAGACCAAGGACTACGAGATGATGTTTCTGATCCACTAAGAGTCCATAATTCTTGCTTTTCAGTCTGCACATGAGTGTCATGATCATCATCATCATCCAATGCATCACCACTAGATGCATACCAACTGCTCATTTCATCAAAGATGACATCCCTACTCACTCTGAACTTACATGTGACAGGGTCATAACAGCGATACCCTTTTGTGCTCTAAAGAGTATCCAATAAAGACACATTTTTCTGCCTTTAGATCAAGCTTCTTCCGTAGCTCATCTGGTACATGAACATATGCAACACATCCAAATACATTTAAGTGCGATACATCAAGCTTCTTGCCAGTAAAGCATTCTTCAGAAGTCATCCCATGAACTACAGCTGTGGGAGTTCTGTTCATAATATAAACAGCAGTAAGAATAGCCTCAGACCAAAAATGCTTATGCATATTCTTTTCAGCCATCAAGACGCATGCAACTTCTGCAATATGCCTGTTTTTTCTTTCTGCAACCCCATTTTGCTGTGGAGTATACCTGCATGTGAACTGTCTCTTTATCCCATGAGACCTCAAAAAATCACTGAACTCATTCGAGAGGTACTCTCCCCCTCCATCTGACCTCAAGCACTTTACTTTCAAGCATGTTTCTCTTTCAACTACAGCCTTGAAAGTTCTAAAGTGCTCAAACACTTCACTCTTTTCCTTCATAAAATATACCCACAGCTTTCTAGAACAATCATCAATGAATGTGACAAAGTATGAACTGCCTCCAAGAGATACATTTTGTGTAGGCCCCCAAATATCTGTATGCATAACATCAAGGATATTTCTACTTACATCTCTATCATGTGAAAAGGGTTGTCTTGCCTACTTACCAAACTAACATGCTTCGCATACCTTATGAGATTCTGCAACTCTAAATGTAGGAAAACCTGTAACCAACCCTTTTGACTGCATTAATTTCAGCATTTGTACATTTGCATGTCCAATGCGTTTGCGCCAAATTTCAATATCTGCAACACCACCTTTTCCTTTAGCATACATAGTAGCATTCATAGTAGGAATTCCAGTATCCAGAGTAAACATACGTCCAACTCTACTTTCCTTTGTAACCAACCTGCACTTATCATTGAAGTCTTCTACAAAGCAGCCCTTTGCATTAAATCTGACTTGCAGCCCTTGCTCTACCATCTGACCGACTGACACCAAGTTCTTTATAATAGATGGCACACGTAATACATCTAAAAGACTCTTTGTCTTACCATCATGCAAGGACAAGGGAACTTTTTCAATGTGTGAAATTAGGTGACATGAATCATCACCCGTCTGCATATAACCTGTATTTTGCAAATCTTGCATCTCTCCAAACCATTCTGCATGGCTGGTCATATGATTGAATGCACCTAAATCAACATACCAAACATCATCATGTGTTCCCTTTCCTGTAACAGCATTCAATATATGCTGCATAACAAACAGACGTTCATTTTTGTTTTCATTCTGTCGTGAAGACGATGCATAGTTTCCTTGCTGCAACTTACCACTTCGAATATTATCTTTCTTAGCATGACATTGGGCTGCAATATGACCTGTTTTGCCACAGTAGTGACACACAATACCAAAGTTGTTAGAATCTCTATTCTGCCATCCACCTCTTCCTCTAAAGCTCCCCTTGCCTCTAAAGTTACCACGACCTCTTGAAACCTGCATATCGCCAAATTGCTGATTCAATCTATTTTGCTCGTTGTCACTACCATGGCCTGTTGAAGAGAACCTGCCACGTCCCCTTCTCCTGAACTGGAGTAGAAAGCTTGGACTTGTTCACCACTTTTTTCAGATGTCTCACTCTACATGTTGATCTCTTTGGTGAGCATAAGGGAGACCAACTCATCGAAATTTGAAAATGGCTTTCTGACATATATGGAAGTTACAAAAGACCTCCAAGCCTTTTCATTATTAAGTCCACCCAATGTAAACGACACCAAATCATCATCATCGGGTATTGCATCAATCGCAGCCAAGGCATCTGCAATGCTCCTTATCTTCAATGCATACTCATTGATAGACATCTTCCCTTTCTTCAATATATTCAACTCTTGCTTGAGTTGAATCTTTCGTGCCTTTGTATTTACGAAAAACATACTTTCAAGTATGGTCCAAGCTGCATATGAATTCTCTGCATTTTTAATATGTCGCAGCATATTATTGTCAATTACTGCAGACAACCAATACATAACATTTTTGTCTTTTGCATTCCATTCCTTCCGTGCCTTTGTCTCTTATGCACTTGGAGGATCACTCACCTCTGGCTCCTTTTTTTCACCTGAAACAAACTCGTAGAGACCTTTTCCAATAAGGAAATTCGTGACACGGAACTTCCATGAAGGGTAGTTATTCTTGTCGAGCTTCTCAATGATGGGGTCTCCACTGTTCTCTGCCATTATCACAAAACTAATACCAAACAATAAGAAAATCTTCTGCAACCCTCGACTTATAGTGCACAGTAATACACCAAATAGCCTTTTTTACTATCTGCTCAACAATACATGCAATCTGCAATCAGTTTGCAAATAAACCTTGTGTTTATTCGCTGGTAAACACCTTTGAACTTACAGATCTAAAATCTGTAACCTGTGCATCTATATACGGCACACATAGCTGAAATTGTAGGGTATCTCAAACTGTTGTCCGCAACCTTACGAGTCTAAAACGGAGCCTGAAATGACCTCGGATGGCCAAAATAGCAGCGGGACAGCCCTAAAGGGCTAATCTACAGAATACACAGCGCTTTTCGCGTACACAAAATCTCACTGCAATTTGAGATTTTTGCTCTGCCTTGCTTTCGGTGCCTCCATAGGCACTGTCCAAGAGAAGAAGTAGAGAATGGAAGAGCTTCTTACCCGTTGCTTACTTGCTCGAATCCTTGGCTCCTCTCCTTCGCTTTAGCCTTCAAAACCACCTCAATCAGTGGTGCAGCTCTGATATCATGTCAAGAACCGCGTGGTGGGGAGACTTGCTCAAGATGCTGCGCCGAACATACACAGAATGCACAAGGAGAAGCTCACTCAAGAGACAAGAAGAGAGATGGGGACCAAAACGTTTTCTTGCTGGTTTCTTCTTCTTCTTCCACACACTTTACAATGTACACAAAGTATTGATAAGATCCAACATAAAGGAATGTGGCCTACTAAGTCAAACAATGCATAACCGACTACACTAGTCGACTGGCGCTATAACTATGCCAGCTGTAAATAGGTGTAACAAACTGAATATAATAAGTAATGAGTTAGTGGCCATGTGAGAGCCATAATGACCACCGACGTACTAAGTGTAGATGTGTGGACCCATCTAACCAGGCGGTCCATCATTAATGTCCACATGTGTTGAGCTTGTCATCTCAACACTGTCTGCTATTTTTCTCAGCTCTACCCACCATTTTCTCGGCCTTTCCTACCATTTTTTGCAAATCTTTAAAAAAATGCAAAATTCCTAACTTATGAATTTGGGGGTTTTCAAAAGTTTGTGCAATTTCTCATTCATTGTGCTCGTCTCATCTCATCTCCAATTTATTGCACTCGATGCTAAGAAATTTGGGGGACTTTCGATTGACTTGTCCATCTCTAAAATTTCTTTCTTCAAGTGAATTTGGGGCTTTTGCCTAATTCGAGCTCCCAACATTGTGCAATTTCTTCGACATTGGTGCAACAAATTTGAAGCTTTTTTGATTTCTGGGTCGGGCACACTCCCAAGGTGAAGTCTGATTTCTGATTACTACCTACAAACATCCCGATGTGACATTACACCAAATTCTAAGGTTGTAAGTATAAAATTTGTTCTATTTCTCAAAATTTCGTCAAGAACATTTAGATCTTTTACTTGGTATGCATCCCAAAGGAGTGATAGGTGCTGCAACAACATTATCTTGCTATTCATGTCAGATTGGGTAGAGAAACATGTACAAACATGGGATAGCAATAAAACTTAGGGATTTACAGCATTAAGTTGCTGAATTTAATATTTTGCATGCATTTCAATGCACGCATAGTGGCACAGCACTGAATTGCTGTAAATTGCAAGTTGGGTGTTGTTTTGTAGGTAAATAAATACATCACCTCCTTAATTTGCCATGATACTCATTGCCAAAAGAAGCAAAAGAGAAATGTCCAAGCTGGACCAACCTAGAAATCTCAAAATTTCCGGAAATTACAGCAAATAGCTTGCTGCAATTAGCAAACTCAGGTACATTTGTCAAAACTCTCTGTAATGCATGTAATCCAAGGTGCATTTAACGCTCAACAACACTGTACAAGCAAAAGCTCCAAAATTTATTGCCCCATAATTGTCAAAAACAGTCTATTTGAGACTGAGACTGCAGTACATTTGCCAATTTCTGAATTTACAACAAAAGCCCCAAAATTTCACAAAATCTCTGCATAAAATGTGTCCCACACACTTGTAAGTGCAGATATATGTTGCCAGGTACAATCCTTTCCTACAAATAAGATTTGAAATAAAAAATTGATTAAAAAATGTGCTTGTACCCTGAATTTGATAATCCAGAGTTGTCACTGTTGTATTAGTGGCAGGTGGAGCTGGTCAGCAGGCGTGGCGAGTTGCTGGAGCCAGGCGAAGGGTGGCCCAATCAGGCGGCGCTGTACGCGCTTCCAAGTGGCATTGCAGGTTCAGGGCACAAGGGGAGCTGGCAGTGAAGGAGGTGGGTTTGTGGCGGTGCAGGAGATGGGATGCGCAGGCAGATTGGGGCTGGAAGGGCGCCACAAGGCAACGTACTGCAGAACATGGTCCAGGCGGGCGTAGGAGGCAGCGCTGCGGACGCTGGGAGATAGGCACCCGGAGGGCGGCGCTCTGCAGGTGCTGTGGGGACGCAGCAGGTTGAGCTGCACGCAACGCAGTTGGGGCTGCAGGTCGAGCTGCAGGTCTCTGGAACTAGGTATAGTACGAGGTAGCTCGCGGGCACTCCTAAAGGATGAGACCAGAGCAAAGCTAAACCGAGCTGAACTCAGCTCTGATACCAAATGTGAGAGGTTGAGTGAATCAAAGCTCAGCTGAGAGTGCAGTAGATAGTGTGGAGAGTGAAGCACGACACCCAATGCAATAATAGACTGAAACTGAAAGTACAAAGTACAACCCTTAAACCTTAGGGTTGTAAGGGGTGTTCACACCCGAACATGATAAGTGCCTGTATCCTACTAATCACCGACACTCCTCTATGAGCGTAGGCGTGAGTGAAACCCAACAAAAATGCAGCCTATTTCCATGATCAGTTTGAAATGCCAGCCACCTATCAGAATGGTGATGCCTTGGAGGGTCTTTTGCCACTTGCATTGGGATCTCTGCCTATTGTAAATGCAAAAACAAACGCATTACAACATGCTGAACCTGGCCCACTTTCCCAAAATCAGCCTCAAGTTGATCCAGTTTCTCCTAGGGCAGTGGACGATGTAGTTGATGAGGAAGCATAAGCTTTTTCCAATTCTCTTTTGGATGAAGATAAGCCTACATGTTTTGAGGATGCACGACAAGATGTGCATTGGGTGCAAGCCATGAGTAATGAGATACACTCTATTGAGTACAATAACATCTAGAGTCTTCTTGACTTGCCTTGTGGTAAAAAGGCCATTGACACATGTTGGGTTTACAAGCTAAAATGGAAATTTGATGGGTCTATTGATAGATACAAGGCAAGGCTGGTTGCAAAGGGATATGTTGAGAAAAAGGGCATCGACTATGAGGAGACATTTGCTCCTGCATTCAAGATGACCACCATTAGATGTGTGATTGCTAAGGTTGCACATATCAGCTAGGCTATACATCAATTGGATACAAAGATAGCATTTCTGAATAGAGATTTGGAAAGGGATGTATATGTTGCACAACCTCCACACTTTGTTGTGCAAGGCCAAAAGCACAAGGTTTGCAAACTTAATAAAGCCTAGTATGGCTTAAAACAATCTCCACATGCTTGGTACTCCAAGATTGATGCATTTTTTACTGCATAGGGATTCCAAAACAGCCTAATTGAACCCACCCTCTATGTCAAGAAGGAAGGGGGGATTTGATCATCATCATTCTTTACGTAGATGATATGCTGCTCACTGGACCAAATGGGGATTCAATTCACCCAAAATCAGCATGGTATTGTTACATCTCAATTAGAGTAAGTTCAAAAGTTGCTAGTAAGGTTTAACATGCAAAATTGTAAACCTATGAGCACACCTATGGAAACAAGGCTGAAGCTTTCAATGCATGATGGCAGTGATCTATTAGATGTTGCTATTTATAGATAGTGTTGGTTGTCTCATCTATTTGTGCAACACCCATCTTGGCATACAATACACAATATAACAAGGTGAGCAGATACATGCACAGTCCAAGGATACTACATTGGCAAGCTGTTAAGTGCATTTTTCGCTATTTGCAAGGAACACAATAATATGGTTTGCTATTTTCTAAGGGGGGAGACTTGCAAATGCATGCTTATGGTGATTCACATTGGGCTCATGATCACAATACAAGGCACTCTACTAGTGAACATCATTTCTTTCTAGGCTAGTCATGCATTTCTTGGTTATGCAAGAAGCAACCTACTGTGGCTACCTCATCTTGTGAAGCTGAGTACAGGGAAGCTTTCATAGCAACACTTGAATGTGTTTAGTTGCACTGTGCATTGGCTGATCTTCATGCAGGGGGGGTGTCAGAATTCGTCAATTATGGACAATGCCCAATGTAATTTGTGTGGTGTGGACATGTATTAAAGTCTCAAAGTATAATGTGTCTAGGATTTTAAAAGTACTGACACTAGACTCTAGAGTTAAATTAACTCCAAGTCAGTTAGGGATAGGTCTAACTTACTTAAGACCTATTATACTTTTATTCTATCATTATAATGCTTGCATCTTTTGAGTGTGGAATGGATGCCCACTCTTGCTAACTATCTTGTGTTCACTCTCTCCCTCTTTCTCCATTTTTGTGGAAGTATTCCATGAAGGATGAGAGAGAGAAAGAGAGAGACAAAAAAGAGAGAAAGAGAGAGAGAGAGAGCACTTGAGAGAGGGAGAGAGAGAAAGAGCACGTCGTAGAGTCCTTCACAAGTGCACTAAGAGTTTGACAACAGCAACATCTGTCAAGAACCATACCCATAGGTATCAATCGCGGGGACCTAGACTCCGCCCACAAGCTCATTGTAGAAGATTGTGTGTACGAACACCTTGTCTTTCCTTGTCCTTACATCGGCAAAAAGGAGCTGCTTGCGACCGTGATAGCTATCAGATAGAGCTAGGCATCGACCTTCAAGCTGCTGCTGCAATCTTGCAACATGGAGGCAAAAAGAGAACAGACATGCACAGCCCTAAACAACTCTATTGTTCCATTGGTTCTAGCTACTGTCACAGTGATCTATGGTTCAGCTGATATGCGACGTCAGCAGTGAGAGAGAAAGGTAGAGTTTTGATATGGCGAATATGCAGGAATCTAATGGCATTGATGTGGCTTTTCTCGATTAGCATATAGGATATGGGGAGGATAAAGATTCAGCAGAATCGGATGGTGACTCTTTGGCTGAGGATTCAAGGCAGTTGATGGAAGGGGATGAGATGGGAAAATCCCGTAAGATGTCGGTTGATGAACTAGTTTTATGTGCTACGAATTTGCTTTAACAAGATGTTCGTATTCCTTTCTCACAGACTAATGGGTCTCTTCAGTTTATGCTTGCCACTACCAACAATCTCACCTAAGATTATGTTCATGCCAATGAGGGAAAAGTGAGCTTTTTTCTTGAAGGGGATCACGTAGTTGCTGTCATGGGAAGTGACTTGGTTTTACAGCCGATTGCCGCTTTCCATGAGAGGGCAACATCTTCAAATTTACGGGAAGGATTCCTTTGATTACTAAGATCGGTGCTTGGTTGCAATCCATGCTTGTCAGTGTTGATGTGTGTCAAGATGATGTTTCAAGGCAAGTGCAGGTCCCTTTCGTTGAAGAGATTTATGATAGACTGAGAGGGTTTTTTTATGTCCTTTTTCGCACCCCAGATCTGTGTGCTCACATTACGCAATGTATTTTTTTGTTCATGGATGGTCAACTAGTACATATGGTCCCATGGAGGCCTATGCCTGAGTTTCAAGAGTTGCTTAGGCAAGCATGCCCAATCGTGGTGGAGGTGGCTGATTTTCCTGCACATCTTTGGCAGCTTCTTACTTTGGTTTTGAGAAACCTTGGTGAGGTGTTGGTTGCCCTGGTTGGCCTACCACAATAGAAACAAAGCTTGTATGCTTTGGGACACGGGGAAATTTCGGCCAAGAAAAATTAGTTTTGAGGTCCCTGGGATGCAAATGTTGGTTTATGAGCTTAAATGGGGCACATTTGCTGGACACTGTTTTAGATGTGGTCAATTGGGTCATTTTATTTCCGAATGTGATAGACGCCCTAAGGTATTGCAGCGTTCTTTGGATCCTGATATGGATATGTAAGAACATGCTCCCTAGCAAATTGCTCAGTAGCAAGAGGTTGTTCCTGTGGCTCTTGCTCTACATGGACATGATAATGGAAATAAAGATGTCTCCCAAGTTGGTATTGAGCGTGCTTCGCACTTGGTTGGTCAGAATTTGCCTCCTCAGGAAGATTCTTGGGTCATTGTGGTTAGACGTAATGCTAGATAGGAATCTCGTTCAACTCCTGCTCACCCATCTCCTCAACCAATTACTCAAACTTTTCAACGCAGAGGTGAGGGGTTTTATATGAAACCTCAATCTTGGCGTGTACCTGCAATTGGTGTGGATGAAAAAAGGGCTTCTAATTCTACTTTGCGTTTTGACACGCATGGGAGGCTTATGCCTCCTCGGGATGTTTTCCATTCTCAACAACAACAGTTTTCTTCTCATGCTTCGATTGCTAATTTGCAGAGAGCGGATCTTGTAGAGGTGATCCATAATGAGATGGAAAGATTTCAAGCTGTGAAAGCTAAGGATGTTAAAGGGAAAGGGAAAGTGGTGACTCAATAGTTTTCTCTTCTCTCGTTTACTATGGGACTTGTTTTATGGAATGTTAAATGCATTTCTTCGTGCAGTAAGCAGTACCCATTGTGGGAAATTGTGTTAGTTGGTAGCTGGGACATTTTTTTTTGTTATGGAGTACAAACAACATGCTTTGGAAGGAACTTCTTATGTATACAAGGCTTATACACTGTTTTTTAGCAGTCAGGCTCCACAAAATCGGGAGTTATGTTGGCCATTAGATCTTCCCTACAACCTTCCTTGGTTTCTCAGGACTCTCGCAGCAGATTTATGATGCTGGAAATCATATATGAGGGTGAGGTTTTATGGCTAGTGGACATGTATGCTCCTATTACTTGAGAATGCCATCAGCTTTGGGATGACTGGCACTCCCTTTCCATGGCTTGTCAAGGTTTTGTTATGGGTGATTTTAATGCATGTATATTTGCATATTAGGCAACTTTACCGCATTCGGTCATGGATGGTCCTGAGCAGCAGGCCTAGGATGCACTGGCAGTTGTATCTTTGAAACACGACATGTGGTCCTGGATGCATCCTTCATAGTCTAGATATACTTATCGTTCTCTTCAGCATCCAAACACCTGGGCCAAACTTGATAGGATCTACATTCGTCAGAGTGATTCTTTTCTTCCAGCAGTCATTGATATGTGGGTGGAGCGACATGTCTTGTCAGATCACTATCCATTGGTGTTGGATTTGACCCACAGGCGTGTTCATGCCTTTAAGGCTTTGCTTGCTCGTTTGCCTCTACATTTTAACCAATCTTTTCTACTGCAAAATCAGTTTTTGAAATGTATATAACAATTGATTACTTCTTTTAACTTGAGGGTCCTATCTGGAGGGATGGAAACATGGGTTGTTTTTAGGGACAATGCACGAGAGTTGTCCTGCCAGTATGGTATTTAGCATGCTTCTGCTTTTTGAGCTGAATTGCAGCATTCACAAACTTTGTTGGCTCACTCATTGTCTCTGTGTCAATGAAGGGATACCACTCATGACTTGCTCACATACATTGAATGGTTGAAATGTAGACTTCAATCTCTTCAAGAGGAGGAATATGCTAAATACAAGTATTCCATGAAGGATGATTTACTTTTCTGAAAAGGCAAAGTATGTGTAGCCATTGAGGGCACAAGAATATATTATATGAGTATCATAATGTACCTAGCGTGGAATGACATACACGAAACTCTATCATTGGTTAGCCAGTTTCTATTGGCCACATATGATGGCTTTGGTTGAGCCTTATGTGTGTAATGTTGAGCATGGGTTGTTTTTAGGGACAATGCACGAGAGTTGTCCTGCCAGTATGGTATTTAGCATGCTTCTGCTTTTTGAGGTGAATTGCAGCATTCACAAACTTTGTTGGCTCACTCGTTGTCTCTGTGTCAATCAAGGGATACCACTCATGACTTGCTCACATCCATTGAATGGTTGAAATGTAGAGTTCAATCTCTTCAGGAGGAGGAATATGCTAAATACAAGTATTCCATGAAGGATGATTTACTCTTCTGAAAAGGCAAAGTATGTGTAGCCATTGAGGGCACAAGAATATATTATATGAGTATCATAATGTACCTGGCGTGGAATGACATACACCAAACTCTATCATTGGTTAGCCAGTTTCTATTGGCCACACATGATGGCTTTGGTTGAGCCTTATGTGTGTAATGTTGAGCTAAAACATGCTTTACATCTTATTAGCATTTTTAAAAATAGTCCCAAAACACACTCAATTAATGAAAAACACAAATTTGGTGCGCACTTTGAGAGAGTTTCAATGGTCCCCCAAAACCCTAATTTTTAGAGCACCCTTCAATGTTTATAAATAGACAAGCTACCCACCATTCCGCCTTCTCTCTTTCGTGTAAGTCTCACCTTATGTGCAGATCTCAGCCATTAGTCACCCAGCACATGGCGGTTGAGCCTTCGCAACTGCTGCCATCATCTCGTCTACACCCCTACAGCAGCATCCTACTACCATGTTTTACTGTCATGTTTTATTGCAACATTCTACTGCAATGTCCTACTGCTGCATTTTACTACGGTGTTTTACTTCAGCATTCTACTACAACATTTTACTACGGCATTCTACTACTGCATTTTTCTACTTCACCCACATCATCAGACATCATCCTCTATAGTTGCCTCAGTCTCCTCACACTCTGGTGATCAGTGTTTGGTGTTTCTTACACTCCATCACTCTAATTGGTAATCTTAGCACTTGGGATCCGTCTCCGAAAGTTATCACTCTTCGACACTTCATTGCTCTGCCCTTGGGCATTCTGTACACTCTTACATTCATTTATAGCATTTCAGAGTTTCTTCTCTCTGTGTTTTTCTCTGTGCTTGAGTTTTAAGTTTTGTGTTTGCGTTTTGCGTTTAAGGTTTGAGTTTTTCTTATCTTTGTCTGAGTCTTTGTGTTTTAATCTTGGTCATACATATTGTGTTTCCTCAGTGTAAACCCTAGCATATCTTCACATGATATCAAAAACAAGATCTTCTAAAGATAATCTTGCGGTGATTGTGGAGGCTAGTCTTTGTGCGAGACTCACACGCGACTCAATTCTAACTCATGATGTCTAAGGCACCTTCTTCTTGAGATCCTATCACGCTTCTTTATCATTGGAGACTCTGAGAAGGCATTATGGTCTCGAGGAGGTAGACACACCTTTACCTTTACCATCTTCTTCTTCTCATTTTGATCATCTTACAAATAAAGAGTTTGAGAAGTACTTACACATCACATACAGTTTGGTTTACACTCTTTCAACAAGTGCTACTACTCCGTTTGGACCGATTGGTGAGACTGGCCATCTCTTTGATTTGGAGGGAATATAACATTCGGCATGTCTAGTGATCCATCTCCTTTATCTTTGCTAGGCCTTGTGTAACATTCGTATAACCCTTTTGAGTCATATGAGTCAAAAGAATATGTTAATTTTAATAGAGGAGGCTCTCAAAGCAGATACCCTTCATTAGGTATATCTCTACTATCCATTTTATTTAAGCAAGTAAACCACACTTCTCAACTTCCTCCCATCCCACCACTATCTTCTCCAAATTCCGATCTACTCATACTTTCATTCCAAAATCTTGGATTACACTCCACTTCTACTCAAAACACACTAAGAGTTCGATCTTCCATCTCTGCTCCTAGCACTTTCTCTTTATTCAATCCACCATATACCTACCCTCCATTCACTCCACCTCTTGGTGCATCATTAGGGGGAAATGCCATCCTTTAACACTATACCTTCCACCTACCGCCACTTTACCACATCCTTTCACTTTGGGACCACTATGATGGGCATTTCTCTCACTATGCCCAAACACTCACAAATCCCTCACACAACTTTTCAGAAGTAGTAATATCCATTCTTTGCATATGAACTATCATCACACATCCCTTGGGTCACTCCTATGCAGGGATTTTCATCCTCTACTCCGTGTGTCCCTATCCCTCTACCTTGGAATCCACACGCGGTTATCATGTCCATACCCAATCTGCCCTTGCCCACATTTGGATCCATTGTGCACTCTTCTCGTATGCATGGTGGGTGCTCTAGAATTTCTTCCAAAGTGTACTCTGCTCCCCCACTCTATCCCCCCTATTCACCCACTCCCATTACATACCTTCTCCATCTCCTAGCACTAGCACTCCTATTGCAAGAGCCAAAAAGGCCTTTATGGATAAGACTCATTTTAATGGATCGAATTTCCCCACTTGTTTAAACTTCCTACAACAAGTGCATGAATCTCATGAACTTTGGAACCTTGTCGTTGATACAAATGCCAGACCCTCGATTAGCTCACCTTGATCACATCTGTCAATGGAGAGCCTACAATGCTACAACCAATGTCGAGTTAATGCAGGGATTGCTTTCTGAGTTCCACTCTCAATTACAGCATTTTTCCCTTGCATCTAAGCATTGGAGCCATCTCATTGACTACTATGCACCTTGAGATCGCACTTGATGTATCAATCTTGATTTTGAGTTTCCATTAAGGAAGGGGATGATCTAAAGTCAAGTTGGTCAAATATAGGCGCTTACTCGTTGAGTTTGCTGGTACTGGCTCCCCAAAGTCAAACAATGATCAGATTATGTTTTTCTTGAAGAAGTTGCCCAACAAATACTTCCATTTATTCAGCACATTATCTCACTACCTAGATTGCTAACCTTCTATGAGTTTGAGTGCCAATTCTTGCATTACGTGAGGTTGCACGATCAAGTCCACAAGAAGTCCTCCACACACATCCATTCAGAGGAGCAAGGGTTGGTGGACGCTTCTTTGAAAGGGAAAACCGACAATGGCAAGAACTTACAAGATGTGAAGGCAAGCCAAAACAAGGGTGACACCACTTCCTCTAACCGAACCAAAGAAACACGACCCCTTTGGCAGAAAATTCCTAAGACAAATAGGTTTTGCACACATTGCCAAAGGTTGGGCCATGTGGACGAGTATTGTACCAAGCCCAAGGTCTTCCTCCTAGAAAACCACCACAGATTGCTGCGACTACCTCCACTCCGGCTAGCCAATCCACTAGGACTATGCCTCCCACTACTCCACCATCTGTTCCATCTGTCTCAGTGGCTACTGGGTGTGTGCCACACGGTCACTCTCAGTAGCCTATCTCCTTTACTACTGCTGAAGGATTGGCTGATTGGCTAATTGGCCTGCTAGTGGCTCACCAACTACACTTTATGCATCCATTCCTAGGGCATCCGCTACACCTTCTAGGACCACTTCCACACCTCGCTGTACGCGATAGTGGCCACACACTTAGCATTTTCCTTTTTAGACTTTCACTGCATACTTACATACTCATTGCATTGCACTTAGCTTTGCTTTCTTATATTTTTAGTTTTGTTTTTTGGAGCATCTCGCTACTCACTTTGTGCTTGTAGCTTTCTTTATCTCTTTTGCAAGGTTTTTATTTCAGTGTAGGG
The DNA here is from genome assembly GCF_053477565.2 of Lygodium microphyllum. NCBI lineage: Eukaryota > Viridiplantae > Streptophyta > Polypodiopsida > Schizaeales > Lygodiaceae > Lygodium > Lygodium microphyllum. The sequence continues at coordinate 155,090,007 of NC_141138.1, read as the reverse complement.
CTAACATACAGGTTTGCACCACTCCTTCCTAAGCTAGAGAAAGGAAATATGCGACATTTCTTTCATGGTTCCATCTACTTGGAGTTTTTCTCTTCTACCAGCATGGAGACTTCCCCTCCTACAGCGGATCATGCAGCATCTCTCTTGATGCTATCATGGTAGTGACTTCTATCCTTGCTCTTCCAATAGGGATGCTTCATCATCTTCATCCACATGGTTCTCGGTACCATAGGAAGACTGACATCCTCAAGGTCCTCTTCCTTCTTCGGCATCAAGATCTAGGTTGAGAGGGGGTTCCTACCCTTCTTGGTATTCTACAAGTTTCGACACTTGTCTTTGACATCGACCTTCTCCCCCTATTGTACCTTCCCTTCTGCATTGCATGATTTCATTATATCTTTGTACTAGGATGCTTGGGTAGGTGAAGGATTTTCCCACAAGAAACACTGTCCAAATGGCACCTATTGCATGAGCATTCTTCAGCATGTAGCATCCTATGCATCCAATTGTGCAAAGCACCACTAGATGGATCCTAAGCTATTTTCACCAACAGATTACACCACTATCTTTCTACACATGATACTTCATTACCCTTTTCCTCATCATCAACATTCTGGAGTGATTGGGTAAGCTTGTACTATTTTGTGACGTATTAGGTGTGCCATCCCTACTCCCATCTTCTAGGTCACTGTTACTTAATCAGCCACCACCCCTCCAATTAACTTTCTATCACCACCACAACAAACAAAAACACCAAAAAAAAAAAGTTCAATGTGGATCCATCTGCCTTTGTAGGGTTTGGTAGGCCACTCGACAACCAAGAGCACCATTTGTCCAATGTCTTGTCCTCTTTGGTGCGACTACTTGGACTCCCTTGGTAAGATAACCATCACCTCTGTAGTCTTGGTAGGCCACTAGGCAATTGACATGCACCCTTTGTCCAATGCCTTGGTTGCTTTAGGGTGGGATGCCTTGGAGTGAACATTGTTGGCCTTCCCTTTTAGGCTCAGTTTTGGGCCTGAGAGGGGGTGTTGAGGTAAAACACACTTTATAGTTTATTAGCACTTTCCAAACAGCCCCAAAACATGCTTAATTAATGAAAAATGCAAATCTGGTGCATGGTTCGAGAGAGTTTCAGTAGTCCCCCGAAACCCTAATTTTTGGGGTATCCTTCAACATCTATAAATAAATAGCCTACCCACCATTCAACCTTATCTCTTCCGTGAAGCTTTCTCACCCTTTTGTGCAGATCTCAATCATCAATTTTCCACCACATGGTGGTCCAGCCTTCGGGACTACTGCCATTACCTCATCTGCTCCTCTATTGCGGCATCCTACTACTACATTTTATTATCACCTTCTACTGTAGCATCCTACTCCTGCATTTTACTATCGCTTTTTATTGTGGCTTTCTACTATGGTGTTTTACTACAATGTTCTACTGTTAATTTTGCTACTTCACCCACATCATCAAGCATCATCCTCTGCAGTCGCCTCAATCTCCTCACACTCTGGTGATCAGTGTTTGGTCTTTCTCACACTCCACTCCAATTGGTGGTCATAGCACTTGGGGTCTGCCATCTTTGATGGACCATTTCCAGTGAATGTTAGTCTCCAACACTTCATTGCTCTATCCTTGGGCATTTTATACACTCTTACATTCATTTACAACATTCATTCACTTTAAAGTTTCTTCTCTCTATGCTTGTCTTTGTGTTTGAGTTTTGAGTTTTGTGTTTGTGTTTTGTGTTTAGGGTTTGAGTTTTCCCTGTCTCTAAGTCTTTGTGTTTTCATCTTGGTCGTACATATTGTTTTCTCAGTGCAAACCCTAGCATGTCTTCACATATAAGTGCCCGTAATTACCCCTGCCAATGGCTTCTTGCCCCCATCTCCCCTAGACCGCCACCTTAAGAGGCTTGTATACTTGATATATCTGTGACTCTGCATCAGCTCCAGCTAGTCTATTGAGCATGAGCACTTCATTGTATTTAGGGGGTTTTTTTGAAGTAATATAATTAGCCACACTTTATTTGCAAAAACAAAAGTCCCCGTAATGTCAACTTAGTAAAGTTAAAAGATGCAAACAAGCAAGCCTATTATGTATTCCACAAGTTTCCTATAAAAATTTATGCACCATCTCCATGTTTTGTGGTGGGACTTCCTTGCATAAATCAAGGTCATGACACAATTCATGTCGTGGTAGATCAATTGACTAACATGGCTTGAGTTATTTCAACAAAGATGGCCATTTAGACCACAAGCTAGCTAGTCTTGTTGTCAAGCATCTTTATAGATTATATGGCTTTCTCGACGAAATGGTTAATAATTGTGATCCCAAGATCACTAGTCATTTCTAGATGGTTAATAATTGTGAACCCAAGATCACTAGTCATTTCTAGCAAACAGTATTCCAAAATTAGGAGACTTTCTTATACATATCCTCCTCGACACATCTTGAAACCGTTGGACAAGCCGAAATAACAAATCAAACCATGGAGGATTTTTCTCTCGCTAGAAATCTCATTGGGGGCATTATCTTCCACAAATTGAGTTTGTTGAAAGTAGTGCTAAGCATTCAACTACTACAAGGTATAGCCCATTTATCTTTATGTATGTTTATGAGCTAAAACCACCGATTGTTGTCAAGCCCAAGAGAGTGAACATGGAGATTGTGGTTAAATTCTTGCATGATATGCAAGGGATGATAATGATTGAAAAAAAAGCATTAAAACATCCCAAGATCATGATATGTTTTATGTTAACTAAAATTGTGCTATGTAAGAGCTCCAAGAGAGTATGTGGATACACCTTAAACTACCAAAGGACTTCAATATGGTGAGCATTAGCAAGTGTTATAAATTATCTTCACAATATTCCTCATGATTCCAATTTACTAAGAAGAAAAGTAATGTCTCTAATCAATTGGATTTACCTCAAGACGTCTAGATTCATCATATGTTCCAAATCACTTGTTTGGAAAAAACATTAGGGATAAGATGACTTGATCAAGCAAGCCCTACGACTCGAAGATAGTACTTGATATATTCCACTTAAACCCAAATTGGTTGTTGACTAGGGGACAAAACCAATCCCATCAAACCATTTATCCCAAGTATTTACTCAAATGGAAATACCATCTAGAAGCAAAGACAATTAAGGTAGTTGATACACTCATTGAAGAGTCATTTTCCTGACTTCATTCCAAAAGATATTGCTAGGGACAGAAATCATCCATAAGGGGGAAAGTAATACATCCTTGGACATCTAGGATGGATGCCACAACATTGGTCATAGGGCCATTGAGTGACTTGGTGTGAATGCATTCAATTAGGCTGACTGGGTCTTATAGTGTGAATGTACTAGGGGCTTGTTAGGGTTAGGACAATCAAGTTCTAGAAATAGAACTCAAGACCCATTTTGTATACATTGTGGTGTGATCACTATGCTTGCACTCTAGGCTGATTGATCCTCACGTCTACACACTGAGATGGTGCGATTTGGTGGTACTAACCCTTGTGGCATGAATGTGGCTCAATACTCTGTTAGTCCCAAGATTGAGGATGAGTCCACTTGGCTCCACAGCTGGCAGGTATTCAATGTTCATTGGCTAATTGATTTATTATGTGGATATGGCATGTGTTGTGTATGGCATCTAGGTTGGATTTGGAATGAATGTTTCAATAAGCCATTAGCACCATGCCGAAGAGGGCCTCAAGTCCTCCACCACATGATGGTAATCCACCTTAATATACAAAATCCTGCCACAACACTGTGTCTTGAGACATCTAATGCTTGTCTGGATCCCATAGCTCAAAGCAAATACGTGAATTTGCAACTGCACAACTCATCTTTAGGGTAGACAAATGTATCCTAAGAGTGCAACTGATGAGTTTTTGAACTATTTCTTACACTAGGAATGTGTTCATCTAATCATTAGTCCTTGAAATCATATCAACAATTCTAGTCAAACAACATGAATCTTCTTCCTTTAAACAAGCTCACATATATGTCCTAGTCATGTCACACTTCTCGTATATATGCATATCTTCTACGCATTACAAAGCCAATAGTCTAGCCTAGCCTGCACTGAAGATTTTTGGAGCCGTTTCTTATGTGGCTCACATTTATGTCCTAGTCAGCCACACTTCTCATCTTTATGCACATCTAGACATTGTAAAGCCAATAGTCTAGCTTCATCCAATTTGCTAACTCTACTAATCCATTTTTGAAGGTTTTTTGCTCTCCCCTTTGTCTCAGTGATCCCTCAAGAGTGGCTAGACCCCCTGATCTGAGTGCCGATGGACTCTAGTAAGGTGTGGGCTACTAGATTCTCACCGGAAGGTATCCCCTTACAAGTGGTAGGTAGAGTGGGCGGTGCCCCCTATGGGACTTTCTTCACCGTGCAGGATGGGGGGCATTTGGTCCTTGACATAGGGCAGCAGGATGAGGAGATTGTTGTCCTTTCTTGCAGGAGGATTTGTGTGGTTGGACTCTTTTTTTTTGCAAATAAAGTGTGGCTAATTATATTACTTCAGAAAAAACCCGAATACAAAGAAGTGCTCATGCTCAACAGACCAAGCTGGAGCTTGTGAAAGTCACAGATACATCATATATACAAGCCTCTCAAGGTGGTCTGGGGGGGATAGGGGCTAGAAGCCATGGAGGGGGGGTGTATTGCCATCTGGGGCTGCTTGCTTGCATCATGAAGAACAGGTCCTAGCCACCCCAAGTGCGCATGAAATGACCTCGGAGCTCCTAACAAGCCCTGGACTCGCCCTGCACCTGATCCCATCAACCTCGAACGGAGTGGATGATGGAGGTCCAGAGCTCCGCTAGGGTCGCCTGTACTGAATGTCTCTCTCCGCCGAAAGCCACCTGACACCGCGCCTTCCAAATATGCCAACCAATAAGACTCCCTATGATTTCCCATACCTCAAAGCGGTCTGTTGTGGGCTCTAGTACCTGGCAGATGGGTAGAGCCTCTAAACCCACCACTACGCACGACCCTGCCTGGATCATGAAAATCATGTCCTGCATCCCGGCCTCATACAGAAGGTAACGGCCCTGGAAAACCACCTGCCAACAGAAAGCACCTCAAGAGATACATCCAAGGCTAGGTGCTATGCGGCGCAAGATGTGGCATACTCCTCTCCACACGAGTTGTGCCGCCTCACAAGACCAAAGGCAATGCTTTGGGGTTTCCATTGACTGCTGTGTGCAGCACTTACAAACTCCCTCCTTCTGTATGTGGGCAAGCCAACTTCCCACCGCCAAGCCTCCATGTGCCACCAGCCATAAAAAATACGATACCCTCCTCCGCCTCCAGCTGTCCCATAGGGAGCGCCAGAAGGTCCGTCGAAACAGCTCCATCATGCTGTGCTCCGCCCAGTGCCTACTACGTGACGGCGCCCAATCCATGTCCTCCTACATCAATACGTGTCTGCCAATCCTAGCTGTGTACTCCAAGAACCTCGATGGCTTCTTGGCGACCGCAGTGACCGGCCAAAGCCACTCTCCCGAATCCCACTCTAGCTCCTCAAGTGGCCTTCCTTCCCAAACCCAGAGGCGCCACTCCCTGAGCTCCTGCCAAAAGACCAATGGGTCCAGCCGCCATGTCTTCCCCTGAAGGCCAACCACCCGGATTCTCTTCCATGAAAGGACAGCTAACCCCTCATCCTCGTGCCCTCTGTCAAGAGCCAGACGCCCCCCCTCCTGCACTGTGAAAAAGGTCCCAGGTGGAGCGCCACCCGCTCTTTCTGCCACTTGTAGGGGGATGCCTGCTGGTGAAAACCTAGCAGCCCATACCTCCCCGTGCTCTATCGGCTCTCAAATCGGGGGAGCAAGCCACTCCCGAGGTATTGCTGCATCTATCTCCCTTCTCCTCAACTCCACTCCTCGCTGGCAGCCTGATGCATGCTTCAACATCTCCTCGTCCGCCATCCTGTACACCTCCCGCCATGTCCTGATGGCACGAGCCGGGCCAACCTCCCATCCAGCCCACGGGATGTGGGGGCGCTTGCCAATCTGTGCCCCTTCCCGATCCCTGACCTGGGGGTTACAAATCACTAGCTAACGGTCAATCTCCTCCTGGCAGCTTGGGGGGCTCTAGTCAAGGGCCGTACAGAGGCCCTGCCACACATGGAGCAAGCTGCGTAAGAAGGATGATCTGGGGAGGGGCGATCTGGGCTGACGTGAAGATCTATCTCAAGGACGGCCTCCACTTACCGCCAAGCCTTGGTCTACAGTCCTAAAGACCCTCCAGCAATAGGACCTTCCAGGTCTGCCCTCCCTGTGTGAGGCCTCAGACAACTAGCTTGCCCAAGAGGGCCATACTCTGATACTCTGGATCTATGATCCCAAGCCCTCCCTCTGACCGATGTCATATAATGGTCGCCCACGCCACCTTGGCTCTGGAATCCCTGGAGCCGTCTGACCCGGACCAAAGGAAATTCCGTACTAGGCAGCAAAGCTGTACTATGCAGGAGGAGGAGGAGAAGCACCAACACGAGGCGATGTACCAGGCCGTCACTCGGAGAACCTAGTTAACTACCAAGGCTCGGCCGGCTAGTGAGAGGCAAGCCATGCTCCAGTAGGTCAGCTTCCTCCGAATAGAATCGAGGACTGGAAGAAACTGTTGGGCGGGAGTGATGTCGAGTCTCACCTGGAACCCTAGGTACCGGATGGCCCATCTAAATCCCAGGTGGACGCCCCACTCCGTGCTAGAGTTCAGGTTTGTGAGGAAACCAACCGAATTTCGCCAGTTGATTTTCACTCCCGCAGCAAAACAGAACACCTCAAGAGCCAACCTCACTCTTTCAAGCATCAACTCGTCATCCTCTATGTAAAGCATTGTATCATTTGCATACTCTGAGTCTAACAACTCGGTCTCCTCTCTTACTGGAAGTCGGAAGCCATGTAAAACGCTCACACGTGACCTGAGGAAGTGAGACATCGCCCCTGCAAAGAGAAGGAACAGGTACCGGGCCAGGGGGCAGCCCTGTCGGCGGACCAATCTCTCCAGGTGAAACTCCTCCCCTCGCCTCCCTCCTATGAGAACCCTGCTGGTGGCCGATTTGTAAAGTGCCGAGACCCCGGAAATCCAAGTCTGGGGGAAACCCAACCTCACCATGGTGCCCTCTAGGAAATCCTAGTCCACCTTGTCATGGGCTTTCTCAAAGTCCAAGAGTAGTACGGCTAGTCTCTGCCCACTGTGCTGGGCCCACTCTGTCACCTCAAAGAAGGTGAATACATTGTCCGGGATGCTCCTATTCTGGACAAAGCCTGTCTGTGTGTCATGGATGATGTCGGGAAGTAAGGGGCATAGTCGCCTACCAATCATCTTTGCCAGTGCCTTGTAGGCCACTTACAGTAAGGTGATCAGTCTCCACTGGGAAAGCTCCAACCGGTCTCCCCCTTTGGGAAAAAGACTGATAAGGCCTGCCGATAGACTCCCTGGCATCTGTCCTGAAGTGAAAATCTCCTGAAAGTTCAACAGTGGGGGGTCCTTCACCACTTCCCGGAAGGTAGTGAAGAAAGCCTTAGAGAGGCCATCCTCTCCCGGGCATTTCTACCCATCATGTGTATGGAAAACCTCCTCTAGTTCCTTCTCTGTGAAGGGGGCTAGGAGGGAGCGTCCCATCTCCTCTATGACAAGGGATGGGATATTATCCCAGACCTACTGTCTACCTCGCTGTCCTCTAGCTGAGGCTGTCTCTTGCTGGAAGAGGCGACTATAGTAGTCGGTGGCAATCTCCATCACCTCATCTGGGCAAGAACGGATCCTCCCATACTGATCTCGGAGGCTTCGTATCTGCTCTCCTGAGGTGCGAGGCTGGTGCACCTGAAAAAACTCCCTGCACATCGTGTCCCCCTTCCGCGCCCAAAAAGCTGCTGAGGTGCGGAAAGAAAACTCAGAGCCCCTGTCCTCTAGACTAGCAATGGCTACTCGCGCACGCACCTCGTGCGTGGAGAGTGGGATCCCCAGGTGCCACCTATAATAATCTCTCCGTGGCTGCAAGGTCCCGTCGGAGTGCTCTCTCCTCCTCCAAGCTCTGTTGCCTGGCCTGTATGGCTGCCTCTTGGCAGATTCTACTCGACCTAGCTAGGGCCTCTGCAACCTTCTTTGCGATCTAGCCCCTCCTGCCCCACTCTCTGGTCCAAATCTGCTCTATCTATCTCGTCACCTCCTCCCTCCTATAGATCGAGTCAAGGATCTGACAAGATTGTGAATCTAGGTCAGATGCTGGGGGATCTAATGTCAGGAGAACCGGGCAATGATCGAATAACGTGGTGCCCGCCAACTGCCCAATCTGGCCTCCCCAAGAGCCTCCCCACTCTCCCACATAAAACTTGTCCAACCGCTCCAGCAAGGCTCCACCTAGCCATCTGTATCCCCAAGAGAAGTCCAACGACCTCTCCCTCCTGTGGAAGGCAGGGTCTCTCCAAGCATCATGTGCTCCTACTGCCAGTAGAAACACCTCCCATGCCTCCTGCTCCTCCCTGGCCATGCCCTGGTAGTTTCTCCCTCTGCCCTGCTGGTTCTCCAAAGCCTCTAGGTTGTTGAAGTCTCCTCCAATAATCCAGGAGTCCACCTCTGGGAGTCCTTCCACGATCTCCATCCAGAACCTACTGCGTGCCCTAACCTTCGTAGGGGCGTAGATATTAAGGACTCCAAGGCATGAGTCCCCAATATCCAATTTGATCCATAGCATCCTCCCTACCACTATCGTCCCGTGGTCTTGAACACAAGTGGTAAGACTCGGACCAATAGAGGTGCACATGCCTCCACTCCTACCGTGGGCACCTATGGCGTGCTCCCGGTAAGTGTGCGAGCTGCATGGGAGTACCTTCCCTACCCGCTGGGCTTCGGCGAGGGTGAGCTTGTGCTCCTGTAGAAGTAAGATGTCGATCCATCCGGCCAGGGCAAGCTACAACTCCTGTCGAACAATCAATTTCCTGGAACCATGTGCCCCACTGTAGTCGAGGCTATTCACATTCCAGGATGCAAGGTGTAAGCTCATAGAGAAACCTGTGACTGCCCAAACAGGCATCTATTCAGTGTGGAGGCTGTTGATGACGAGGAGAAGCTATGAGGCATGCAGGTGCGCTTTGCCACCGGTCTAGACGGCGAGCTCCATTCCCCCATGGTGACCCTTGGCCGGACCATAGGGGTGATAGAAGTTCCAGGTGATACTACCAATGCATCTATCAGCCTTGTGGAGAGTCGAGACTTTGTGCACTGGTAGAAACGGGCCACCTGTGCCAGGGGCCACTCGATCACATCCCTCGGAGCCCTCCACTGTGGAAGGGCTCGGAAGATAATGCTCAGATGAGGGACCTTGGCACCAAGCCACCCGTTAATGTCCATCATGCAACTAGGCCACTGCTGTGCGAACAATGCTAGTCCTTCTTCTCCCATCCACTGGGAGGTGTGGTCCGCCACCTGACTCTTCAACTCTTCCTCTATCTATGTCATCGTCCACTCCCCTAAGTGAGAGGACTGAAGAAAAAAAACATAGTTTGGTCTATCTGGTGGTGCTAGAAGATGGACCTTGCCCCTCCTTGACTTACGAACCATGAAGATCCCCACCTCTAGAGGTAGTGGAAACTCTCTGCGCTCCGCAACTCTCAAGTAGGACCATGGGCCACTGTGGAAGAACTCCTGTGGCAATAGGTGAGCCTATCTCAGGAGAGTGTGACGGGCGGCAGGGGTGGATGAGCTAGTGGTTGTATGGGAGGGGGAGGACTGCTGGTGCGAAGAGGATGTGGGTGTGTGTGGCTCATCACCTTCTGTGGCCGAGGGAGGCTCGCCTGAACTAGGTGTGGATCAAGGGGAGTGCTCGGTACGGGAGGTGGTGGAGGGGAGGATGATCGAGGGATGGTGGGATGGAAGGAAGTACATGGCGGGTGTGGGGGGGGACTAGTGGTCCTGGAAGTGGGGGGTTCTGGACCAAGGTCAGTGTGGGGGGGGGGAGGGGGAGCATGGGATGTGGAGGGCGGTGGGTGTGGGGGCTGTGGGGACTCAGGAGAGGTATTTTGTGGCGCGGGTGGTGGATGTGGAGGGCTACGGTCCTACCAGGTGGGGCGGGTAGGGGGGGGCTATGGAGTGCTCTGTTGAGGGGGCGTCACACGCACTCCTACTCCCTGCGGAGGCTAGGTCTGCGACGCTGGCTGCGCCCCCCCTTGCCATCTCCCTCTCTGTCGTCTCTGGACCCGTGTAAAGCCATCCAGCATCCACCTGCGGGCCTGTCGGAGGAGCCACCTTGGCTCCGAAACGCGTGCAACTTGCTGCCTGAGGCCCAAGGTCGTGGCAGAGCACGCAGTGCCCTGGCTACCCCGTCACGATAACGTGCTGCCTAAAGGAGTGCCCGCCTGCCTCAATCTCTAGGAACTGTGGGATATTCTTGACCTCTTTCACTGCCACCCGTACTTTTGGGACTCCTGCCCCGCTGTCATTGCATCCGCAAAGGACGCGGGAAGAATAGTGCCGAAGAGCTGACCAAAGTCTTCCACCAACTAGCGATACTCTATTGCCAAGCCGGGGAAAAGAAGGTTGACTAGGTGCCGGAGAAACCTGTTGTGGAGTGCAAACGCCTCCACAGTAAAGCCACTGTACCAAGGAACCATGTATATGACCCCCTTCGTGGACGCATATGGTGAACTAGCAAGTAACTCGCGAGTTGCGCCTGTCGAATTGAGCCGGACCATGAAAATCCCTTGGCCCAATAGGAACGCCTCCACGATCTGTGATGTGCCGATGCACAGCATGGAGTGAAGCCAATCCCAAAGCTGGGCACTGGGGCTGAAGAATGTCCTACTACCTGACTATAAATTGTTGTTTCCTTTAGCTCCAGCTCCTTAGCTCGGACCGCTAAGAGCTGCTTCTCAGAGAGGACGATGCGCAAGGTGTTTGACTATGGGGGGCACTCGCTGAGTGCGTCGGCGTCTGACGAGAGATTTCCATTGCGCGTCCCTTCTACGAAACAACCAATCACGTCGTGGTGCTACCTGGGGGGGTAGTTGCTGCAAATAGAGGAAACAACTTGGAGGGGGGGTGGAAACTATGCTAGTTTCCATGGAAAGGAGGCCTGGCAGGGGGGGGAGGCAGCGAATTGTCAGGGCATGGGGAAACGGCCAAGCAGGGGGGAAACAGCTAGGCGGGGGGGAAACGGCAGACAGACGGCCGTTGCAAAACATCGGGCGGGGGGGCACGAAAAGTGCGGGGGGCGAAGAGTCGGACGGCCACAATCAGTCGGGGCGGGGCGATCAATCGGACGACGGGCGATCAGTCGGACGGGCGTGCGTCGTCCGGGTAGGGGGCCACCAGCGCGACGTGACGGGCGCGAGCTCCACTGCAAGGCAACTATTTTCACGTGTGGTTGGACTCTAAGGGAAGACCTAGCGACTTGACCCCAATGTGCCTTCAGAGGAGTTCCGAGAGTGGCGCCTTTGGATATGGGAGAACAGGCCACTTGATGAGCTGGAGTGGAACCTTGGAGAGTGGCTATGGCCGGCCACTGCGGTCGCCAAGAAGCCATTGAGGTTTTTGGAGCACACAGCCACAATTGGTAGGCATGTACTGATGCAAGAGGACATGGATTGGGTGCCTTCACGTATCAGATATTGGGTGGAGCACAGCATCATGGATGCCTTCCATTGGACTTTTTAGCATCACCAGTGGGACAACCGGAGGCCGAGGAGGGTGTCCTATTTCCTTTGGCTTTTGGCACATGGGGGTTTGGGTATTGGGAGTTGGTTGGCTCAGATGCAACAGGATGGAGATTGTAAGCACTGCCCACAGCAACACTTGGAAACTCCAAAGCACTACCTTTAGTCTTGGGAGGTAGCACAGCTCGTGTGGAGAGGAACCTGCCGTATTCTCTAGCGTGTGGCACCCAATCTTGGATGTATCTTGTGGGGGGCTTTTTGCTAGCAGGCAATCAACCATGACCATCACCTTTTGTATGAGGCCGGGATGCAAGACACGATTTTTCTCATTGAGACTGGGTCTTGTGCAGTGGTCGACTTGGAGACTTTACCCAGCCGCCAAGTATTGAAGCCCATAGCAAAGCGCTCAAAGGTATGGGAGATCATAGGAAGTCTTACAAGGCACGTTGTCAGGAGGTTTTTGGCGGGGAGTGCCTTTCAATACATGCGACTTTGGTAGAGCTTTGGACCTCCATCATCCACTCCCTCCAGAGCTGTTAGTAGGACAAGGTGCAAGGCGAGTCTTGAGCTCATCAAGAGCTCCGTCTTCACTTTCTACGCACTTGGAGCGGTCATGACTTGTTCTTCATGATGCAAGCGGGCAGCGGCAGAGCTTTGGACCTCCATCATCCACTCCCTCCATGGTCGGTAGTGGGACCAGGTGCAGGGCGAGTCTCAAGCTCATCAGGAGCTCTATCTTCACTTTCTGCGCACTTGGAGCAGCCATGACTTGTTCTTCATGCTGCAAGCGGGCAGCCCCAAATGGTTATACACCCCCCTTGCATGGCTTCTTGCCCCCATCCCCCCCAGATCGCCTTGAGAGACTTGTATACATGATGGATTTGTGATTTGCATCAGCTCTAGCTAGTCTGTTGAGCATGTGCACTTTGTTGTAATCAGGCTTCTAAGTAATATAATTAGCCACATTTTACTCGCCAAAAAAAAAACTGCTCTCCTAGTATAAAAGCACAATACTACTGGCTGTCGAAACTTTATATTGTACTTGAACTACTAATCCATGAGAGTGTGCTTCAAAGATGTATCGTGATAAGAAAATTCAGTTTGCTATGGCTGGGATAACATTGCCCATAACCATAGTTTGGAAAGATGGATACACAGACAATTGAAGAGAACTTCAAATTTCCACACACGTGGAAAGATTTTTAAGCTGCATATATGCAAACTTTGAAACGTCCACTAATTTAAGAAAACAAATCTCTTTTGAGGTATTTGCATTGCTTCAACTAGGCCTGGTTTGAACCACCATATACTCAATTTCATGCAAATCTTTGTATCTCAGGTTGAGTTAGTTTGACTAGTCGTCTTGGGAAAATGAGATCTGCGATCCAGTTACATATTCACATGGAATGTAGCCTACTATGTCAAAATCGAAACTTGTGAATGACTTTAAACTTGAACATAAGTTTATGGTAATACTTGAAATGATTGTGATACTTAGTTGAATAACATACCTGAGGATGGATGGGATCTAAGAAGCTCCAAATCAGGACAAATGAATTACTTGGCTTCCCTGAATTTTGCAGTCTCTCATCAAAGAGTTTGGATTCAGAGCAGGCTGCTGCAAGCATTCCTTGCTTACCAGGCATCCAATCTATGCAAGAGACCATCTTGCCTTTACTATAGGTAAGGTCTGAAAAGGATTGATACTCCTGAATGAATGGAAAGACCTTTAGGACTCCCATAAGGCATTACATGACCAATCTGTTATTTTTTGCTACAAATATGAGAATTCCGTGCATATTCAAGAGGTGGAAATGAAATCATAGTGGGTACTTTTGTGAGATCATCTAGAAGGAAAGTCATATTTTACCGTTATAGTAGTAATTGACTTGTGGCCAGGATGATCTTCTTCCTCTGCCAGATTGGCAATGTCATCCTCAAACAAGTTCATCACTTCATTCTGCTGCAATGCATCTATGTAACTAAAACAGGCCATAAATATACAGGTAAATATGTGTAAAACCTCATTCACAACAACAGATCAGCTTCATCAGATGCATGAAAGGAAAGCTTACCTTGATTTGACAGATTCTAGAAAGGAACACAACTTTTCACTTGTCAAAATCTCCTTCACGACTGACTCTTGAAGGTCTTGGGGCTGATATTGAACAACATTATTCCGAGGAATTTCTCTGCAAATTTACTGTTGAAAATGTTAGCACCATCTTGCCGAACACCTTGCTCATTCAGTAGTGCCATTTAGCATCAGTACTTAATATTAAGAAGAAATATGATATGGCAATTTGTCTCATTTCCAAAATTTTGTTATGACTACTTTTAACTTTCAAATTAAGCTTCACTTGCTTGCCTCCAAGTGTCCTGTATAAGACCAATAAAAGGGACCTGAGAAGGCAACCACTGCACATGCCTATCCACCTTGTCTGAGAAGCCCTGTGCCACCAGATTCCTCCTCCCTCTCTACCCTGCTGTCTTTCCTAATCTTCCTCACCACCACTGCTGTCAAGCCCCCCATTAGCCTCCAGCCTATATCGACCTCTCTGCCATGCAGACCCCCCTCTTTTCTTTTTTTCTTGCTGTTTCTACTCCCCTCCCCAACACGATTATTCCACACTCTTTTGACTCTCTTTCCTTCAGCCCGCCATCTTCCTCTCCTCTTCCCACCAGCCTTTATTTACTGCCCTCAATTTTTCATCCTCTACCAAGGGCATCTGTGAGCATGGGGGAGTGACTGATGCCCACGTGGGAGTTCACTCGCCACTCTGTCAGGAGGTGGCACCAGCGGGTCACAAGGAGTCATTGTCCTATACAACGATAATCTACAACATGTCATGCACGTTATGAGAAGAGTTGAGGGGAGGCATTTCATGTGGATCCACATGCGCACTTGACTATGCACGGGACATTTATGTGGCTATATGTTACTTTGCGTCCAAGGGATCTACATTTGCTACTCATGTAGAGACGGAGTCACCACACCTAACATTTTACAAGGATATCATGCACTATTCTACCATTGGGGATGTGTTGCTAGTAGCGGACTTCAATACCCATATGTAACATCATTAAGTGCCTTTCTTTGAGAGCCCATGTTCAAGGATCTAGCACCAAAGGAGCTAAGACCTGACAAGATCTCCCACGACGAGGAGGAGACTGAATATGGAGACCATTTATTAGATTTCAAAGGGGTGCATCTTTGACGTCGAGACGATCTTTCCCTATCCTTGGGCTATAAATTTCCAAGAATCGGTCCCATTTGCTTTTATTGAGGTGGGTCGGAAGTCATCATCAGATCCTATCTAGATATCCTTTTTAGGTTACCCAATCTTCACCATGTGACCTCTCCGGGGAAGTAAGTATTGAAAACATCACTCGGAGAGGTCAAATGTTGATCAAGAAATTTATGTACAAATCGCCTGTGCGAGCAACGAGAAACACTCAACAACTAGAGTAGAAACCTGTCCAAGTGTTTTGTGATTCAAACAAACTTGATTTTTGTACAAAAAGTGGATCATAGTAGGCCATTTTAATGGCCTCTCTAGATACCCAAGATCAAGAGCTTTGACAAGGAGCACAATGTATCTCAAATAAACCTCATGCAAGCACAATGGATTACATGATGGGGCCATTGTGTCATGGGGACGGATAATTTTGAGATGCTTTAATCTTGCCGATAACATTTGATTAAGTTATTATTTAAATGTGCGAGGTTTTTTAGCACACGTGATGCACATGGCAATTATTTCATGGTAATAGGCCAAGGAATCCCAGGATGCACTAGGTGTCAAAAGCAAAAGTTGTGATAAGTTATGCCACTTGGGCTTTGGGGACCATGGTGTCAGTTTTGACCCTAGGACACTTGTTTGGCCAATAAGTGTTACTGTTGATACTAGGGACTAGCTTTAATTTATTAATTAATGCCAGTCTAAGGGTCAACAGAGATTGGGGACCACTCTAGGTCATAATGGCCTATCCAATTTAATTATGGATGGGCACATTTAAATTTAGGCAGGGTCAGAAGAGCTTAAATGAATTTTTAGGATTATTTAATTCTGAAAATTGATTAAATGACTGGATAATGTTGAAAAATGGGTTTAAAAGACTGCCACTTGACTAAAATGCCCATGCAAACTGAGAATACGTTTTTTAGGGGTCTCAGCCATTCAATTAGTTTTACAACCTAGGAGAGAGAGGAAGGAAGCTACTAGTCCATTTTTTTATTAGAGAATAGCAATTTGCTGCAGAAGACAACCATCTAGGGGCCTCAGCAAGCAGGGGACAGCAAGGAGACACCTTGCAAGGGCTTGGCAACAACATTGCTAATTAGGTGATAGAATTTTCGAGGTGCCTAACAATAGTAGGTGACTGCATTAAATGCATGCTGTAGCAGGTAGCAGGCAGATTTTAGGATTTTCTCACAAAGAAAATCAGATTTCTCTCTCATCTTGACTTTCTCTTACCTTCTCCAATAATTTCTCAAAATATCTCAGCATTTCTCAGTAAATCTCAACTAGATTTGGTGGAAAGCAAGAGAATTTATGTTGTAAACCCAAAATTTCTACAAATATTAGGGCTTAACAACCACCTTAGGACCCGCGCCAAGGACCCGCGCCAATAGGAGAAGGCATCGTACATTGAAATCAGCACTTGAAATTCGTGGAATCATCAAGGATTTCAAATGCCAGCCCATCCATTGTAGATTGCGGCAGTGTTTGGCCAATTGATGATTTCATTTGTGCAAGTCCTTGGTGAAAATCAAGGGGAAATTTGCCCAAATTGCTTGTTGATTGTATGTACAAGGGGCTTTTGGATCAGCAAAGGAGATTGTGGAATCTCAACTTGCACATTGTCCATTAGCAATCAAAGTTAAAGAAATATTGAAAGGGGCACCAGTTTTGGGGCCAACCGGGTGTCTATTGTCCAAGATTGTTAAGGTAACGTGTGCACTTCAATTTATGCTCAATCATTAATTGCTGTAATAAAGTGCTTAATCAGGTTTTGCCACCCTATCTGAGAAGGAAGGCTCATTTCACATTGTCTCTCATACGAGACATAGTCCTATACAATGTCATCATGTCCTACTGTTGTAGATGTTGACCATGCATACCTCTCCTTCACCACTAAAAAAAAAACACTTTAATTTAGCACCACTACTAAGCATCCTCCATAGACACCCCCGATACCCACTCTACTAGAGAGACCTGTTGAGCTAAAAAATGCATTAGCTTGAATTAAACAACCCTAAAACATGCTTAATTAATGAAGAAAACCTTTTATTTTAAAAAGAAACACGATCCTAGAGAGTTATGGTGTCCCACATGCAAAACCCTAATTTGGTTGCCCCAAACTTTCTATAAATAGGCATGCAGCCCACCACTCTCCCCAATCTCGTTTTTGCAAATTTCAAGTCTTTCAATTTGCTACTCACACCCCGCACATGGAGCACATTGCGGTCCAAGCTGGCCATTACTATCTACAAGAATCTTGCGCCTGTTTCCAACCTACCACCCATTGTTCGGAGCTGATTTCAGCCTGTTGACTACTACTGCTGATTCTTGCTATTGTCGCCAGCCTGCCACATCATCAACCAGCCTGCATTTGCTATGTGGAGTTGCCGCCTACATAGTCTTCCCTCTCCTCAATTGTTGCCCCATCCTGTAGGCTATCACCCAACCTCTGCTGGCCGCATTTGGCAGTTTTCTCTCCTGCAAACTGTCGCCCAACCCTAGCAAGGGCTGTGTTTTGCTAGTTTCTCTCTCTTCACTACGTTTTTAGTATCTCTCTCTCCTCACTTGCGTTTTTATTCTCTCTCTCCTGCACTGTTGTCTACATCAAATCCAACCTTCCTTGGCTACTTTTGTTGGTGTTCGACATTCGTAAGCTACCTTGCTACATTCTGGAATCTGTTCGGAGTTTGACACTCTCTCCAGATCATTACCCCTAACCTAATCCCGGGATACAAGAGTATGTGGTACAATATTCACTCCTCTGCATAGTATGTTTGCTACATGAGCATTGTATATTCAGCAATCATTCACCCCATTATTTTTTGTGTACATTGTCTCTGAGTTACCCTAACCCTAACTATGTTCTGTGATATCAGTTTATGCTTTGTTGTATGAATGGTATTGTGTTTTTGCATTTAGAGCATCTCATTGCATGGTATCAGAACCAAATTCTCTTTCAGGAACCTTGGACTTGATCGGAGAGCTCATTCGTAGAAGGAAGAACAATAGAAGGTTCAGATGACTTCGAACATCAACACACCACTCCAGACTCCCAACCAAGCATGTCAAGAAACAAGAAAGAGCTCATGAGCCTCCTTGCTTGCCCTTTGCTAGATCTGGCATGGGTGGAGAAACTTCGGACTACCATGGAGTCCATCAACTGTACGAGATTTCAGCTGCTGAGTATGATCTCATCCTTATCCATAGGGCTTAGTAGTAGCAGATTGAAGGTAAGCCTGAGTTTCCTCCCTTAGAGTCGGTGCACAAAACTATTGACCATGTAGATACGATGGAATCTCCACTTTGGATCGGCCATCCTCAAGTGGAAACTCACATGGATTACATACCACTTCCATCTAATTTCTTTTCTCCAATGCCAAGTATGCACCATCTTGTTTCTAATTCTATGGTATCTAATTCTTCTATTTTTCATGGTTCGAGAGATCCTCTTGAAGAAGAGGTAATACATAACATCTTTTGGTCTTGAAGTAATAAGGAAGATAGATATTTCTTTGAAAACTCCCAATAAGGTAAGAAAAAGAAGCAAGAACTTGTAAGTATTCCTTCTCTTCCTTTTCCTTCAAATAATTTTGTTTCTCATACTCATAGTGGAGTAGGTCCATCTCATTTTGTTGCATTTAATGCACAAAAAGAAACCAATGATGATTTCCACATCTTCACCCATCACAAATCCATTTGGGCTCTCACCCATCCCTCCCTCATCTTTTGCTGCACATTCCTTTCAACCTCCATTAAGTGCACCTATGTTTCCACCACACACCCCACTAGGGAGTTTTCCATTAGGCACAATCTTTAGGACTCCTTTCTCCTATTCGAGCGATGTACCAGTGATGAGAGATCATCCTCCCATACACACATTCGAGTTTTCCCCCTCTAGGGCATTCTTTGACTATGGATCATTTGGTACCACAACTTGCCTCTATGGTTTTACCTAGTGGACCACTTGGTCATTTTGTTGTGCCTGAGCCGACTCTTAGACAGAGCTACTGTGTCCCAATGCCTCCACCTTTGGCGCCTTATGGAAACACTTTTGTTCCAATGCCTCTCTAGCAATTGGCACCCATTGGACATCAACAGCCTATTTCTGCCTACCCTACTTCTTATCCCCCTCCTTATCCTCCACCATCTTATCCACCTCCACTGACACCTCATTGTTCTAGCTCCTCATCTGCCAAGAACTCATTCAATGACAAGGCTCGTTTCAATGGGTCTACCTATACCACTTGGTCTAATTTTATGATGCATGTCTTAGACTCCCAGAACCTATGGGATCTTATACAAGGGTTGGAACCCCAACCCAATCCTACACTTATTCCATACCAAGTTGTCCACTCATGGAAGGCTCCTAATGCCTCCGCTATAGTTGAGCTGATATAGGGCTCACTACCTGAGTTTCATTCTCAGTTTCAGCATTTCAACTTAGCGTCTAAGCATTGGGCACACTTGACTGACCACTATGCAGCTCGAGATAAGACCCATCACATTGATCTTGACCATGAGCTTTAGATTTTCACCATTGATGATAAGAATGACCTTAAGGAAAAGTTGTGTGAGTATCAGCAACTCCTCGCTGAGATCTCTCGGTAGGGGCTCCTAAGTCCCCTGATAACCAGGCCATGCTATTCCTAAACAAGCTGCCAAGGAAAAACTTTAACTTTGTGCAACACGTCATCTCACAGCCCACTATACCCACATTCTATGAATTTGAGTGTCATCTCTTGCATTATGATAGGCTATTTGATCAATTTCATGGGACATCTCTTGTGGCAGAGGCCCTTGTCGCCACTTCTCAGAGGGGACAGCAAGGGAAGGGTAAGAAACCTCAAAATTCCACTCAAACCTCATCTAGTGAGACCCAAGGGAATAGCCAATCCTCTCTTAAACCAGGGTGGCAGAATGTACTTGAGAAGAATAGATATTGTCAACATTATCAGAAGAATGGCCATTTTGACGAGGAGTGTCGATCAAAGGCAAGAGGTACACAACCAAAATCTAGGTCTCAAACCCTTGCACCCTAGCAGGGAAAACCCTAGCAAGGGAAGCAGGGTGGTGGCAACCAATCTCAGGAACTATGGAAAGCTCAGTCTCACATTGCCACTGGTTAGCCATCACAATTGACAACGTTCTCAATGCTAGAGGGCTTGTTCAATTGGTTTGCAAAGGCCCACATCGTCTCTTTAGAGGCATCGGATTCGAGTATTGTCCATATCTATAAGTTGTCTTCCAAGAAGATAGTCGCAAAGGCCCACTTATCATAGCCAAGCACTTCTACTCCTACCTGGATTGTGGACAGTGGAGCTACACATCAAATGACCCCTATAGATGACATTTTTCTCACCAGACATCCTACAACTGGGAGAATCAGAGTAGGGAACAACTCCCGGTCAAGATCTAGGCTTGTGGTCGCATCAGTTTTGCTATAGATGAGGGTGAAAATCGTGCTACGCTAGAGGATGTTTATCATGTCCCCTAGGTTGAGGTGAACTTATTGTCTGTTCAATAGCTTTTTCAGTTGGGGCAAGTCCTCTTTTTTACCTTGACTACAGTCGAAGTCATTGATGACAAGACTAGTTTAGTCATTGCTCACGGCAAGGCACAGTCTAATGGCCTCTATCACCTGACACACTTTCTTACCATGCTGACAGCCAAGAACTTGGAGTTCCATTGCTTCCAAGATTTAGCCACTACACAAGAGTCTTCGAGCACTGAGCATCTATGGTGTTACCGCTTAGGACATCTTGGATACAACTCTCTTTATGAGTTGTCGTGGTGCAAGCTAGTTGATGGCATTCCTCACTTGAAGCTATCTCGAGATGTTTATAAAGCATGTGAACTAGGTAAGCAGCACCGTACCCCATTCCCACAATAGTCCACTCATAGAGCCAAGGATCCATTGAGATTGATTCACGTTGATCTTTGTGGCCGGACACCCACTGCCACCTTAAATGGCACACTTTACTTCTTTTTATAGTGGATGATCTCTCTCAATACACGTGGGTGCACTTTCTCAAGCACAAGTCTAATACTTTCACTTATTTCAGCGCTTGGATACTGCTCGTTCATAACCAAACAACATGTTATGTAAGTACCATGAGGAGTGATAGCACTAGCGAGTTTATCTCCCACGATTTTTCTAAGTTTCTACAGGAGCATGGCATTTCTCGCCAGCTCACCTCTACCAACTCCCCTTCCCAAAATGAGGTTATAGAGCGTGGAAACTGAACAATCTTAAAAAGGCACACTCTATGTTGTTCATAGCAAGAGAGCTTCCTAATCGTCTATGGGTTGAGGTTGTTAGTACTGCTATGTACATACTCAATCGATGCCACAACAATCCCTCAATGAACTCCCTACGAGGCATTCTTTAGCAAGAGGCCTATTATTTCTCGCTTTAGAGTCTTCAGGAGTTGTGCATATATGCACATGCGTGATGATAAGATATGAAAGCTGACTCCCCAAGCTGATCTATTAATCTTTGTGGGTTATTCTTCCAAAGTGAAAGCCTATCATTTACTTTATTCTCACGCAAGCAAGGTGATCGTTAGGCCAGATGTCATCTTTGATGAGAGAGACATAGTGCAGTCTTATGCACAGGACTGTGAGTCCTTACCTCAGCCCACATGATTTGACATTGTGTCTTTTGAGCCGAGTCTACTACTTGCCCTTGACCTTCCTGTTTATTCTTCCGCTCTCATGCCCCATCCGCGAGACCCGTTACCGCGATGGTACTAACAGACTATGCAAGATTCGGGGGTACTTGCACTGGATTGCTCTCTGGAGGGCCCTAGAAGATCTGCTCAGCTTGCCCCTCAAGCTTCATATGCTTTAGTCTTTACCGCTAATTACATTGCACATTCCAAGCCGAACAGATGGCAAGAGACTCTCCAAGACCCTTTGTGGCATGAGGCCATGGAGAAGAAACTAGATAGTATTGCCCAGAATGAGATTTGGACCTTGGTAGATCGTCCTAGTCACAAGAAGGTCATTGGAACAAACTGGATTTTTAGAACCAAGC
Organism: Lygodium microphyllum; assembly: GCF_053477565.2. Lineage (NCBI taxonomy): Eukaryota > Viridiplantae > Streptophyta > Polypodiopsida > Schizaeales > Lygodiaceae > Lygodium > Lygodium microphyllum. Next base: position 155,068,059 of record NC_141138.1, on the reverse strand, counting down.
TAAAGGTTGATGGGACTCTAGACAAGTAAAAGGCTCACCTTGTAGTGCAAGGTTTTTGTCAAAAGCAAGGTATTGATTATGAGGAGAGCTTCGCACCCACAGCTTAAATGACATCTTTCTGTTTGCTAATTGTGCTTGCCGCTCATCGTGGTTGGCTGCTATACCAAATGGATGTCAAGAGTGCCTTTCTGAATGGTTATTTGGAGGAGAAAGTCTATGTGGAGTAGCCACCCGGGTTTTCTTCTATTGATCGTTTGCATAAGGTGTTCCATTTGTGGAAAGCTCTTTATGGGCTAAAGCAAGCTCTAAGGTCTTGGTTCTAGAGGATGGATGAGTTCTTACAAACTCATGGATACCATGCTACCCCCTATGATCCAAATCTCTATGTGTGCACTACATGCATGGGGACAAGCTATATCATGTTGTGCGTCAATGACTTACTTATCACTGGCTCACATTCTGCTACTATAGCGGAAATTAAGGTGCTTTGTGCTACATTTGGGATGACTAACTTCGGTTTGTTATCTTATTTCTTGGGGATGAAAATAGTTCGTTGTGGGGGAAGTATTTGCGTCTCACAGCAAAAGCATACCCTTCATCTAAGTGGAATAGTATTACACGGATTAGACACGGCTTGTGGCCACACCTCTTAATCCCACTGTCCATCTATCGAAGAATACCCTAGGTCAGCCCTTTGATGTATACACCTATTGATCCATTGTAGGAAAGCTTCTTTGGTTAATTCATACTAGGCCTGACTTAGCATACTCTGTTAGTGTACTTAGTCAGTATTTTTTCAGCACCTAGAATGTCACATTGGATTGCTTGTCTTCATGTGTTGAGATATATGTGGTGTACTTTTCATTATGAACCGGCTTCTAGACATGGTTTATGCTTGCAGGGTTACACTGATTCTAACTAGGCCGGAGATCCTACCACCCAACATTCCCATGGTGGTTACCTCTTTTTCTTGGGCACGGCTCCCATTTCTCGGAGAAGCCGCAAGCAGGAGACGGTGGCGGCTTCCACGGCGGAGGCCAAGTATAGGGCTCTCTTTGATGGTACCACTGATACCAACTATCTGAGGAGCTTGCTGACTACGCTTCAGTTCCCCTATGTTTCTCCTACAGTTGTCTATTGTGACAACCAAAGTGCCATTGCCCCTCAGACACAGCATGTGGGAGTCCACTTTCACTCCACCAGAGAGCAGGTTGAGCTAGGCAACTATTCGCCTAGAGTTTGTGCCTTCAAGTGATAATTTTGTAGACATTTTAATCAAAGCGGTCAATTGGTCGACCCTACAATATATCCTACCACAGATTGGCTTGGGTTTATTTTCCTGTACTTCTTCAAATTCACGGGGAGAGAGTGCTTCCCTCTTGCTTCTCCCTCCAGTTTCAAAGGGGGCGATTTCTTCTCTTGATCAATGACAATGATAATGTTTACCATTTAGTTTTAGACATTTCAAACATTTTGAAACCAACCTTCCTTCTTGGAATGGGTAGTGATAACCTGGTTTAAGAGTTAATTACAGCAATAAATAAATGCACATAAAACGAAATACACGCTTTACCATAATATTCTTGAACAGTAGACTCCATATTGGCTCCAAAACTGGCGCCCCTTGCGGTATTTCTTTAGTTTTCATTCAATTGGAAGGAGTACAACTTGAGATTCTTTAGTCCTACTAACCAATTGCGCTTGCTATCATAAATGACCACCAAGCCTTTTGGGTCATTTGCCCCTTGATTCACCCAGGACTTCTTCTCCAATTTGACCCTTGGCTGGCCAAATGTTGCCCCAAATCAATTCGGGATGGACTGGCTCCTGAATCCCTTGATAACCTTCAATTATCAGCTGCTGATTTCAGTCCCTTGAGCCTTCAATCTCTGGCACGGATCCCAAGGTGGCTGTAAACCCTAATTTCCGCTGTAAAATTAGGGTTTACTGCAGAAATTACAGATCAGCCCACCAAAAATGGCTCAGATCTCCTCCAAATGGCTAAGAATTGCTGAGAATGTCTAAGCATAGGCTGAAGGAGATGAGAGAATGCTGTAAAGAGAGAAAATTTTGAGATTTGTCTCAAAGAACTGATCAAAATCAGTTACTACCCTGTTGTACCAGCCCCAAACGGATGCACCAACAACAATAGGAGCATCAGAGACTGTGATCTTCAGGAGAAAGTACATCAGCAGCAATTGCCAGCTTCCCAAGGTCAAGAATATGCAATCTCCATCACCAAAATGGTCTCCAATGGTTGGGAAATGGCCCCAAAAGCTGGCAGCAACAGTCCAACAGCTCCAAAATGAGAAAACGAGATTCTCCTCTCCCTTCAGCCCTATTAAACCTTTCCCCCACTTGCATGGGAAAGTTTTGCCAAGTGGCGGCTTTCTTAATCCATTTTTAGCAATTTCCAGCCATTTAATTAATTTTCAGAATTAATTACGTCTGAAAATTAATTCAGCCCTATCCAAAAATTAATTGGCTAGGCCATTTGCAACCCAAAGTGGTCCCATGCATTAATTGACCCTTGGACAAGCATTAATCCATTAATTAATGCCTAGTCCCTAGTGTCACCACTGACACTTAATGGCCAATTAATGGTCCTAGGGGCAAACTGACACCAAAATTCACCTAGAATCTAACAAGTGTAACTTGTTACAAGTTTTGCCTTTGACACCCATCTTTTTCACAAGGTCCTTCGGCCTTCAACTGTGAAAAAGTAGCTTGCACCTCACATGTGCAACACATGTGCATCTTTTAATTACACATTTGATTAATCCTTTAATCAAATGTCATTAAACATAAGCAAAGCATCAAATTTTCACGTCCTCGTGACAAACCACCTCCTTGAAATCCTTGCAATCGTCCTCGATTGCACTGTAATGTGTCAAAGTAAACAATATTGCACTGGAATTTTCACAAGGCATCATAGTCAACACAACATTGGCCACTGCTGGCTAACTATCTCATATGCCCACCATTTGCTGAAAATTTCTAGCCAACATAAACATAGCTTAAAGCTCAACAATAGTCCAGAACTGTTGCCAGAAACTCATCGAATGCATCTTGTTTCTCAACAGTGCTGACTACACAACCATAGTAAAGCATAAACCGAGCCAAAACCATGGCTGAATTGTCAATGGCATTCAATACGCATGCTGTTGTCAGATGAATACCACTGAAACTAATGATCATACACTGAAAACCAGCACTCGGTAATCAGTCTCTCATGATCATAACCTGATGCAATGTACAGTTTCAGAGCTGCAGTGAAAACCATACCCATTTGCATACATACTACAGTGACTAGTACACTCAATAGTGACCTCATGGCAGACATACTGTCAGCACAGTACCTTGGATGCATGTTGAATACATCCAAGATCCACTATACACGAGAGGAGTCCATTCCTGGAGGAGTGAAAGTGCTACCTCCCCCTTGAGTATCAGGTGGTACTCTGGACCCTTGCCCTGCTGAACCTAAAAGAGCCCGATCCAAAGTCGGCTCTAATTGAAAGGCAATGAGGTAAAGCTGCAACAACTGAGGATGGTCTGCCAAGTCACCCTCTTCCATCCATTTAGCATCCATTGGTGAACAATTGTTAAACTTCACCCAATAGCTTATGGAAGCTTTACCTTTGACATTTTCTCTTTATGTACCAAAATCTACTCAAATACCAATATCTAATTCAGCTCCTCTACATTGGACTGAATTTCAGCAGATACATCCTTAGGCACATCACCATAAAAAGGCCTCAACAAGCTCACATGAAAGGCATAGTGTATCCGCTAGTGTAGAGGCAATTTCCATGATAGCCAGCATTAAATGGAGCATTTGCATGACCAGCACTTATTCCTTGAGCCCCAAAAGCACGACGGGGTACCAATGCTTGCCCATATGCGTGATTTTGCACACCAGGCATCATACCGATGCCGTCATACATCGGATTATGCATTCCATGAGCCATACCCGAGTACATTGGGTTATGCAAGCCATGCATTGGTTGCTGAAAGTTATGGGGAGGTGTGCCATACATTCCCACATTCGGTCGCTCACCCACCATAGTATGAAAAATTATGCTACCACCAAAGTAAGCTGGCTGCTCCAAATTCTCATGCAAACCCTGCTGTCCAAAAACCATAGGATTAGCATTTACATTATGAACTTGCATTTGCATTTCTCGCCTAACTGGCACCAACTTCTTTTCACCATGAGCATCTTTAGGAGCATCTTGAGAAGGCTTTGGCTTGTTCTTCGGTGTATCTTGCTGTCCCAAAGTTCTAGAAGAGGATTTTCTCTTCTTGCCCTTGTCCTCCTTCGTAGGAGTGTTCAAAAACCAAGTAAACTGAGGATCTTTTGCCAATTCAGCAAAAATATTGGCTGCTGCCCTCATTCGATTCTTGAATGCATCATCGAATTCCATTTCCCCTTGTTGATCATCATCCTCTTTCTACATTGAGGGTCCAATATCTTGGCCGTCAACCACATTTTCAGCATGTTGTCCATGATTCGTGCCTTGTCCAAGATCAAGCATTGCATCTCCTTCTCCCCCATGTGAATGCGCATCATGAGAGGCATCATTAGTGCTTGATTGCATCCCACTGTATGAAGACATCTTACTATAATTTCTCAGCTGAGCACAAAGATTAACACCAGCACAAAGCTTTGGCTTGCAATCAGGTGCCTCACGCCCACCAAATCAAGAGATTTGATGTATCCCGGCAAGGGAACCATGAAACCAGCCTTCCTTCTTGGAATGGGTGGTGATAACCTGATTTAAGAGTTAATTACAGCAATAAATAAATGCACATAAAACGAAATACACACTTTACCATAACATTTTTGGATAGTAGACTCCCTGTTGGCCCCAAAATTGGTGCCCCTTGCAGTATTTCTTTAGCTTTCATTCAATTGAAAGGAATACAACTTGAGATTCTTCAATCTCCTCCTGCTAACCAATTGCTCTTGCTGTCATAAATAACCAGCAAGCCTTTTGGGTCATTTGCCCCTTGATTCACCCACGACTTCTTCTCCAATTTAACCCTTGGCTGGCCAAATACTGCCCCAAATCAATTCGGGATGGGTTGGCTCCTGAAATCCCTTGATAATCTTCAACTGCTGACTTCAGTCCCTTGAGCCTTCAATCTCTGGCACGGATCCCATGGTGGCCGCTAAACCCTAATTTCTGCAGTAAAATTAGAGTTCAGCAGAAATTAGGGTCTACTGCAGAAATTACAGATCAGCCCACCAAAAATGGCTGAAATCTCCTCCAAATGGCTAAGAGCTGTTGAGAATGGCTGAGCATAGGCTAAAGGAGATGAGAGAATGCTGTAAAGAGAGAAAATTTTGAGATTTGCCGCGAAGAACTAATCAAAATCAGTTACTGCCCTGTTGTACCAACCCCAAACGGATGCACCAACAACAATAGGAGTATCAAAGACTCTGATATATTCAAGAGAAAGTGCATCAGCAGCGATTGCCAACTTCTCAAGGTCAAGAATATGCAATCTCCATCACCAAAATGGTCTCCAATAGCTGGGAAATGGCCCCAAAAGCTGGGAGCAACAGTCCAACACCTCTTTTCAACAGTTCCAAAATGAAAAAACGAGATTTCCCTCTCCCTTCAGCCCTATTTAACCTTTCTCCCACTTGCATGGAAAAGTTTTGCCAAGTGGCAGTTTTCTTAATCCATTTTCAGCAATTTCCAACCATTTAATTAATTTTCAGAATTAACTACTTCTGAAAATTAATTCAGCCCTTAATCCATGCCCAGAAAATTGACCTTGCTCATCCAAAACTTAATTGGCTAGGCCATTTGCAACCCAAAGTGGTCCCATGCATTAATTGACCCTTGGACAAGCATTAATCCATTAATTAATGCCTAGTCCCTAATGTCACCACTGACACTTAATGGCCAATTAATGGTCCTAGGGGCACACTGACACCAAAATTCACCTAGAATCTAACAAATGTAACTTGTTACAACTTTTTACTTTGGCACCCATCTTTTTCACAAGGTCCTTCCGCCGTCAACTATGAAAAAGTAGCTTGCACCTCACATATGCGACACATGTGCATCTTTTAATTGTACATTTGATTAATCCTTTAATCAAATGTCAATTAAACATAAAGCAAAGCATCAAATTTTCACGTCCTCGTGACACATTTATTCTTTGTATTATACTTAAGGACATTTGTAACTTCATCCACATTGTCGGGATGACATAATTGTAAAAGGGTACTAGAACATGTGAACAATTCCCCTACGAGGACACTGTCCAATTGGCACCATTGCATCGCATTCTACATGAACATGAAATCTCGCATTCCCCATGCATTGGCGTTCTTTTAATACAAATATGCATTTATCCATTTTCCGTCTTTCATGAGTAGTTGACTCTAGATCCACCATATTCATAGCATTGCACATGGCAGTTCTCCCTGGTAGTTTGCTAAACTCACCTTTTTTGCCTCTCCACATATTCTCCATATGATTGGCACACACACACTTCCATTATCCCTAGGCACTTATCCAAGTACTATGTGGGATTGTTTTGCTTGTTGTATAACAGTAGTGGGACTATCGATCCTTATTTTCGCATACTTCGGGGCACAGTGACTCAATAGGACAAGAACTCATTCAAAACCCTTACTTAAATGCTAAATCTTTTAAAAAAATCGCACTAAAAGCCCTTTAAAAAAAAAACCATTGCTAATTCCATCCACCTTTGCAGGACTTGGTAAGCCCTAGGTAGCTAACGTGCACCCTTGGTCCGCACCCTTGGTCCGATGCCCTGGCTTCTCTAGGGTGATCACTTGGGCACCCTTGGTAAGCTGAACATCACCTCTGTGATCTTGGTAGGTCACTGGGCAGTCGACGCGTACCCTTTGCCAGCGATGCCCTAGCTACTATGGGGTGGGATGCCTTGGAGTAAAAATATATATATGTTAAGGGTTTATTTCTTACGGCTCTGTTTTGAGCAGCCTAAGAGCAGGTGTTGAGCTAAAAAATGCATTAGCTTGACTTAAACAGCTCCAAAACATGCTTAATTAATGAAGAAAACATTTTGTTTTAAAAAGAAACGCTTGGTGCATGAGCATTGTATATTCAGCAATCATTCACTTCATTATTTTCTATGTTCATTGTGTTTGAGTTATCCTAAACCTAACTGTGTTTGGTGTTATCAGTTTGTGCTTTGTTGTACGATCAGTATTGTGTTTTTATGTTGAGAGCATCTTGTCACAAGACAGCCCCCCATTCATCGTATGGTTCCCAGAGTGCCTCTCGATGACTTTGCAACATAGTTCCCTGTAAACACTCAATTCATCAGCTACCATATATTTCCCCCATGCCAAACCATGAATCACACCTTCGAGCAAGGCTGTCCTATAAAAAAAGTTGGTACAATGATGAATGTTGAAGCCTGTGCCTACCTCACTCGAGAGGAAGCACAAAGGATCTCTACACACCACAAGGCACATGTAGCCTTTTGTTACCTTGTGCAAAGGAAAAATCAAGTCTACCAATCAAAGCTGGAGCGTGAGCTATACCAACTTTTCTTAGGACACGACAACAAGGATGCCTGGCAGATTTTTTTGAACTCACTCAAACTCAAACACCTATTACATCGCCAAAGGTGTGGCATAGATCTGCCACCCAAATCTATCAAATACCTCAGCGAGAACTAGTATACCAAGGGCCTATCCAAAGGCAGCTTAGAGTTTTCCTTACGAGTATCCAAGGAACCCTAGAGCACTCTCATTTTGCACCCGAGTGATGTACTGAAAAGTTCCTTGCACAATCTCAACTTAGGCATATTGATTGCTCAAGTAGTTCAGCTTGGCTAATCTAGACATCCTAGATCTCAAGTGATGTGTTGAGGACACATTCATTACACACAATTGTGTCATTTTATAGATTGATGTAACTTATGGTCTCAAATGTCTTTTTGGCCTTTTGAGGATGTTTATAAACCATTTCATTTCATCTCTCTCGTTTTCATAATGGGAGAGTATATTAATCACATGAGAAGTACAAGAGTCATGATAGAGCGGTAGAAGAAATTGTTGTATGCCAAGAAACTATATCCTCTCAAGGAAGAAGGGCAACATGCTAAACAAGATCCACTTACCAATGGAGAAGACCCTTCAGCCTAGCAACACAACTTTGAACCCCAAAGATGGAATCGAAGATGAAGACATTCTAAGTGACTCAATTGTGCCAACGGCCCAATATCTTCATATGTGGCTGCGTAGAGTAGGATATTTTGCCTTGCCAAAGACCCAATCAGAGAGACGTAGTAAAGGTCCTACCACAAGTCTCCAAATGTCAAACAAGAGGAACCACATCGTCCTAGCTAATGGGCAGAAGATGAATCTTTGGCGTGAAGATACCAAATTGGTAGTACAAAAGAAACAGTTACCATTAGAAATACAATGCCTAGAAATGGCCTCTCTCTTTTCTTTTCGTGTAATAGGTAATTGTATTAATTACAAAAAAAAGTACAAGATTACAAGATTACAAGGTGCAAAGTGTCTCTAGGCCATCATGCATGAACCAAATACAACAGATTCAATAGATAGAAAAGGACAGGAGTGCAAGAGGCACACTGGAGCTAGATGGGCCACATCACAAAGGATCAAGAGTTTTGACAAGATTTCATTGTGTGGACCTGGGCCTTTGCTGCCAATATCTGCAACACACCATTTTCAAATAAGTTTGCTAGTACCACAAAGGGATTGGTTCACTAATGTTCAGTGCATGAGGAAGAAGACACGTCTATAGGGTGGGAAGTAGAACTTGGATACTGGTGATCCCATCGAGTGGGATCGGTTCATTGATGTTCAGTACATGAGGAAGAAGGCACATCTACAGGGTGGGAAGTAGAACCTGGATACTAGTGATCCCATCGAGTGATGATTCTACCAGCCGCATCAAAAGCCAATTGAGCTTGAGGGCCATGGGCGTGCAGTGATGATTGGCTCAATTGTTGCTATTGCAATTGCTATTTGGAGGGCAGTGGATCCTTGGTAGGAGCAAAAACTTGAGCAATAGGCACAACAGAGGATTTGTCTCAACGACATGAATAAGTGCAGAGAGACTCCTTCAAAGAAGAAGGGTCAATAGGTCTGTTGGCACAAAAGTCTCCTTTGCTTTTCCCTTATGGCGCTAGGTTTCCATCCCATCCCTATGTTTCCAAATCGGAAGAAGAAGCTAGCTGCTTTCCTTCTCAAGCTTGACTGGGCTAAATATTCTGTTGCTGGGCAGAAGGTGGAGTTAGGTTTTGGTCCTTGTCCATGGAATGATTCACCAGGGTACTCTTTTGATCTAGACATTCAGCCATGGAGTGACCTAGTTGACCCATGAGGCAGTGACCAACAAAATCGGGTTTGATTGGCTACCTTTGGACTTGGGGGTACCAACACATGGTGTATTGCAGCCATTGCATCCTTGGGAAGGGCCCAATAAACAGCCATGCAACTCTCCACCTCCATCCATATTGGACATGCCTACTTGAGTAAACATTGGAAATCTTCCATTGGACACCATGAGACAATATCAATATGCACCAACTCTTTATCAAAGAAAAGGGGCTGCTTATTAAGGAGGAGATCCTGTGCCAAAGTAGAAAAGAACACAACCTCATAGAATCCATGCAAACCAGCAAAGATATCTTCCACACAATCGGTCTGAAGAAGAGCCACTCCACGGATCCTGGCAACAAGCACAAGATCTGGCCGATAAAGAAGAGAATAACACCTCGCTTGTGAAAAGTGAAAAAGGAGTGCAGAACCTCCAAGTATTCACCTGCGTATCCAAAATCTCCTCCTCTGTGTAGGCACGAATAGCTCAATAAAAAAGGAGTGCAGAATCTCCCAAGTATTCACCTGCGTATCCAATGCATCTATCAACCATGCTGAGAGTTGTGACTCTATACACTGGTAGATACAGGCTGCTTGTGCAAGAGCCACTCAATCACATCCATCCGAGCTCTCCACTGTGGAGGGGCTTGAAAGATAATGCTCAAGTGTGGGACCTGGGCACCAGCCCACCAGTTAATGTCCATCATTCAACCTAGCCACTATTGTGCAAACAGTGCTAGTCCTTTTTCTCCCATCCACTAGGAGATGTGGTCCGCCACCTGACTCTTCACCTCTTCCTCTATCTATGTCATCGTCCAATCCCCCGAGTGAGAAGACTGAAGGAAAAAGGCATAGTTTGGTCCATCCGGTGGTGCTAGTAGATGGACCTTGCCCCTCCTTGACTTACACACCATGAAGATCCCCACCTCTAGAGGCAGTGGAAACTCTCCGCGCTCCGCAACTCTCAGGTAAGACCACGGGCCATTGTGGAAGAACTCCTGTGGTAACAATTGCGCCTGTCTCGAGAAGGTGTGACGAGCAACAGGGGCAGATGAGTTGGTGGTTGTGTGGGGGGGCCAGGACTGCTGGTGCAAGGAGGATGGTGTGTGTGGCTCATCACCTCCTGTGGAAGAGGAGGGGGGGTGGGTCTGCGGGGGATCACCTGTACCGAGTGCGGATCAGGGGGGGTGCTCAGCAGCGGAGGTGGTGGGGGGGAAGAGGATCAAGGGATGGTGGGGTGGTTGGAGGAGCGTGGCGACTGTGGGGTAGGGCTAGTGACCCTGGAAGGGAGGGGCTATGGGCTAAGTTCAGTGGGGGATCCATGGGAGGTGGTTTTGTGGGGGGGGGAACAGTGGAATCTCAGGTGAGGTAGTCTGTGGCGCGGGTGGTGGATGTGGGGGACTGCGGTCCTACCGGGTGGGGCGGGCAGGGGGGGAGGGGGGCTGCAAAGTGCTCCGGCGGGAGGGCGCCGCTTGCCCTCGTGCTCCCTATCGGTGAGGTTGTGTCTAAGGAGCTAGCTGTGGCCCCTGGCTGCGGCCCCCCTTGCCGTCTCCCTCTATTGTCTCTGGACCCGTGTGAAACTGTCAGCGTCCACTTGTGGGCTTGTGGGTGGAGCCACCTTGGCTCCGAAACGCGTGCAATCTACTGCCTGATGCCCAAAGTCGTGGCGGCGTAGGCACTGCCCTAGTTGCCCAATCACAATGACTTGCTGCCTAAAGGAGTGACCTCTTGCCTCAATCTCTAGGAACTTTGGTTTACTCTTTGTGTCTTTCACGGTCACTCGTATCTTTGGGAGTCCTGCAGTTGTCACTGCATCCGTGAAGGAGGCACGAAGAACTGTGCCGAAGAGCCGTCCAAAGTTCTAGCGGTACTCTACCGCCAGTCCGAGGAAAAGTAAGGTGACTGGATGTCTGAGAAATCTATTATGGAGCACAAATGTCTCCACTATGAAGCCATTATACCAGAGAACCATGTAAATGACCACCTTCGTGGAGGCATAGGGCGAGCTCTCCACTAACTCACGAGCTATGTCTGTAGAGGTGAGTCGAACTATGAAGATCCCTTGGCCCACGAGGATTGCCTCCACATTCTGCGCTATGCCAATGCACAGCGTGGAGTGGAGCCAATCCTGGAGCTGGGCCCTCGATGGGGAGTGTTCAACGACTTGACCAAAGAGCGTTGTTTCTTTCAACTCCAGCTCTATGGCACGAACGGCTAAGAGCTGTTCCTCAGAGAGGATGATGCACAAGGTGTTTGATTAGGGGGCACTCGCAGAATGCGCCGGCGTTTGACCAGAGGTTTCCATTGCGCAGCCCAGCTAAGAACCTACCTATCACGCTGCTGTGTTACCGGAGGGGGGAGTTGCTGCAGGGGGAGGGAGCAACTGGAGGGCGGGGTAGGGGAGTTGCTTTCAAATCAGGTGGTCTGTCCGCCTGGCCGTGGGACCTCAAGGCAGAGGAGGCGGGGGCAATGTGCAAGGGAAAAAGGGGGGGGACGCAGGGCGGGCACAGGTTGGGGGTGAGGGCGGCGGGCACGGGGAGGGGGGGGTAGGGGGGTGCGCCCTTGGATTGTGAATAGTAGAGCTACTCATCATATGGCCCACATCGCGAACATTTTCCTCTCCTTAGCCCTTGCAACCGGGCAAATCCAAGTTGGAAACAACTCCTCAGTCATGATTCAGACTCACAAGCACATCGATTTTCCCACTAACCAAGGGGCCGAGATCACACTACATTAGATGATGTCCACTATATCCCCCAGCTTGGGGTGAACTTATTATCCGTTCAATAACTTTGCCAATTGGGTCGAGCAGTCTTCTTCACATCAACCTTAGTCGAGGTTCTTGACTCTCAGACTGGTTTAGTGATTGCTCGCGATGACCCATAGCCTAGTGGCTTGTACCACATGACATAGTTTCTTTCTGGGCAGGCGACTGTCAAGGGCAGTTCCACCGCTTCCAAGCTTTAGCTGCTACACAGGAATCTATAAGCACAAAGGATCTTTGGCATTTTTGCTTAGGACATCTCGGATATGACTCTCTTTATGAGTTGTCACATCAACAGATGGTTGATGCTTGTCAACTTGGGAAACAACACTATACCCCATTCCCTTACCACACTCTAGACAGAGCTAAGGCACCTCCTAGATTGATTCATGTTGGATCTTTCTGGTCCGACGTCCACCGCCACCTTGAATGGCACATTGTACTTCTTTTTTATTGCGGATGATCATTCTCATTACATGTGGGTGTACTTTCTCAAGCATAAGTCCGATGCCTTCACATATTTTTCTACTTGGGTGCTACTAGTGCATAACTAAGCTGGTCTTGTGTAGTATGCATAAGGAGTGATAGTGGGGGCAAGTTCACCTCCCACAAGTTTTCCAAGTTTCTACAAGAGCACAATATTTCACGCCAGCTCATCTCTACTAACTCCCCCTCACAAAATGAAGTCATAGAGCATAGGAACCAAACCATCATGAACATGGCACATTCTATGTTATTCGTAGCAGCAAAGTTTGCTCCCTAAGCGCCTTTAGATCGAGGCTCTTAACACTTCACTATACATCCTCAACCAATGCCTATGGCTATTCCTTGGAGGACTTGGTATGAGGCATTCTTTGACTTTTGTCAGCCTGTAGTTTCCACTTTAGAGTCTTTCTGAGTCATGCTTACACACACAACCTTGATGACAAAAAGGCAAGCCCACTCTCCAAGCCAATCTCTTGATTTTTGTAGAATACTCCTCCGAAGAAAAATCCTATCATCTGTACGATCCTAAGTCAAACAAGGTGATCGTTAGGAGAGATGTAGTGTTTGATGAAATGGACATTGTGCAATCTTCTATACCAGATACTGTGCCATTTTCTCACATTGTTCCTATTGAGACAGTGCCTTCTAAGCCAGTCGGGTCTACTATCCACTCCTGATCCACCTTCACTGAGACCAGACTTCCTTCTTGGAATGGGTGATGATAACCTGATTTAAGAGTTAATTACAACAATAAATAAATGCACATATAATGAAATACACACTTTACCATAACATTCTTGGAGAGTAGACACCCTATTGGCCCCAAAACTGGTGCCCCTTGCGGTATTTCTTTAGCTTCCATTCAATTGGAAGGATTACAACTTGAGACTCGTCAATCTCCTCCTGCTAACCAATTGCTCTTGCTGTCATAAATGACCAGCAAGCCTTTTGGGTCATTTGCCCCTTGATTCACCCAGGACTTCTTCTTCAATTTGACCCTTGGCTGGCCAAATGCTACCCCAAATCAATTCGAGATGGGCTGGCTCCTAAAATCCCTTGATAATCTTCAATTATCAGCTACTGATTTCAGTCCCTTGAGCCTTCAATCTCTGGCACGGATCCCAAGGTGACTATTAAACCCTAATTTCTGCTGTAAATTAGGGTTTACTGCAGAAATTACAGATCAGCCCACAAAAATGGCCGAGATCTCCTCCGAATGGCTAAGAATTGCAAAGAGTGGCTGGGCATAGGCTGAAGGAGATGAGAGAATGCTGTAAAGAGAGAAAATTCTGAGATTTGTCGTGAAGAACTGATCAAAATCAGCTGCTGCCCTGCTGTACTAGCCCCAAACAGATGCAGCAACAACAACAGGAGCATCAGAGACTGTGATTTTCAGGAGAAAGTGCATCGACAGCAATTGCCAGCTTCTCAAGATCAAGAATATGCAATCTCCATCACCAAAATGGTCTCCCATGGCTGGGAAATAGACCCAAAAGTTGGCAACAACAGTCCAACACCTCTTCCCAACAGCTCCAAAATGAAAAAACGAGATTTTCCTTTCCCTTCAGCCTTATTTAGCCTTTCCCCCACTTGCATGGGAAAGTTTTGCCAAGTGGCAGCTTTCTTAATCCATTTTCAGCAATTTCCAGCCATTTAATTAATTTCCAGAATCAATCAATTTTGAAAATTAATTCAGCCCTTAATCCATGCCCAGAAAACTGACCTTGCCCATCCAAAAATTAATTAGCTAGGCCATTTGCAATCCAAAGTGGTCCCATGCATTAATTGACCCTTGGACATGCATTAATCCATTAATTAATGCCCAGGCCCTAGTGTCACCACTGACACTTAATGGCCAATAATGGTCCTAGGGGCAAACTGACACCATAGTTCACCTAAGAACCTAACAAGTATAACTTGTTACAACTTTTGCCTTTGACACCCATCTTTTTCACAGGGTCCTTGGGCCTTCAATTGTAAAAAAAGTAGCTTGCACCTCACATGTGCAACACATGTGCATCTTTTAATTGCACATTTGATTAATCCTTTAATCTAATGTCAATTAAACATAAGCAGAGCATCAAATTTTCACGTCCTCGTGACATTCAGATTCTTCACCTCCCATGCCCCCTCTACGAGACCCATTACCTCCCTCGTACCAACAAACCATGCAGGTTTTGAGGATCCTTCCTCCAGATTCCACTCCAAAGGGCCCTAAAAGATCTCTCTAGCTTATACCTCTCACGCTTCATTTGTGTCATTGTTTACAGCTGATTATATCGCGCATTTTGAGCCAAGTAGTTGACAGGAGGATCTATAGCACCCCTAATGGCAAGAGGCCATGGAAAAGGAGTTAGAGAATATTCACCAAAATGAGACTTCGACCTTGGTGGATTGTCTGAGCCTCAACAAGAAAGTCATCGGGACAAAGTGGATTTTAAGAACTAAGCTAAAAGCTGATAGGACTTTGGACAAATAAAATGCTTGCCTTGTGGTGCAAGGGTTTCGAGAAAAGCAAGGCATTGACTATGAAGAGACTTAAGCTCCTACAACGCAATTGACTTTATTTTGTTTATTGGTTGTGCTAGCTACTCACTACAATTAGCCGATCTATCAAATGGATATCAAAAGTGCCTTTCTGAATGGTTATTGGGAGGCAGAAGTCTATGTGGAGTAGCCTCCCGGATTTTCTTTTGCTAACCAGAAAGATAAGGTCCTTCGCTTGCGAAAAGCTCTCTAAGGACTAAAGCAAGCACCGTGGTCTTGGTTTCAAGGGATGGATGAGTTCCTTCTAACTCATGGATACCATTCTACCCCATATGACCCGAACTTATATGTTTGTACTACCTCAAAGGAGATCAGCTACATCCTGTTGTATGTAGATGATTTACTTATCACCTCCAAAGCATTGGCATTTTGTTCTATAAACATGCATCTATGCACATTTATCCCATTTCGGCCTTTCTAAGTGGTCGTTCCACCATATTCACGACATTGCACATGGTAGTCTCCCTTGCTTGCTTAGCCTTGCTAGCTTGCTTTTTACACATCCTTTTTGCCTCTCCATATAGCCCCCATATTTGCTTCACATTCCACTAGCCTATTCCTTCGTCATCGACGTCCAGTAGTATAGTGGTAGGGATAGCTTGTTTATTTTATAAATTATGAAAGCTTTTGGGACTAGTTACTTCCCTCCCATCTATTACTTAATTGATCAACACCTCCCCTTTTTTAAACAACAATTAGCGAACCAAAAAAATAAAAAAAAGAAGTTCATTGCGGTTCCATCCGCCTTTGTAGGACTTGATAGGCCACTGGCAGCTGACGTGCACTCTTTGTCCAATGCCTTGGCCTCTCTGAGGTGACCACTTGAATTCCCTTGGTAAGATAACCATTGCCTTTGCACTCTTGGTAGGCCATTGGGCAGCCACCATGCACCCTTTTGTCCAATGCCTTGGCTACTTTGGGATGGCTCACCTTAGATTAAAAACACATAAAAACAAAAACACTCAAAATTAAGGTTAGGCTTCCTTTCTTGTTCAGTTTTTGGGCCTAAGAGAGGGTGTTGAGCTAGCATAAGCATTACATGCTGAATCAGCCACTTAAATAGACCCAAAAATGCTTAATTAATCAAAGCCCTAATTTGGTATGCGGTTTGAGAGAGTTCTAAAACGGTGCATGGTACGAGGTTCCAAAACTTTCTATAAATAGGCCCAATGTCCTCCATTCAATCTCAATCTCATTTTTGCAAGTTTTAGCTCAATCGAACCTACCCATTGCTGTCTACATCCATCAGGCTGTCTACATTGGCTTTCATGACTAGCAAATGATGATCTTTGATCATGAGATGATGCACTTGATTAGCTGAGACCTTTTCAAGATTGAGTCAGCCCACAAGATCCCAATCCTGCCAAGGCCGATCAAAATCAAGGGTGGGAGAGGGCGACCTATGCTGCAATACAATCAAAATCTAGCTCCATAAGTAACGATATCCATGAGGAATCCGAAAAAGTCTCTTGGTTGTGCAGAAAGACATCAACACATTGCAGCCCACCATGGTGGGATTAGCAATAGAAGACAAGCCCAGACATGCCATACGATTAAATTTCAGTCAGTCCTTGTGTTTCACATCCCAAGAGAGTAGCTTTGACACGCCCAACAACTCCATTTGAAAAAAGTTAGCCGCCAAGCGATCCTCCACTAAATGCTAGCGCACCTTCTACAGAACTAGCTTCCATGAGCATACCAAATGAGTCACCACAAAAGAAGAAGATGTTGAGAAATGGGGCATGAGTATGAAGGATGCATCACCACAAGCCTTGAATGCTAGTATTACCATGCAGGAGATCTGAGTTCTCCAAGAAAAAATGGACAATACATACCCAAGGGTGATTATTAGTGCACATAGCGTGAAAAAGTGAGCAACAAAGAGCCACCATATATGTCACAGCATCTAGAATATCCCCACCATCCACACTTTTTGGGTGCAAACATGGCTCCAAGAAATCCAAGAGATACCTACATGCACAGCGTCCTCTTTCCATAACATGAAGCAGATGTGCCTAGTAATATAATTCAAGGTAGAAGCAACAAAAACTTAGTAAGCATGGGTAGCATGATAGTCTATGCCACTTTGAGATGAACATGGAATGGCCAAGCCTAGGATTTGCAATAAACAAACTTAGCCTCCCATTTATGTGAAATCCATTCCAGTGAGTGCTTTGGCTAAACATCAACACCCAAGAGATAGCCTAGATGCTTGGTGACATTGCCATGGGGTATTACCACACCCTAACATCCTAAGGACTGAAAATTCAATTCAATGCAGCTGAGTAGGGAGGATTTGGCAGCATTAATATGGAGGCTAGCAGCATAATGCCCAAAAAGGTTCCAAACATCCAATGCCTTTTTCAGAGATTATCCCTTTTTGCTTTCAAGATCATGAAAGTTGTCATCAACTAATGACTGGCCAACAAAATGCTAGCCAAAAGGAAGGGATAAACCAGCCCACTGTCTAGTGACCACCAAATGGGATAACATGGTGAGGACCGGATGGGTTGCCAGGATGAAAGACAGAGGACTCGAAGGGCAGCCCTATCTAACTAAGCACATGAGGGTAAAGGGCTCGGTAACATTGCCATTCGACATGAACTACGAAGAATCAATACTAATAATGTATATCAAATGAGACATGTGCGGGCCAAAACCCATGGTGTGCATAAGCTCCACAATAAAGGACTAGTCCAAGTAATCAAAGGCCTTTGCAACCCTCCTCCCCTCCAGTTGCTCCCTTCCTTTGCAGCAACATCCCCCCCCCCCCCCCCTCCGACAGCGCAGCAACGTGAGTGGTAGGTCCTCAGCAGGGACATGCAATGGAAACCTCTGGTCAGACGCCGATGCATTCTACGAGTACCCCCCAGTCAAACACCTTGCGCATCGTCCTCTCCGAGGAACAGCTCTTAGCCATCCATGCCACACAGCTGGAGCTTAAAGAAACAACAATCTTTGGTTAGGTAGTAGGACACTCTCCATCCAGGGCCTAGCTTCGGGATTGGCTTCACTCCACGTTGTGCATCGACACAACACAAATAGTCGAGGCGATTCTAATGGGTCAAGGGATCTTCATGGTACAACTCACCTCAGCAGCAAACGCAGCACGTGAGCTACTGCCTAGCTCACCCTATGCCTCCACGAGGGGGGGATAGTTCCCTTGTACAATGGTTTCATAGTGGGGGCATTCACGCTCCACAACAGTTTTCTTAGACACCCGGTCACCCTACTCTTCCCCGGACTAGCGATAGAGTATCGCGAGCTTGTGGAAGACTTTCGATGGCTATTCGGCACTATCCTTCCCGCCTCTTTCGCAGATGCAATGATAGCTGCAAGAGTCCCAAAGGTATGGGTGGCAATGAAAGAGAACAAGAATGTACCACAGTTCCTCGAGATTGAGGCAAGCGGATACTCCTTCAGGCAGTAGGCCATTGTGACTGGGCAGCCAGGGCAGTGCCTGCACTGCCATGACTTTGGGCACCATGCAACAGAGTGCACGCCCTTCGAAGCTAGGGCAACTTCGCCGACAGGCCCACAAGTGTATGAGGACGATTTTACATGAGTACAGAGATGATAGAGAGGGAGACGGCAAGGGGGGCTGCACGCATCCCCTTAGACACAGCCACAACAACAAGGAGCAGGAGGGCGAGCGTCACCCCCCCGACAGAGCACCATGCAGCCCCCCCCCCCCCCCTCCTCGCCCTACCCAACAGGACCACAAGCCTACACATCCACCCCCCATGGAGGCATCACAAGCCGCCTCACCTGAGGGCCCACACCCCCCACCCCCTCCCCCCCCCCCCCCCGGACCCTACTCCACACCCCCCACCCCAGAGCTATCGCTCCCCCCCCCCAACACCCACCATGTACCTCCAACCACCCCACCATCCCTCGATTATAACCCTCCCCACCATCACCCCCGCCGACTAGCCCCCCTAATCTCCACCCAGCACAGGTGACCCTCCCCCCATCCATCCCCCCCCCCCCCCCTCCCACAGGAGGTGAGAAGCCCCATACGCCAACATCCTCCACCCACTGGTAGTCTAGCCCCCCCTCCCCCCCCCCCCCCACACAGCCACCAGTTCATCCGTCCGTGCCACCCATCACACTTTCCTGGGACGCGCAGCTACTATCACAGGAGTTTTTTCGCAGTGGGCCGTGGTCTTACATAAGAGTGGCGGAGCGCAAAGTGTTCCCACTACCCTTGGAGGTAGAAATCCTTGTGGTACGCAAGTCTAGGAGTGGCAAGCTCCATCTACTAGCACCACCTGATGGACCAAACCATGCCTTCTTCCTTCAAACCTCTCACATAGGAGACCAGATGACAACTCAGATAGAGGAGGAGGTGAAGAGCTAGGTGGTAGACCACATCTCCCCTGGATGGGAGAAGGTGGACTGGCACTTTTCTCCCAACAGTGGCCAGGTTGCATAATGGACATTAACTAGTGGCGAGGTCCCTCATCTGAGCATTATCTTTTGAGCCCCTGCACAGTGGAGAGCGCCGATGGATGTGATCAAGTGGCCCCTGACACAGGCGGCCTATTTCTACCAGTGTACAAAGTCTCGCCTCTCAGCCTGGTTGATAGATGCCCTGGTGGTACCACCAGGTGCATCCATCACCCCCATGATCCGCCCGAGGGCTACCATGGGAGAATGGAGTTCACCATCCACGCCGACAACAAAGCATATACACATGTCTCATAGTTTCTTTTCTTCGTCAGCAGCTTCCATACTGAACAGATGCTTGTTCAGTCGGTCACAGGTCTCCCTATGAGTTTACACCTTGCATCCTGGAATGTGAATAGCATCCACTATACTAGGGCACATGGTTCTAGGAAATTGATTGTCGGCAGGAGCTGCAGCCTGCCCTTGCCGGACGGATCGACATCCTACTTCTACAGGAGCACAAGCTCACTCCCACCCAAGCCCAGCGGATAGGGAAGGTACTCCTGAGCAGTTCACACACTTATTGGGAGCATGCCATCGGTGCGCCCACGACAAGAGTGGAGGCTTATACATCTCTATTGGCTGAAGTCTCACAGCCTGTCTACGAGACCATGGGACGATAGTGGTAGGGAGGGTTCTATGGATTAGATTCGATATTGGGGACTGGTGCCTTGGAGTCCTCAATGTCCATGCCCCTACTGAGGTTAGGGCATACAGCAGGTTCTGGGTGGAGATCGCGGATGGACTCCCAGAGGTGGACTCCTAGATTGTCAGAGGAGACTTCAACAACCTAGAGGCTTTAGAGGACTAGCAAGGCAGAGGTAGAAACTACCAGGGCATGGCTGGGGAGGAGTAAGAGGCATAGGTCTTTCTACTGGGAGTAGAAGCACGCGATGCTTGGAAAGTCCCTGCCTTTCACAGGAGAGAGAGGTTGTTGGACTTCTCTTGGGGATACAGGCGGCTAGGTGGAGACTTGCTAGAGCGGTTGGATAGGTTCTATGTGGGTGAGTGGGCATGCTCTCATGGAGGCCAAGTTGGGCGATTGGCGGGCACAACGTTGTCAGATCATTGTCCGGTTCTCCTAACACTTGATTCCCCAACATCTGCCCTAGACACACGATCCTGTTGGATCCCTAACTCAATCTATAGGAGGGAGGAGGTGAAGAGACAGATTGAGCAGATCTGGACCAGGGAGTGTGGCAGGAGGGACCGGATCGCAGAGGAGGTGTAGAGGTCCTAGCCGAGTCGAGCAGTATCTGCCAGGAGGCAACACTACAGGCCAAGCAACAGTGCTAGAAGGAGGAGAGAGAACTCCGGCGGGACTACGCAAAGATTATTATAGGAGGCACCAGGGGATCCCACCCTCCATGCACACGAGCTGCGCACGCGAGCAGCCATCACTGGCCTAGAGAACAAGCGATCGGAATTCTCTTTCTGCACCTCAGCAGATTTTTGGGCGTAGAAGGGGGACACCATGTGCACAGAGTTTTATCAGGTGCACCAATCCCGCACCTCAGGAGAGTAAATAAGCAGCCTTCAAGATCAGTATGGGAGGACTCATTCTAGCCCCCAGACAAGGTGATGGAGATTGCCACCAACTACTACATACACCTTTTCCAGCAAGAGACAGCCTCAGCTAGAGGAGAGCGATGTAGACAGCAGGTCTTGGATCACATCTCGTCCCTCGTTATAGAGGAGATGGGACACTCCCTCCTAGCCCCCTTCACAGAGACGGAACTGGAGGAGGCTTTCCATACATAGGACAGGCAGAAATGCCCGGGAGAGGATGGCCTTTCTAAGGCTTTCTTCACTACCTACTGGGAGGTGGTGAAGGACCCCTTACTGATGGCCTTCAAGGAGATTTTCACTTTAGGACAGATGCCACGGACTCTTTCGGTAGGCCTCATCAGTCTTCTCCCCAAAGGGAAAGACCGGTTGGAGCTTTCCCAATGGAGACCAACTATCAGTGGCCTATAAGGCACTGGCAAAGATGATTGGCAGGCGACTACACCCTATGCTTCCAGACATCATCCATGAAAAACAGACACGCTTTGTGAAGGATAAGAGCATCCTAGACAATGTATTCACCTTCTTTGAGGCGACAGAGTGGGCTCAGTATAGTGGGCAGGGACTGGCCGTATTACTCCTGGACTTCGAGAAAGCCTATGACAAGGTGAACTCGGATTTCCTAGAGGGCACCATGGCGAGGTTGGGCTTCCCCCAGGCATGGATCCACGGGGTCTCCACACTTTGCAGATCGGCTACCAGCAGGGTCCTCATAGGTGGTAGGCGAGGGAAGGAGTTTCCGATGGAGAGATCGGTTCGCAGGGCTGTCCCCCTGGCCCCGTACCTGTTCTTACTCTTTGAAGAGGCAATGTCTCACTTCCTCAGGTCACATGTGAGCGGATTACATGGCCTCTAACTTCCAGTGAGAGAGGAGACAGAGTTATTAGACTCACAATATGCAGATGATACAATACTCTACATAGAGGACAATGAGTTGATGCTGGAGAGAGTGATACTGGCTCTTGAGGTGTTCCGTACTGCAATAGGAGTGAAAATCAACTGGCGAAAGTCGGTTGGATTTCTTACAGACCCAGACTGTAGCACGGACTGGGACATCCACCTAGGATTTAGATGGGTGAGACCGTCCATTACCTAGGGTTCCAGGTGGGACTCGACATCACTCCTGCCCAATAGTTTCTTCCAGTCCTTGACTCTATTCGGAGGAAGCTGACCTACTAGAGTACTACTCGCCTTTCCCTAGCAGGCTGCGCCCTAGTGGTTAACCAGGTCTTCCTAGAAACGGCCTGGTCCATCACCTTGTGTTGGTGCTTCTCCTCATCCTGTGTAGTTATGCTTTGCCGCCTAGTGCGGAATTTCCTTTGGTCCGAGTCAAAGGTTCCAGGGATTCCCGAGACAAGGTGGCATGGGCGACCATCATCATCCGGCATCCGTCAGAGGGAGGGCTTTGGATCATAGACCTAGAGTATCAGAGTATGTCTCTCTTGGGCAAGCTAGTTGTCCGCAACCTTACACCAGGAGGGCAGACCTGGAAGGTCCTATTGCAGAAGGGTCTTTAGGATTGTAGACCAAGGCTTTGGCAATGAGTGGAGACGGTTCGTGAGATGGATCTTCACGACCTCCTAGATTACCCCGCTCCATGTGTGGCAAGGGTTTCGTAAGGCCCTAATCCAGAGTCCCCCCAAGCTACCAGGAGAAGATAGACCATCAGCCCGTGATCTAGAAACCCCGGGTCAAAGATCAGGAAGGGGCACAAATTGACGAGCGCCCCCACATCCAATGGGCTGGTTGGGAGGTCGGCCCGGCTCGTACCATCAGGACATGGCGAGAGATGTACAGGATGGTGGACAAGGAGGTGCTACAATGAGTATCAGGTTGCCAAAGAGGAGTGGAGTTGAAGAGAAGAGAGATAGATACAGCAATACCTCAGGAGTGGCTTGCTCCCCCGATACGAGAGCCAGTAGAGCCAAGGGAGGTATAGGTCGCTAGGATTTCACCAGCAGGTATTCCCCTACAGGTGGCAAGTAGAGTGGGCGGCGCTCAATTGGAGACCTTCTTCACCGTGTAAGAGGGGGAGCGTCTGGTCCTTGACAAAGGGCAGCAAGATGAGGGGATAGCTATCCTTTTATGGAGGGGGATTCGGGTGATTGGCCTTTAGGGGAAGACATGGCAGCTGGACCCTTGTGTCTTTTGGGAGGAGCTCAGGGAGTAGTGCCTCTAGATCTAGGAGGGTAGGCCACTTGAGCTGGAGTGGGATCCAGGAGAGTGGCCATGGCCAGCCACTACAATCGCCAAGAAGCCACCGAGGTTCCTAGAGTATACAACTATGATTGGCAGACACGTACTGATGCAGGAGGACATGGATTGGGCACCGTGACGTAGCAAGCACTGGACGGAGCACAACATCATGGAGCCTTTCTGACGGACCTTCTAGTGCCGCCTATGGGATAGCTGGAGGCCGAGGAGGGTATCGTATTTCTTATGGCTAATGGCACATGGAGGCTTGGTGGTGGGAAGTTGGCTAGCCCAGATGCAGGAGGGAGGCTGTAAGCGTTACACACAGTAGCCTTTGGAAACCCCAAAGCACTGCCTTTGGTCGTGTGAGGCGGTGTAGCTTGTGTAGAGAGGAGCATGCCGCATCCTTTGCCGTATAGCACCCAACCTTGGATGTATCTCATGGGGAGCTTTCTGCTGGCAAGCAGTCAGCCAAGGCCGTCACCTTCTGTATGAGGCCGAGATGCAGGACACGATATTCATTATTGAGGCAAGGTCGTGCACAGTGGTCAGTTTGGAGGCTCTACCCATCCGCTAGGTACTGGAGCCCATAGCAGACCGCTCTAAGGTATGGGAGATCATAGGGAGTCATACTGGATAGCATATCTGGAAGGCGCAGTATCAGGAGGATTTTGGCGGAGAGAGACTTTCAGTATAGGCGACCTTAGCAAAGCTCTGGACCTCCATCATCCACTTCCTCCGTGGCCGATGTGACCAGGTGCAGGGCGAGTCCAGGACTCGTCAGGAGCTCCGTTGTTATTTCATGCACACTTAAGACAGCCAGGACCTGTTTCTCGTGTTGCAGGCAGGCAGCCCCAGATGGCGATACACCCCCCCTCCATGGCTTTTTGCCCCCATCCCCCCTAGACCTCCCTGAGAGGCTTGTACATCTGATATATCTGTGACTCTACATCAGCTCCAGCTAGTCTGTTGAGCATGAGCACTTCCTTGTATTCAGGGCTTTTTTCTGAAGTAATATAATTAGCCACACTTTATTTGCAAAAAAAAAAAAATCAAAGGCCTTTCCAAATCAAACTGAACTAGCACCACCTCTTGATTGGAGTGCTTTGCATAGTCAACATCCATCATGTTTGTGAAGACAATTAGCTGTCACTTTTGAGAAAATTTTATACACACCCCATCAAAGAGATTGGTCTCCAATGGTTCAACATCAGCAGCAAAGGTACTTTTAGAATCAATTTGATAACTCCTACCTTCCATGATGCACGCATAATCCCGGTCTCCCGAACCTGTTGACAAATGGTTGTCAAGGGTTTCATCAAATGAGTAGCATAAGCCTCAAGAATTAATTAGTGAGGTCATCCCAACCAGGACTTTTATCCATTTCCATCATATTTACAATTCTATGTCATGGGTATAACTTGTGTTGTGCGTTTTGTGTGCAGGTTGGTTTCTGGGGGGATGTTCCATTGCAACTTCCCTATGTGGTCATAGATCATACAGATGTCATCCACCATTCATGGGAGACACAAAACCAAACAAGTAAACAGACAGACAAAATGCACTTGTTTTTGCAGTCCCACCTCAGCAAATGACGTCAAAGATGAGGACTCTAAATGCCTACTCAAGGCCACTAAAGTTTATTTGTCCTCTGGATATGCAACAGTCAAGACCACGTCTACATTTCAACTAAAAGGATTCCTTTTAGTTTGACAAGAATTGCATATCTTCAAACTTTACTTTTCCCTTTATTTGATAGGAGTGATGTATCTTCAAACATTAGTTTTTCTTTTTAATGATCTGTTTTCCAAACCATCATTTTGCATGAATTTACAACACTAGAGCTTTCATTATACAAGCTAGTGCTAAAAATCCTAACTGTGTAGTTTGAGCTGATATTTCTTTCATGATTGGCACAGACTGGATTGCAATTTCCTGCTCTGCAATTGCCTTGTCATATGACTGATCCCTGAATGGACGACACTCCATTGTTCCACTGCTAAATGTTTCCTGATAGAATTCCCAATATAACATGGAGTGAGCTGCATAGTTTGTGCTCTTTCATGCTGTAATAGATGGTGTTTCGTGCTGTCTAATTCCATCTTTAGCTCTGGTTGCCTAAAATGATTAAAAACACATTCAAGTAGAACATTATCATGAAATATTTATGAGTAATACCATGGCATCTCTATCAGTAAAATTGCAAGCACTTCCAAAGTCTTTCCACTTCCGAGATGCCCTGACAATGATCTGCATTTAAGAAAAACAAAGCACATTGTTCACTTCATAATTTCAAAGGTATAAGTAATTAAAACCTACTTTTGGATAATGATTTCCTCTGAAGTCTCTGGCAGAATTAATGCATCTTTCATAACATACTAGTAAAATTAGATCAATACAAGATACGAACTATGATATTTCAAAAAGTTACACATAAGAGTAAAGGCTTTTTAGGAAGGAACACGGGGATTGATGGAGGGGATGGATTTTTTGCATCGCATATATTGACAAGTGTGGTAAAAATGTTTTATGGTTATGACTGCTTTTGGATTTGTAACTAATGAATTATGGCTCTTATGATTCTGTGCTTGCACAAACGGATAAGTTGTGGCTTACAATGGTTCGAGATGTTGAAGTCCCCAACCCAATGCTCTCTAACACTCTACGGAGTGTGGAAAAACTCACGTACGGGTGGGGGTCTTATGTTCCAGAGGGAGGTAGGTGTTTTTGGTTTTTGATCACTCAAGCACCTGAGAGGGCAAAGGGCCAAGTGATAAGTACCCCTATTATATAGGACAGCTCCTAAGGCTCAAGGAAGCTTAGAGGAGCTTTGAGCCAATAAATTCCCTATTGACCACGAATAGAGTGTGATCACATACAACCCAATCTCGAGGGATTGGAAGGTCCTACCCTAGGCTGGATGGTGTCTTTCTACGAAAAGACAGTTTTGTACCACTCTGCAGAGTGATGGTTTTGCTTGTTAACCTCAATTTGTGCTGCAATATATGGTTTTGATGGGCTGTGATCATGGCATCAGATCATATAATATGTGTACTATATCCTAGAGTTGGGTGTTCCCCTCACCACTGGTTTGTTGCCCAAAGACTTGGCTGGGCAGCAGCTAAAGGGGAGGTAGGGTCCAGGTATACATTACCAGCCATTGTGGCATCAGCTTACACAGCACTACAGCCGTATTTGCCTCATTCTCAGCTGCAGGACAATTATTCTATTTGTGAAACACAATTTGACACAATTACTTATATGAAATGTATTACAGAACTTTGGAAGGAAAACTCACTCAAAACCTTTCAGAGAAGGGAATTGTGGCTTGCCCACAATTCCAAGATTTCCTGCCTAGAGCCATCACCACCATCCCTCCCATTGACCATCAGCCTTCATCGCCCATCCTGATATCTGCATTTCTCCTTGTATCAACTCACAGCAGCTCCAAAAGCTGAGGCAACTGGTGCTGCCTTAGTTTCACTGCTGATCCTGCCTGCCACATCTGATCCAAACATGAGTGTGCAGCTGGTTGACTCCATCAAAGACCTCCCACATCATCATTTTTCTGCCCAGACACATGCGCACTGGACTGATTGTGCTGTTGTTTCGGCATTGGTCTCTAACCGTGAAGACTCCCTATTGCTGTGTTATCAGCCCCAAGAGAATTACTGCAATCGCTTCCCCAAACATGAGCTGCACCTCATCATACAGCAAGGAACAGCTACCTTAAGGGCTCTTCCAACTTGCCCACACCTCATCATACACTCTCTAGGATCACATTTCTTTTTAATAGAATTTTGGTTATTTTGAGTTTTGGGGGTCTAAAAAAGAGCTAATCAGTTTATAATCTCAACATCCCCTCTCATGCCCAAAACTGGAGCCAAGAAGGGAATGTCAAGATAGCTCAAGCCCAATTTTTCCTAGAAAGTGTCTATGTCCCATAAGCCAAACCCTAATTTGGGAGGACCCATCCGTTTATAAATAGATAAACTGCCCACCACATGGCCCAATCTCATTTCTGCAGATTACTAGTGCCACAACTCTGCTGTCCACACCTTGTACAAAGGATATTTTAGTTTGAGTCGCTGATTTAACCTGTGTTTACTAGTGCAACCTGATTCAACCTGTGTTTACTGCCTGATCATCATCTACTATTGTTGTTCAGACCCTGGAAACTGTCACTAGCTCTATGTGGCCTTTCAGCCCTGCGTTTGACTGTTCCAATTGCTGTACAGCCTGCCATGTGGCAATTTCTGCTGCATCTTACTAACTGCACACTGCACCTGCCTAGCACGTCATCAGATTATCAAGGTTTTGCTGTTTCTTCCCTAGTGTGCTGGTCTGTCTCACTGATCCAGCCATCATCAGAGCTGCATTTGCTGCTGCCATGCTACCAAGCCCTTCAATGGCTATCTACTACAATTCAAGATCCATCAGAGTACAACACTCTCTAGCTCATACTCTCTGCCCCGATCTTGGTTGGGGGCCAATATTACGCCTTTGCATAGTGTTTGCTGCATTGAGCATCATACATATATTCAGCATTCATTCATTCATTATCTTCTTCAATGTCACTCTCTGCCCCGATCTTGGTTGGGGGCTAGTATTTCACCTTTGCATAGTGTTTGCTGCATTGAGCATCATACATATATTCAGCATTCATTCATTCATTATCTTCTTCAATGTTTATTGTCTCTGAGTTACCCTAATCCTGACTATATTATTTATCAGTTTCAACTTTGTGCTTTGTTGTACGATTACATTTATTATCTGTAAACAAGTATTTCCATACATAGTATCAAAGCTACATACTTTCTCAAGAAACCTAGGCCCTCGAGTGGAAAGCAGGTGCCAACAAAAAACAAAAGTGCACAACTTGAAAATGTGGACATTTGACAACAAACTTATGGCACTAGCAATCTACAAAAACAAGATTGGGCTAAGTGGTTTGCAGCCTATCTATTTGTCAAAGGGATGTGAAATTTTGAGATGCTTTAATCTTGCCAATAACATTTGATTAAGTTATTAATCAAATGTGCAAGGTTATTTAACACACATGATGCACATGTCAGTTATTTCATGATAATCAGCCAAGGACCCTGAGGATGCAATGGGTGTCAAAGGGGCAAAAGTTGTGATAAGTTATGCCAACTGGGCTTTGGGGGTCAGTTGTATCAGTTTTGACCCTAGCACTCTTGTTTGGCCAATAAGTATCAATGATGACACTAGGGACTAGCATTGATTAATTAGTTAATGCTATTCTAAGGGTCAACAGAGGTTGAGGACTACTCCAAGTTGCAAATGGCCTAGCCAATTTAATTATGGATGGGTACATTTAATTTTGGGCAAGGTCAAAAGTGTTGAAATTAACTTTTAGAATTATTTATTTTTGAAAATTAATTAAATGAATGGATAATGCTAAAAAATAAATTTGGAGGACTGCCACTTGGCAAAAATACCCATGCAAGAGTGAAAAACGTTTCTGGAGATTGGAGAGAGGAATTCAATTCATTCAGGCTAAGGGAGAGAGAGAGGCACCAACCAATCTATAGGGTTTCTCCATGAATTTTCTCTCTCTCTAGCATTCTCTCACCTTCTCCAGCCTTTGCTTGGTCATTCTCAGCATTTCTCAACTATTTGGAGCAAATCATAGCCATATTTGGTGGATAGCAAGATAATTTCTACTATAAACCCTATATTTCTACAAAAATTAGGATTTGATAGCCACCTTGGGACCTGCACTAATAGGAGAAGACATCGTACATTGAATTCAGTACCTGAAAATTTGTATAATTGTCAGGGAATTCAGACACCAACCCATTCATTGTAAATTGGAGTAACATTTGGCCAGTTTGTGTGAAGAAAACTGCTAGGGTTTGCACCGAGGAAACACAGAGTGTACGACCACAACAAAAACAAAAAGAGACAAACACAGACACAAAAAGCATAACTCAAACCCTAAACGCAAAACTCAAAACTCAAACACAAACAGAAGAAGGGAAAGAAGAATACAACTCTGAAGTGAATGAATACTGCAAATGAATGTAAGAGTGTATAGATACTCAAGGGCAGAGCAATGTGTCCCAGAGTAACGTCCACCGGACACAGATCTCAAGTCTGTCACCACCAATCAGAGTGTGCAGTCTACAAAACGATGATGCCAAAAGGGCCTTAAGTACCAAACGCAAGTAGGAGAAGCTGTGGAGATGGAAGGCGGCCCCCAGATGAGTGTAAACACAAACTGTGGATGTTGCCTAGATGAGGAGGAGCACCAGCACCTGTCACTTGGAGGAAGAGACACCAAACATAAGCAATTGGAGTCGATGAAGATGTTGGTGATGGCTGGAAGATGCCAAACACAGCCTGGAGGAAGGCGCTAAACAGTGGGCGAAAACCTGAAGAAATGCGCCAGGGCACTGCAAGGGCTGATGGAGAGGTGGCAGCAGCCTCAAAGGCTAGACAGCCATGTAGAGGTAGACTAATGGCTGAAATCTGCACTCAAGGGTGTGAAACTTGCACAGACGGGAATAAGGCTGAATGGGGGCAGCCTATTTATTTATAGATGTTGAAGGGTGCGAGACAGTGGGAGACAACTTGGAGTAAGGCGCTAGGGCACTATAAGGGCTGATGGAGAGATGGCAGCAGCCTCAAAGACTGAACAGCCACGTAGAGATAGACTAATGGCTGAAATCTGCACTCAAGGGTGTGAAACCTCCACAGACAGGAATAAGGATAAATGGGAACAGCCTACCTATTTATAGATGTTGAAGGGTGCCCCAAAGAATTAGGGTTTTTTGGGGACCACTGAAACTCTGTCGGACAACTTCCCTTTTTGGGGTTTCTCATTAATTAATTGTGTTTTGGGGGAGCTCAAACATTGGTGTCATATCTTCTAGAAGGTTAAAAACGGCTCATGCCAACGCGCCGCTGCTCCCTCGCCCCCCACCACTATCCCGTGGCACACTCCTACTCCACCCCCCATCGCACCTGTCCTCTCCCGCCTTCTGCTGCGCTTACCCCCTGCCTACTCCCCCACCTTCTGCTCCACCTCCCTCCCGCCTTGTCCTTGGCATGACTCCCCCCCCCCCTAGCACTGACCCCGCCTGCTGCTCTACCCGTCCCTTGGCGCGACCACCCCCTAGTGCAGTGTATGCCTGCCGTCTGTTTTTTCCTCCTCCCCCGCCAACTCGCCCCACCCTAAACTCGCCCTATCCCCCCCAGCTGAGGGCCTGAACCCCCGTCTCATCCGCCCTAACCCCCCCTACCTTCTCTGCCCTGGTCCTCTGACTCTTTCGTACTAAAGCTCGGCCCCGTCTGACAGGCCCAACACCCACACTGTGGCCATTGCGAGCCGGCTTACTTGGGTGCCCAACACCCCCCCCCCCCCCCTTCACTCTAGTTGCTCCCTCCCTCTGCAGCAACTTCCCCTCTCCCTCCGGCAGCGCAGCAGTGTGTTTGGTAGGTTCTCAGTAGAAACACACAATGGAAACCTCTGGTTAGACACCGATGCATTCTGTGAGTGCCCCCTAGTCAAACAACTTGCGTGTTGTCCTCTCTGAGAAACAACTCTTAGCCGTCCGTGCCGCAAAGTTGGAGCTTAAAGAAACAATAATCTTTGGTCAAGTAGTAGGTCACTCCTCATCCAAGGCCCAGCTTCGGGATTGGCTTCGATCCACGCTGCGCATCGGCACAGCGCAGATAGTGGAGGCGGTTCTAATGGGTCAAGGGATCTTCATGGTTCGACTCACCTAGGCTCACGTAGCCCGTGAGTTACTGGCAAGTTCACCCTATGCTTCCACGAAGGGGGCATCCACATGGTCCCTTGGTACAATGGCTTCACAATGGAGGCATTTGCGCTCCACAACAAGTTCCTTAGACACCCAGTTATCCTTCTCTTCCCCGAACTAGCGATAGAGTATCGCCAATTGGTGGAAGACTTCGGAAGGCTCTTCTACACTGTCCTTCCCACCTCTTTCGCGAACGCAGTGACAGCCGCAGGAGTCCCAAAGATACAGGTGGCAGTGAAAGAGAGAAAGAATATTCCACAGTTCCTAGAGATTGAGACAGTCGGACAGTCCTTCAAGGAGCAAGTCATTGTGACTGGGCAGCCAGGGTGGTGCCTGCGATGCCATGACTTTGGGCACCAAGTAGTAGACTGCACACGCTTCGGAGCTAGGGCGGCTTCGTCGACAGGCCTACATGTAGATATGGACGGTTTCACATGAGTACAGAGACAAGAGAGAGGGAGACGGCAGGGGGGGGCCGCAGGCAGCTCCAATCCCACGGCAAGGAGCAGGAGGGCGAGGATCACCCCCCTGGCAAAGCACCACGCGGCCCCCCCTCCTCGCCCTACCTGACAGGTACATAAGTCTACACATCCACCCCCCCACAAAGGCATCACCAGCCGTATCACCCAAGGGCCCACAACCCCCCCCTCCGACCCTGGTCCACACCCCCCTTCACCTAGAGCTACTAGTCCCCCCCCAACACCCACTGGGTGCCTCCAACCACCCTACCGCCCCTCGATCCTCATCTGAGCATTATCTTTCGATCCCCTCCGCAGTGGAGAGCATCGATGGATGTGATCGAGTGGCCTCTGGCACAGGCTACCCATTTATACCAATGTACAGAGTCTCACCTCTCAGTCTGGTTGATAGACGCCTTGGTGGTACCACCAGGCGCATCCATCACCCCCATGGTGGCTACCATGGGGAAATGGAGTTCACCATCCAGGCCGGAACCAAAGTGTATACGTATGCCTCATAGTTCCTCTTCTTCGCCAACAGCTTCCACACCGAACAGATGCTTGTTCGGTTAGTCACAAGTCTCCCCATGAGTTTATACCTTCCATCCTAGAAATGTGAATAGCCTCCACTATAGTGGGGCACGTACCCCATAAAAATGCATTTAACAACCTTGTTATCCAACTTCTTCCTTAGTATCTTGGGAATGTGTGCATATGCAAGACACTTGAAAGTACGAAAATGCCCAACACAAGGTTTCCGAGTATTCCAAGCCTCAAAAGGTGTGACATTCTTTAATGCCTTTGGTGGGGCACATATTCAAGACATGGCAAGCACACATAATTGCTTCCATCCAAAAACTGTGCGGCAAGCTCTTTGCTTTCAACATACATTTGGCCATCTCCATGACTGACCGATTCTTCCTCTCTACAATCCCATTTTACTGTGGAATATAAGCAATAGTGCACTAATGAACAAAGCCCTTCTACTTCAAAAAAGAATTCAGCAT
Source organism: Lygodium microphyllum (assembly GCF_053477565.2). Classification (NCBI taxonomy): domain Eukaryota; kingdom Viridiplantae; phylum Streptophyta; class Polypodiopsida; order Schizaeales; family Lygodiaceae; genus Lygodium; species Lygodium microphyllum. The sequence continues at coordinate 155,035,432 of NC_141138.1, read as the reverse complement.
ACAGGACATGTATCCCCCCTCCCCAATCGGAACGAAGAGTCTTTACCCTACAGCCAGATTGATTTTCAGCTAGTGCTAAAAAAGCCAAAAATGCATCATACACATTTGACTTTTTCACCAAAGAGTAGACCGAATAAAAACGAGTAAAGTCATCAATGAAAGTGACAAAATAGTAATAGCCACCCAATGAATTTGTTTGCATAGAACCGCATATATCTGAGTGCACAATCTGTAATCTCGCAGTTGCTCTAAAAGTAACATCATGGGGAAACGAAAAATGATGCATTTTTCCCAAAATACATCCCTCGCATATATGCTCAGGAGGTCTCTCCAAGAGAGATAAACCATCAAGCATGTGTGTACATTGCATAAGCATCAAGCTACCATAGTTTACATGCCCCATACGAGCATGCCATAACTCCACCTACGACATAGCAGGAGTGAGAGTGGATGCTAGATAGACCAACTAATCAACTAAACAAGCATCCAACTCATACAACCCATGACATAGAGTGCCAGTTAAAACCAAAGTCATGTGTTCCTTATCTCTCACCATACATCTGTCATTATCAAAGGTGACCTGCAAACCACACCTGGCCAAAGAAGAAATAGATAACAAATTCTTCTTTATGCCTGGCACAAACAAGGCATCCTGCAAGCAGAGAATAGAGCCAGCAATGGCTATCAACACAATCTTCCCAATGCCTCTAACAGGGTATGATGCATTGTTGGCACACTATAGAGACTTGCCAACCGGGCCTACAATAACAGAAGCAAACAAATATCTGTGAGATGTGATATGCTTGGAAGTACCACTATCAAAAAATCATGTGCTCGCATCCTCAATAGAGCTAAATGCTCTATCAGCCCAAGAAGGTTTATAACTACATGTATAAAAACAGTAGTCTCCCTATCTGCAACAAAGGACACGGACTCAATGGCAGTAGAAGATGCATCACAAACAGACATCCTTGACTCCTTTTTCTCCTTCGCTATGTGCTTTCTACATTCAGTGATGCAGTGTCCTAGCTTCTTGCAATAGTGGCACTTTCCCTTCTTGGCTTGCACGCCCCTTTTTTCTTGCTGCCCTATGAAGTGCCAAAGCTCTACGGTGCATTTTTTGCATGGCTGCCCTTACCCTTCTGCCTTGCCATAAAAACCTACTCACTAGCTATAACATCCACACCACTATTCTTTCGTGTCTGCTCTTCCATTAAGAGCAAACTAACCAACTAAAGAAAAGTAAGTGGCAGTGGGAAAATCCTCATGGTGAGATTCAAGGCCGTATGAAAGACCAAGTACAAGGGTGGCAATGAATTCAAGGTAATAACTATCAACTGTGCATGTCATCTACATTCATAAGCTGCTCACACAAGTCCTGAATTTTATTTAGATGATACTCCACAGAATCACCCTCATCCATCTTTATAGTCTCAAGCTCTTTCTTCAAGAAAGAGATGTGTGTCATTCTTTCCAGCAAACATCTACTCTAAGGTCATCCATGCTTCTCGTGAAGAAGTTGCAAACCGAATGTGAGGGATGATAGACCGTTGAACTACCAATGCAATCAGCAACAAAGCTTGTGCATCCTGTGTATCCCATGCCTTTTGTGCTGCTAATCTCTGGAGAAGTGGCTGAGCTGGAGCAAGCTAAACAGGCTGAGTTGCCCGTTGTCCACATCCTCCTGGAGGAGGAGTAGCAAGAGCCACAACTCCAGGCCTAACTTCTTCACCGCTGACATAATCCCAAAGATTCTTTGCAATCCACACATTCTTCAGCATGAAGGACCAAAGGGAATAGTTGTTGCCATCCAACCTATCCTCCTTGGATATATATGTAAATACATCACCTCCCTGATTTGCTATGATAAATATCACTGATCAGAGAGCAAAAGAGCAATATCTCAAGCTGGACCAACCTAAAAATCTCAGAATTTTCAAAAATTACAGCAAGTGCTTTGCTACTGTAATCAGCAAATTTAATCACACTCTGTCAACAATTGTCTAAAATGCATGCTATCCAAGGTGCAATAAGTACTCAACAGCACTGAAAATACAAAAGCCCCAAAATTTCTTGTCCCAAAATGCACGAAATCAGTCCATTGCAAACTAACATAGATGTACATTTGTCAATCATTGAGCTGACTGCAAAAGCTCCAAATGTCTGGCCCAAAATGCACAAAATCTTTGCAGTAATTGTGTCCCAAACACGTGCTAGAACTGAGATTGCCTGCCCAGGCAAAAAGCCCCTTCCGGAGAATTAAATGTGAATTAAAATTTGATAAATTTTTATTGTTTGTTACCTCTGATATGGACTGAGCTGGCTGTGGAGGTGACTGAAGGTGGTGCAAACCAGGCTACGTCAGCAACTGACGAGCGGACCTATGGCGGTTCAACTAGCAAACCAGAAAGCAAAGGTGCAGGTGGCATACAAACGGGGCAAATTGAGCAAGACAGGCAGGCTGCTGGCAGCTCACTGGACCAAAGCCAGGTAACTTATGAGGCAGTCACACTAGCAGCTGGTGGGCGGCTATAGTGGCAACGCACAGAGCTGGCAAGCGCTTGTGCTGGTGCTGGCGCTCTGGGCAGGGGTGCAACAGGGCTCGGACTGGAGGTGAAATACGCAGGGGGCGCTGCAAGCGAAGGCGTCGCCTGCTTAGGCGGCAGTCCTAGAGAACTGAGCGCTTTTAGGCAGACATGCTGCCTATGGAGCGGCGGTGCAGGCGCTGTGGAGTCCTGGCGGTGCTAGCAGTGCTAGCGGTGCTGGCCAGGAGGGCTATGGAGACTCGTGGACCAGATGGAAGAAGCTGAAGTTGTGAGCTAGTGGCTCAAGTGGCGGTGGAGCTGCTGATGAAGACCGAGAAGCTACTGACGATGGCCGAGATGTCTTGGCTGAGCTGAACTTGAACTCTGATACCAAATGTGAGAGGAAGTACAAATCGAAGCTCAGCTAAAAGTACAGTTGACAGTGTAGAGTGTGAGAACACGACACCCAATGCAATAGTTTGAAGTGTAAGGTGCAAGTACAAAGTACAGCCCTTAAACCTTAGGGTTGTAAGAGAGCATTCACACCCGAAGAGTGTGAAACATGATAAATGCCTAAAACTGTGTAACATAGGCACATAAAATAAAAGAAATAAATCTAGGGGTAAAAACCTCTCGCACGGACAATAAAAAGTGCCCCAGTGACCTACTGAAGATCACCGATACTCCTCTATGAGCGTAGGCATGAGTCAAACCCAACAAAAAGCCCCAAAATTTTGGAGGCCAATGTGCACAATTTCTGCAATTTCCGGGTCCAATGTCACTATTATGCATGAATACTATCAAATTTGGAAAACCCACCAAATTTCAGGCACAAACATGCACAAATTTGAGAATTGTGCTTACACATCCGAACCCCTGTCAATGAGCATTGGGACTACTTGCAGATTTTTTTTTTTTAATCTGATGAGAAACTACCCAAAACGTGACAAAAAAGCTAGATGTTGACCTGTGTTGCCTACGCCTGACTAAGAACATGACGAGGAACCAATCGATGACCTATCGCCTGCCTGTGACGACTAACTACTGAGCTACTGCCTACCTCCTTTGATGAACGCCTGCTGACACGCTACACATGCCTATTGAAAACGTGACAACTTGACCTATGCTGGCCTTGAAAGGCTTCGTCTGACCTGTTTGAGCAAAAAACGAGTCTAAAACACTGTCGCCTAATGTTTCTTCATGCTCGTGAGCTAAATTGACTCACACTGTCCTCGCGAAATGCACACACTCTTGTTGCACCTCTGATACCAGTTTGTTAAAATGAGTGCGCAATGAAATGCGAGTCAGAAATGAAGCAAGAGCAGTGTTGAGTGTGAGAGTGAGAATCCCAAGAAGAGTGTACCATCAAGCCTTGGTACACAAAGAATAAAATGTATTTATATGTTAGGATACAAATAAGGATGTGTTCACACCCGTATAAGTTTATACATATGGAGATTAAGGGACTTTACACCCGAAGGGACTTTACACCCAACACAAGCTCCAAATCTCATGCGTCACCTTCTCATCCACCTTTGCAAATTAGGAAGGGAGGCCACACCATGCCCCAGTATTCCTAACGTTATCTATGAAGATTGTCGTCAAAAAACTCACCATCGAAGCAACACAAAGACCTTTCAAGTGCAAGTGCGGAGGTGGTTTCTCCCGATAATGAGGTCTCGGATGCGGAAAAAGATCCCTCTCCAAGCATCTCCATTTCCTTCATTGGAGGGGCTTCTTCTATCCCATCATGTGTAGGGATCTATGCCCAAAAGGAAAGCTACTCTTGCCCAAGCAATGGAGCAAGTTTCTGGTCCTCTCTCCTTTCTTAAGGAGAGGCAAAGGAAAGCACGAATAGAAATCACACACACCATAATTGAGTGCAATCTTTCTTTCCATATCCTCAAAGTGAATCAATGGAAGTGAATGGTGAGAGCCATTACTGCAAACACTCCATGCAAGAGATGGTATAGCGTCACATTCAATGACATGCATACCAAGAAACTCAATGAGGAGAGAGAGAGAGGATTGACAAGTCCCTTGAGCCCAAGCATGTAGGTTGGGCAAGATACGGATGCTCTATCCTATCCAATGGATGGGGTGACCACAAAAATGAGGGGAACATCAACATCCTCGTCTCTTACCTACTTGGCACATACTTCCTAGGAGTGGTGGATGCCGACACAAGGGAAAGGAGAACCACTGGCTCCTTCATATATCAGTACATACGGCACTCCCAGGTAGCTCGCACACTTACTGGGAGCATGCCATAGGTGCCCACGGTAGGAGTGGAGGAGTATGCACCTCTATTGGTCCGAGTCTTACCGCTTGTGTTCGAGATCACAGGACGATAGTGGCAGGGAGGGTGCTATGGATCAAATTGGATATTGGGGACTTGTGCCTTGGATTCCTTAATATCTATGCCTCTACAGAGGTTAGGACATGTAGCAAGTTCTGGGTGGATATCGCGGAAGGACTCCCAGAGGTGGACTCCTGGATTGTTGGAGGAGACTTCAACAACCTGGAGGCTTTGAAGGACCAGCAAGGCAGAGGGAGAAACTACCGGGGCATGGCCGGGGAGAAGCAAGAGGCATGGGAGGTGTTTCTACTGGCAGTAGGAGCACACGATGCCTAGAGAGACCTTGCCTTCCACAGGAGGGGGAGGTCGTTGGACTTCTCTTGGGGGTACAGGTGGCTAGGTGGAGTCCTACTGGAGCGGTTGGATAGGTTTTATGTGGGAGAGTGAGGTGGCTCTCGGGAAGGCTAGATTGGGCTGTTGGCGGGCACCACGTTGTCCGATCATTGCCCGGTTCTCCTGACACTAGATCCCCCAGCATCTGCCCTAGACTCACGATCTTGTCGGATCCCTGACTTGATCTACAGGAGGGAGGAGGTGACGAGACAAATAGAGCGGATTTGGACCAAAGAGTGGGGCAAGAGGAGCCAAATTGCAGAGGAGGTTGCAAAGGCCCTAGCTGAGTCGAGCAGGATTTGCTAAGAGGCAGCCATACAGGCCAGGCAGCAGAGTTGGGAGGAGGAGAGAGCACTCCGGCGGGACCTTGCAGCCACGGAGAGATTATTACAGGTGGCACCAGGGGATCTCACTCTCCACGCATAGGAGGTGCGTGCGCGAGCAGCCATTGCTGGCCTAGAGGACAAGCGCCCTGAGTTCTCTTTCCGCACGTCAGCAGCTTTCTAGGGACGGAAGGGAGACATGATATGCAAGGAGTTTTTTCAGGTGCACCAACCTCGCACCTCTAGAGATCAGATATGCAACCTCCAAGATCAATATGGGAGAGCCCATTCTAGCCCAGACGAGGTGATGGAGATTGCTACCGATTACTATAGTCGCCTCTTCCAGCAAGAGACAGCCTCAGCTAGAGGACAGCGATGTAGACAGCAGGTCTGCGATAATATCCCATCCCTTGTCACAGAGGAGATGGGACGCTCCCTCCTAGCCCCCTTCACAGAGAAGGAACTAGAGGAGGCTGTCCATACACAGGACGGGCAGAAATGCCCGAGAGAGGATGGCCTCTCTAAGGCTTTCTTCGCTACCTTCTGGGAAGTGGTGAAGGACCCCCTACTAATGGCCTTTCAGGAGATCTTCACTTCAGGACAGATGCCAGGGAGTCTATCGGCAAGCCTTATCAGTCTTCTCCCCAAAGTGGGAGACCGGTTGGAGCTTTCCCAGTGGAGACCGATCACCTTATTGTCAGTGGCCTATAAGGCACTGGCAAAGATGATTGGTAGGCGACTACGCCCCTTGCTTCCGGACATTATCCACGACACGCAGACAAGCTTTGTCCAGGATAGGAGCATCCTGGACAATGTATTCACCTTCTTTGAGGCGACAGAGTGGGCCCAATACAGTGGACAGAGACTGGCCGTACTACTCTTGGATTTTGAGAAAGCCTATGACAGGGTGGACTAGGATTTCCTAGAGGGCACCATGGTAAGGTTGGGTTTCCCCAAGCTTGGATTTTCGAGGTCTCCGCACTTTACAGATCGGCCACCAACAGGGCTCTCATAGGAGGGAGGCAAGGGGAGGAATTTCGGCTGGAGAGATCAGTTCACCGACAGGGCTGCCCCCTGGCCCCATACCTGTTCCTTCTCTTTGCAGAGGCGATGTCTCACTTCCTCAGGTCATGTGTGAGCGGTTTACGTGGCCTCCGACTTCCAGCAAGAGAGGAGACCAAGCTGTTAGACTCAGAGTATGCAAATGACACAACGCTCTACATAGAGGACGACGAATTGATGTTGAAGAGAGTGAGGTTGGTTCTTGAGGTGTTCTACACTGCAGCGGAAGCAAAAATCAATTGGCGAAAGTCAGTTGGTTTCCTCACAAACCCGGACTCTAGCACAGAGTGGGGCATCCACCTGGGATTTAGATGGATGAGCAGAGGACAAACCGCCCGGTACCTAGGGTTCCAGGGACTCGACATCACTCCCGCCCAGTAGTTTCTTCCAGTCCTCGATTCGATTTGAAGGAAGCTAACCTACTAGAGCACGGCTCGCCTCTCACTAACCGGCCGAGCCCTGGTTGTTAACCAAGTCCTCTTAGCGACAGCCTAGTACATCACCTCGTGTTGGTGCTTCTTCTCCTCCTATGTAATACAGCTTCGCCGCCTAGTGTGGAGCTTCCTTTGGTCCGGGTCAGATGGCTCCAGGGATTCCAGGGCCAAGGTGGCGTGAGCGACCATTATACGACATCGGTCAGAGGGAGGGCTTGGGATCATAGACCCAGAGTATCAGAGTATGGCCCTCCTGGGCAAGCTAGTTGTCTGCGGCCTCACACCGAGAGGGCAGACCTGGAAGGTCCTATTGCAGGAGGGTCTTCAGGACTCTAGACCGAGGCTTGGCGGTGAGTGGAGGCCGTCCCTGAGATGGATCTTCACGACAGCCCAGATCACCCCCCCCCCCCCCAGATCACCCTTCCTATGCAGCTTGCTCCGTGTGTGGCAGGGCCTCCATAAGGTCCTTATCCAGAGCCCCCCAGGCTGCCAGGAGGAGATAGACCGTCAACTGGTGATTTGGAACCCCCAGGTCAAGGGAAGGAACACAGATCAGCGAGCGCCCCCACATTCAGTGGGCTGGTTGGGAGGCTGGCCCAGCTCGTACAATCAGGACATGGCGGGAGGTGTATAGAATGGCAGACGAGGAGGTGCTAAAGCAAGCATCAGGTTGCCAGTGATGAGTGAAGCTGAGGAGAAGGGAGATAGACGCAGCAATACCTCAGGAGTGGCTTGCTCCCCCGATCCGAGAGCCGAGTCCGGGGAGGTATGGGCCGCCAAGTTTTCACGAGCAGGCATCCCTTTACAGGTGGCAGGAAGAGTAGGTGGCATTCCACTTGGGAATTTTTTCATAGTGCAGGAGGGGGGGCATCTAGCTCTTGACAGAGGGCAGCAAGACGAGGGGATAATTGTCCTTTCATGGAAGAGGATCCGGGTGGTTGGCCTTCAAGGGAAGATATGGCAGCTGGACCCTTTGGTCTTTTGGCAGGAGCTCAAGGAGTAGCACCTCTGGATATGGGAAGGAAGGCCACTTGATGAGCTGGAGTGGGAACCGAGAGAGTAGCTTTGGCCGGCCACTGTGGTCGCCAAGAAGCCACCGAGGTTCCTGGAGTACACCGCCAGGATTGGCAGACACGTACTAATGCAAGAGGACATGGATTGGGCGCCGTCATGTAGCAGGCACTGGGCGGAGCACAGCATCACAGAGCCGTTCCGATTGGCCTTCTAGCGCCACCTATGGGACAGCTGGAGGCCGAGGAGGGTGTCGTATTTTTTATGGCTGGTGGCACATGGAGACTTGGCGGTGGGAAGCTGGCTTGCCCAGATGCAGAAGGAGGGAGTTTGCAAGTGCTGCACACAGCAGTCGATGGAAACCCCAAAGCACTGCCTTTGGTCGTGTGAGGCGGCACAGCCCGTGTGGAGAGGAGTATGCCGCATCATGCGCTGCATAGCACCCATCCTTGGATGTATCTCTTGGGGTGCTTTCTGTTGGCAAGCCGTCAGCCAGGACCGTCACCTTCTGTATGAGGCCGGGATGCAGGACACGATATTCATGATCGAGGTAGGGTTGTGCACAATGGTGGGTTTAGAGGCTCTACCCATCCACCAGGTACTGGAGCCCACAGCAGACCGCTCTGAGATATGGAAAATCATAGGGAGTCTCACTGGTTGGCATATCTGGAAAGCACGGTGTCAGGTGGCTTTCAGAGGAGAGAGACCTTCAGTACATGCAACCCTAGCAAAGCTCTGGACCTCCATCATCCACTCCCTTTAAGGCCGATGGGATCAGGTGCAGGGCAAGTCCAGGGCTCGTCAGGAGCTCCCTGGTCATTCCATGCGCACTTGGGGCGGCCAGGACCTGTTATTCGTGATGCAGGTAGGCAGCCCCAGATGGCGATACACCCCCCCCCCCCCATGGCTTCTTCCCCCTATCCCCCCCAGACCGCCTTGACAGGCTTGTATATATGATGTATCTGTGACTTTCACCAGCTCCAGCTTGGTCTGTTGAGCATGAGCACTTCTTTGTATTCAAGTTTTTTTCTGGAGTAATATAATTAGCCACACCTTATTTGCAAAAAAAAAAATCAGTACATACGGCAAGTCATCATTGAGGTAATGCTTATAAATGCATTATTTTGCACACTCTCTTTTCTTTTAACCTCCCAAATTTATTCTAACTTCATTATGTGTAACCTTGAAAGGTTGGGTCGCAAAATGTTGTGCAAGTTGTCACACACAATGCCTCAAATTATGCATCTATGGAACGGAAACTTGAGGCCAAGTTTCCGTCCATAGGCAAGTTGAAGTAGATAGCAAGAATTGTCAACAATGCTTGTAGAATCATTGGCTTCGTCAACTCCAAGGTCCAAGTTCTTGCAATTCATCACTCATACTTAGACTTGGAGTTGAAGAAGCCTTCAAAGACTCAGTTTGCAGCCATGTGGCTTCTCCTCGAGCGTCTCTATGACGTTTGCAACAAGCTCCAAAAAACAGTTATATCAGATGAATTCAAGGAGTGGCTTGAAGGGGAGTCCACATCAAGCCATGTGGAAGCAAAGGCCGTTCAAGGGCTTTGCTTAAAGGAGGAATTCTAGATGGACGTGAGAGGCATTGTCATTGCTATCACTCCCATCTACAAGGTGCTTCGCATGACACAGACATATAGGAGACTACTATTGGCCTTCTCTATCATCTTATGGCCATTGCGATGGAGGAGATACAATCATTAACCATCTTGGATGGGAAGACATCTTCTTTGTGGTATTCTTTTTATTTTTTCTTTTTTTTTTAATGTATCAAGTTTCTTTTTAATTTTAAAATCATATTTCTTTTCAATTTTAGAATCACACAATCTCACTCTCTTTCTTTTCACCTCTAAAGCTTTATCCTCTTGCACCTATGTAGTGACATCTTGGATACCACTGTTGGGTTTCACTCACGCCTATGCTCACAGAGGAGTGTCGATGATCAATAGGACACCGGGGCACTTTTACTCTCGGTACGAGAGGTTTTTTCCCCCATACTTAGTCTTCTTTCATATGTGCTTATGTTACACACTTATAGGCACTTATTGTGTTCGAGTGTAAACACCCCCTACAACCCTAAGGTTTAAGAGTTATACTTTGTACTTTCAACTTACATTCTTTCAGTCTATTGCATCGGGTGTCATGCTTCACTCTCCACACTATCTATTGCACTCTCAGCTGAGCTTCATTCTCTCACCCTCTCGCATTTGGTATCAAAGCTTCAGCTTCTCAACTCTTCTCAATCTCTAGGAGTCCCCACTCAGTACCAGATCTGCCCCCTGTCCACTGTTAGCTGGAGCTGCCCTGCTCCTGCTCAGTCAGCCTGTGTCTCCACCAGCCCCTACTACCTTCCTGACTGCGACTAGGGCACTACCTATGACCAACGCCCGCCTTCTATGCTACACAATCTTTCACTACCACAGTTGAATACATATAGATTAGATGCTTGCTAGCCGATCTGGATGTATCTGTTATGGAGCCTACTCCTTTGATCACTGATATTCAAAGTGCCATTGCAGTGGCACGGAACCCACTGTTTCATGCATGCACGAAACACATTGAGATACATTATCACTTTGTCAGAGAGAGGCTACATGCAGGTGATATCAGCCTTGTGTATTGTCCTACCACTAGTAATGTGGCAGACATCTTCACCAAAGCTCTTCCTTGTGATAAATTTGAAGCATTTCACAATGCTTTAAATTTGATCTCCTTTGGTGGCGGATGATGCTTGTACTTTTGATCACTCTTCATTCCACGGGGGTTTGTTGGGTTTCACTCACGCCTACGCTCACAAAGGAGTGTCGGTGATCAATAGGAAACTGGGGCACTTTTTACTCTCAGTACAAGAGGTTTTTCCCCCCACACTTATTGTCTTCTTTCATATGTGCTTATGCTACACACTTAAGGCGAGCACTTATCATGGGTGTGAACACCCCCTACAACCCTAAGGTTTAAGGGTGGTACTTTGTACTTTCAACTTACACTCTTTCAGTATATTGCATTGGGTGTCGTGCTTCACTCTCCACACTGTCTACTGCACTCTCAGCTGAGCTTCGATCCTCTCACCCTCTCACAACCACCCCTAAAAGAGAGGATATTTTCTTTTCGATGATAAAGAGATAGTAGTGAATGAAGCGACTCATCCATGGGTTCGTGGCACTCTTACATCCCACCTTCAAAAAACCCTCTTTCATGGATGCCAATATCCTTGCCGACTACAATGCCTTTCTTCCAAAGGCCTTTAAAGGATGAAAACCTAAGATTAAAAAAATGAAATATCTCTAAATATTATTCATAACTTATTAATAAAGGTATGAACTAAAAAGTATAAAAATTGGGTAAATCTATCTTGCCATAGACATCTCGTGCATATTACGTAGCATGTGTAAATCGGAGTGACAATAAACTAGTTGCTCCAATTGCCATGTGCTAAGCTTTTTACGAATTTTGGTGTGCATGAGGGAATAGGCGGACCGATTCCTCTCACATCCACTTAACAAATAATCCTAAACCATGTGAAGAAAAAATAAGTTTAAACTTTTAATTTGTAAGTTGTAACTAGAATAAAATGAAAAAAGAGAATACATTTTCAAACTTGTGTAAGAATATGTACAACCACTCTTTGGAGGTGGGGCGATTGGTAGCCAAATGAATCCCACACAAAAAGAGGCTTCACCAATGATTCCCACTTCCACCAAATGGTGGATGCAAAAGTGGTGCCCCTTTGATTGCTATAATTTATGAGCTCTTGGAGGAAGGCATCATGGTACTTTTCCTATGTGGATGTGCTTAAGCTTTCTGCCAGCACACTTAAAAGTGTGACTCACAAGATGGACTTGGAGAAAAAGAAAGTATTTAGGAAACTTTATTTGAATCTCGAGGAGATAGATTATAGGTCTCTCGCAAACGTGCATGCCAAGCCCGTGTTGTTCGTCCTTGCATCACTAGTGATGGAGCTTCCACTTCCGCATTCACATCAACTGCCCATGATGCTCGTAGGGACCTTAGATGCTACATAGGATGTGGGAGTGGCTTGAGAAGCACTCCTAGTTCGGCCCATGAGAATATACCTATCACTACCTCTCACATAAAGCTTAGAGAGCTCAAGTATGAGGAGGGCAATGTCATTAGTGAGAGTGATTTTGTTAAGGAGGGTAATGGCTCTTCAACCGACAAAAAGGATGCTTCTACCTCTGATTCCAAGAGCGATATGAGTACTTAGAGCCTAGGAATTTGTAATTTGATCATGTATCTTGATTCGGATTTAGCATGGCTTTTATTTCAATCCATTTTTGTATATCTTTTGTATGAGATTGCATATTTGACTCACAATAAAGTTGCCAGTTTCATTATTCATGAATCATAAGTCATGACTCATACTATACTCTTGGGGTCACACTCGTTACATTTGAGTCTTGTTTCAACTCTCTTTTGCACTTACTTTTGACTTGAATCTCTAAGTGTATGTTTTAAGTCCAAACATTAAGTTTAGACTCTAAATTATATGTTTTTTCTTTTTATTGGATGTAGGTCCAAGATTTTTTAGTCTGATTAGTACCGTACTAGTATTGGATTGTACTAACCAGATACCATCAAGCGTGGCAATCCTACTTCCTATAAAATCATTAGACCGGTACACAGAATCTAAAAGGAAAAACTCAAATCTACCTTCAATCTGCTGTTGAGCTCAATACATGAGGATGAGATTATATTTGGCTCGTGAGACCTCGTATGGCCTATAGACTCCATGGTAGTTCGAAGACTCTCTGACCATGTCGGATCAAGGAGCAAGCTATGAAGCCCAGTCCATCGTGTGTCTCAATGTGCTAGGCTCAAGACCATCACGATGATGTGGTGAAGATGTGTTCGGAGTCATCTCTTCCTCCTGTTGTTCCTACTTCTTGCAAAAAGCTTCCAGATCAAAGGCCAAGGTTTCATAAAAGAGAACCTTGCTCTGACACCATGTGAAGAAATACCCTAATGCAAAAACATAAATCAAAGTGTATGACAAAGCATAAACTCAAAAGAATACAGTTAGGGCTAGGGTAACTCAAAGACAATTAACACAATGGAAATTTGAATAAATCACCAAATGCTGAATATACAATGCTCATGCAACAAACAAACCATGCAGGAATGAAAACTATACCCCGAACTCTCGTGTCTCAAGGACTAGGGCAGAGGTGCTAAGCAGGAGAGTGTGTCGTACTCTTGACGGATCCTAGAAAGCAATAAAGCAGCCTCTAGATATCGAACAACAGCAAACACAACAGTGTGCCGTGTCAGATCAGTGTCACACAAGCGGAGGAGAAAGAAAAAGAGAAAATGCAAATTTTAATGATAACGTGGCAAGTTGACAATAGCAAAAATGCAAGTATGATGATGTGACAGGCTGATGGCAGTAAAAAACGAAAGTGTGATGACGTGGCAGTCCAAACAGCAGCCGCAAATCACAAACACAGCAGTTTAGTAAGTCACCAGCTATAGACGATGTGGCTGATCAGCAAACACAACAGAAATCGATGTAGACTGCGTGATAGAGGCTGGAAATAGGCGTTTGATGGATGTAGACAGCAACAGGTAGCTTCAGCTGCTAGGATGTCCTCCACGAACAAGGTGTGGATAGTGAAGCTAGAGAGCCTAAAACCTCAAAAAAACGAGATTGAACTCAATGGAGGCCAGTATCCTATTTATAGAAAGTTTAGGGACCTCATATTGTGCACCATTTTAAAACTCACTCAAACCACACACCAATTTAGGGTTTCCATTAATTACGCATTTTTGGGGTTGTTTAAGTGGCAATTCAGCATGTAATGCTTTTGTTAGCTCAATACACAATCGGTGTGCAATTTGCTTGGAAATACCTCCTCCACCCACCCTACTGGCCTAGGTTGGGGAGAGCTTATGCTTTTAAAGAAGTAAGATGTCAATCCGTCTAAAGAGGGTTGGTTGTAGCTCTTGCCTGACAATCAACTTTGTGGGACCACGTGCCCAACTATAGTGAAGGCTATGCACATTCCAAGATGCAAGGTGTAAACTCATGGATAGGGCTAGTGGTTGCTAAACAGGCTCCTATTTAACGTGGCACAAGCTGAGGAGGAGGAGAAAGTGTGGGGCTTTGCCGTAGGCCTAGAGGAAGAACTCCATTCTCCCATGGTAGCCCTATGGTATACAAGGGGAGTAATAGACGCTCTTGGTTGCACAACCAAGGCATCTATGAGCCAAGCTAGAGAGACAAGACTTTATCATCTTATAAAATTGGGCAACTTGGCCAAGTGGCCACTCGATCACATCCATCGCTAGGATCCACTCAGGAGAGACTTGAAAGATGATGTTGAGGTGCAAAACCTCAATCCTACACTGCCAATTGATGTCCATCCAACATCCCAGCCACTTGTGTTAGTCTTGCCTCTCTCGGTCACTAAGAGGCACAGTTTGCTACTTGGGATCCCTCAAAACCTCATTGACCAGAGCTAGCAATCATGCCCGTGAGTGAGAATACTAAAAGAAGAAGACATAGTTCTATCCATCTGGTGGTGCAAGTAGGTGGGCTTTTCCACCCCTCAATTTGCAGACCACAAAGATCCCCACCTCTAGGAGAAGTAGAAACTCTACCTATCCCACCACTTTCATATGACCATGGCCACAACAGAAGAACTTCTATGTGATAAGTGGTACCTAGAGGGGAAAAGTAGGAGGAGTTGGCACTACCGCAAAACTAGTGGCAGTGTGTGGGGAGAGGAGGGGAAGGCTAGGCTATAGAAGAGGAGAGCTAGCAAGGGTGTGGGAGTTGTCGCCCCTGTGGAAGGAGACTACGGTTGCGGGGGGTAGGGAGGTGAGGCTAGTGAAGGAGCAAGAGACGGGGACCGTGTGTGTGTGTGTGTGTGTGTGTGTTGGGGGGAGGGAAAGGGGGAGGGGGGAGGAAAGCGCAAGTCACATTTGCACATTTAATTAACTCTTTAATTAAATTCTAAGCAAAGCATCAAAAATTTTCACAACCTCCTGATAGATCTCCCTCCTAAAAGTCTTGCAATCATCCTAAATTGCACTATAATGTGCCAAAATAAAGTATACTATAATTTCTCAAAAAGTGTCATAGTCAAAAGAACATTGGCCACCACTACTACTTAACCAAGCTAATACCAAACGCTTGCTGAAAATTTTCCAGCCAGCGAAACCATAACATAAGACTCATAAAGAATTTGAAACTACTACTAGAAACCCCTAGAATGCATTTCTCATTAGCATATCTCAACTATTCTGGCCAAAGAACCATAGTACAGCTGTAATTAAGCACAAACTATGGCTGAATTTTCAATGTTATACAAAAAACACACTGCTATCCACAAAACCAGCTGAATACCATTCACAACTAATGATCATCCACTAAAAATCAGCAACTAATAATCAATCTATGATTATCATACATTGATGCAAACTAATACATACTCATGCAAATATATAATTTCAAAGTTGATGTGAAAATCATACCCATCTCCATACCAAACTATAATGACCAATACACTCTAAATAGTGGCCTCATGGCAAACATAATGCTAGCACATTACCTTGGACGCATACCAAATACATCTGAGATCCACTATACACGAGTTTTCTATCATTGGAGAAGTGGAAGTGCTAACTCCCCCTTGAGCATCAAGCAATGCTCTAGACCCTTGCTGTACTGAACCTAATTGAGCCCAATCCAAAGGCTCTAGCTAAAAAGCCTTGAGGTAAAGCAATTGAGGATAGTCTCCCAAGTCATCCTCCTCCATCTACTTAGCATCCATTGGTGAATAATCAAATGTGCAAATGTGACTCGCATATGTGAGGTGTAAGTTAATTATTTCACAATATGAGACCTAGGACCCCGAAATATCAGTTGATACTAAAGGCAAAAGTTGTAATAAGTTATGTATGACAAGTACTAGGTAGTAACCAATATCAAATTTGAACCTAGACTAATTTATTAGCCACGAATGTTAATGGTGACATTAGAGACTAATCATTAATTAATTAATTAATGCAAGTCTAAGAGTTAATAACTACTCAAGGATACTTGGAAGATATAATTATTGGCTAGTGAAATTATATTTTTTTGCACTAGAATAATTATTAAATATTTTAAAAGTTAATTTAATAAGCTTGATAATGCTAAAAATTGGGATTTAAAGACTGCCACTTGGTAAAACTTGCCCATGAAAGCGGGAAAAACTTTTTTGGGGGTTCGTGGAAGTCTATTCTAGCATTTATGAGAGACAAGAAGAATGTGATTTGCAACCATCAGGAAGTAGTTTGGAGTCCTCCTAGAGCAAATGACAAAAGCCCAAGGTCCTTCTAGCACAGGTGACAGCATACAGGAGGGGGCAGCAGTCTTTCTAACGGTCCTAAGCTATAGGTAACAACTTCTATGCCTGTTTGGATAGAGCGTAGCAGTTTTTCAGCATTTCTCGTAGATGAAACTTTGAAATTTCTCTCTCTACATCATTCTCTCTCATCCCCTAGTCATCTCTCAAGTTATCTTAGCAAAATCCAACCATTTGAGTCATTAGAGATGGAGATATTGGAAAATATATGTTATAAATTCTAATTTATAAAAGCAGAAATTAGGGTTTGACAACCACCTCAAGATGCGCGCACAAATTTGAGGGCGTAGGACTTAAATTCCACTAGCTGAAATTGAGGAATTTCAAGGAGATTCAAGAGCAGCCAACCAATATCAAATTTGGGGGGAGCAAGGTGAAGGCCAATCCCCAAGCAAAACACGAGGCAAATTGGTTTGAAGGCTTACGGATCAGTTCTAACCGCGACAGGCACTTGGATTAACAGAGGAGGTCAAAGGATCTCAATTGTACTCCATCTATTTGCAATAAAAGTTAAATAAATACCGCAAGGGACAACAATTTTGGGGCCAACGGGCTATCCATTGTCCAAGATTAAAGTGGTAGTTAAGCAGATCTCATGTATTTCTTGATAGGTGATCTCCTCCATAGTGGCTGCATTTCACATTTTGTTTATAATATCTTAGTTGCTATAGGGATTCCATGAACTTGATTCATCATTACCTTTTTGTCTCTACTTCTCTCCCTATGGAGGTCTTCAATTGATATTGCTTCATTGAGTACAATGTTAACATTATACCCATACAATATTAGTTGTTTTCCATAGCCTTATAAAGTCTTTCATTATGAAAGCAATGCGTCTCATTTTTTCCAGCAAATATTTGCTCAAGTGTAAGCCATGCTACTCGTGAAGAAGTATCAGAACGTATATGTGGGATTATGGACTGTTGAACTGCCAATGCAATAAGTTACAATGCTTGGACATCCCTGTTGAGAAACCCTTCACCCGCAATTTGCGTTTTTGCGTTTCTGCGTTTTGCATTTAGGGTTTTCAGCCCCAAAAAAGGGTGTCATCCTAGACTGACTATGCCTATTTATAGGCCACTCTCTCATTCATTCCTTACGGCTGATTCATTCAATCCGTCACCTCTTCTCTCCAGCCTCTCCACTACTCTCACACCCCTTCAGGCGAACATTGCAGTTCGTGGTTCGTAGCTGTCTTCATCATCTTCCTTGTGCTACAGCACCCTTATTCCCTTGCATCACATTCACTCCATGATTCAGATCTTCATCGTTCCATTCATCTAAGTTTCTTCTCTCTTCTCTTCTCTTCTCCATGTTTGCCGAGTTCACTCCATGTTCCTTCCCGCAAACCCTACTATCTCATTGGTACGTCATATTTTGACATGGTATCAGAGCTGGAACTGCTCACCTAGCAGCGAAGATCCTCCATTCCAGTGACGGCAAAGACCGGTGGCGAGTCCGACATCCACTTCTCTTCTTCTTCCGTTGCATCAAAATCTCGTTTTTGCAAATTTCAAGTGTTTTCATCTTGCTACCCACACCCCTTTCACGGAGGACATCGTAGTCTCAGCTATCCCTTGTTGTCATCTACAGTCTGGCGCCTGTTTCCAGCCTTCCACCCACAGTTTGCAGCTGTTTACAGCAAAGCAACTGTTGCTAATCACTCTCCATTCAGAAAACAATCTTGTTTTGGCAGATTTCAAGTGTTTCAACTTGCTGCCCACACCCCGTTTGCGGAGGACATCTCAGACGAAGCTGTCCATTGCTGTCTCCATCAGTTAGTACCTGATTTCCAACCCTCTTTACGCAATTTGAAGCTGATTCCAATCAGATGACTGTTGTTCCTGTGCAGACTTGCTGCCGCACAGCCTGCCATGTCATCACAGTCCTGCTCCCTGCGTTTTTAGTCTTTGTCTCTCCTACAGGCTATCTTGCCTGCGTTTTTAATCTCTCTTTCTTGCTACCTGCGTTTTTAGTCTTTCTTTCTCTTGCAGGCTGTCCTGCCTACGTTTTTAGTCTTTCTCTCTCCTCACCTGCGTTTTTCTACTGGTTGCAACCTCTTACTGTTGGTCGCATCCTCCTTCCACTGGCAACTCACTTCCAGCCTTCCACTGCCCTCCCACCCCTTGAGGCAGACATTGCGGTTCGTGCTTCACATTGCCCTCACACCCCTTGAGGCAGACATTGCGGTTCGTGGTTCATGGTGGCTGACCTCTTTCTTCTTCAGCAAGCACATTGGTATCCATGGATTCTTTACCAACAGATAACCAAACTATTGGGTGCTCCTACTGTGGCATCACCGAACACACCACCAATGCT
Organism: Lygodium microphyllum; assembly: GCF_053477565.2. Lineage (NCBI taxonomy): Eukaryota > Viridiplantae > Streptophyta > Polypodiopsida > Schizaeales > Lygodiaceae > Lygodium > Lygodium microphyllum. The sequence continues at coordinate 155,016,683 of NC_141138.1, read as the reverse complement.
TGCCGACTTCGACCTTTGCTTCCCACCCCCCCGAGTATATGCGTCTTCCTCCAGGCACTCCTTGTGCCACCTCTCCTTTCTGGGCCATAGAGATTGTTCTACATCAGTTATCAGAGTACTAAGCTCAAGGCAATAAGACGCATCCGATGTGCACTAAGTCCTTTCGAGCACATGGAGGATCGATTGGCGCTACAACCTCCTGGAGATTGTCACAATGTTAGTGGCAATCTTATCCCACTTATTTTCAAGTACAATGGCTTCCACGACCTACGGATCTGCAGTCCACTTCATCGAGAGACAGTGATTGTTTGATACCGTCTCCTCGTCAGTCTGCTCCTTCGAGAGACAGTGGCTACTCGACTCTTTCCTCTTCTTCGACTACCCAGTCTGCTCCGCTGAGAGACAGCGACTGTTGCCCACCTCTTGCTTATTCTAAGCCCCACCCTTGGATCATCCTGAGCCTCCTTCTTCCCCACCCTCTTCCACTCAGGTTCGAGAGGCCACTTCTGGGTGCTTTCTGGCTTCCTCTTCAGCATCCCAAATATCTTCTTCGGCACGACCGGCGGCACTTCCTTCGTCATCAGACATTTCGGAGTCCATGATCCATGAGTTTTTGGATTCCCTATCTAATTCAAAGGGGGATTCAGAGGGGGATGTTATTTCTTTGCCCTCAAAGGGGCATCTACTTCTTCTTCGACTTCAACAAGGGCCCCTCCACCTCCCATCTCAGAGGGGGAACCTACTCCACATGAAGTTCTTCACCCATCCTCTACTTCCTTGGGGTGGTTGTCTTCGACTAGAGTCATCTTTACTGATACCCAGGATCTTCAGGTACCACCTAGATCGGGACCTCGGAGGTTCAGCCGCAACTTGGTGACGAGGCCTTCGTATTCCTTCTAGCATGGATGCACAGAGCTAGTGGCTTCTCTCCTGAGGTTTTGTTTCGAGTTCTCCAGTTCACTCTATCTACTGGTCTTTACTGCATGTTCCCTTTCCGGTGGAAATCTTGGATCTTAGGGATCCTCTACATCTTCTTCCTCCTCTTTTCTTCTTGCCTTGGTCACTTGGTCAGCATGGAGCCACCTCCCGAGATCGGGTATGGGTCTCTCCTTATGGTTCTCGGCACCACACAAAGTCCGACATTCCTCCTATGCATTGCATATTTTCATCATCTTTGTACTAGGGCGCTTGGGCAAGTGAACAATTTCCCCACGAGGGACACTGTCCAAGTGGTACCTACTGCATAAGCATTGCATCTCCACCTCACTCTTCTCTTGTTCCCCTTTTTGGGCCTAAGAGGGGGTGTTGAGAAACCTTTCACCCTTCACCCGCAATTTGCATTTTTGCATTTCTGCGTTTTGCGTTTAGAGTTCGCAGCCCCAAAAAAGAGCACCATCCTAGACTGACTATGCCTATTTATAGGCCACTCTCTCATTCATTCCTCATGGCTGATTCATTCAGTCCGTCGCCTCTTCTCTCCAATCTCTCCACTACCCTCACACCCCTTCAAGAGGACATTGCGGTTCGTGGTTTGTGGCTGTCTTCATCATCTTCCTTGTGATACGGCACCCTTATTCCCTTGTATCACATTCACTCCATGATTCAGATATTCATCATTCCATTCATCTGAGTTTCTTCTCTCTTCTCTTCTCTTCTCCATGTTTGCCGAGTTCACTCCGTGTTCCTCCCTGCAAACCCTATTGTCTCGCTGGTACGTCATCTTTTGACAATCCCGAGTGTCCCAAGCCTTCTATATAGTTGTTCTTTGGGGAAATGGTTGATAACCTCTAGCCACATCCTCCTTGGGGAGGAGTTGCAGGAGCCACAACTCCATGACGAACTTCTTCACCACTAATATACTCCCAAAGATTTTTAGCAACGAGCACATTCTTCATCATGAAAGACCACAAAGAATAGTTATTGCCATCCAATCTATCCTCTTTAGATACATAAGTAAATACATCACTCTGTCCTTGATTGGCCATGATAAATGTCACTCTTCGAAAGGGCACAAGAGCAATAACCAAAGCTGGATTAACCTGGAAATCTGCAAATTTCCAGAAATTACAGCAAACACCAAGTTGTAATTAACAAAACTGTGTCATACTTGATCACTACTGCCCAAAGTGCTGAAATTTCCACAGATTTCAGCAAATAGCATGCTGTCCATGCATAAACAGTGCTTAACAGCACAAAATTTCAATCAATTTCAGACTTAATCTTCAGTACATGTCCCAATGTCTGCCAAACATGAAAAAGCCCCAAATTTTTTACTCAAATTCCAAGAAATTTCTGCAATTTGTGCCCAAAAGCATTTGCGAAAGCAAAAATGCACCTTTCTTTGTAGAAGCCCTTTGTTGCAGCTCTGATTTTCCGAATAGAATAATGAGATATACCTATGATGGCCGAAAACAAGCCAAACATGAGCTGTGATTGCCAAAAATTCAGGTGAGACTACCCGAGCTGGCAGGCGGCGGCCTACATGAGCAGGAAGAGCTGTTGGCAAACAAGCGGAAAGCTGGCAAACAAGACGTGTGGAGCTAGTGGTGGAGTTGGAGGACCCGCTGCACAGGCAGTGCTGCACAAGCAGAGCAGGAGGCAGTGACTACTAGTGGACAGGGAGCCAGCGGCAACCATTGCAGGACGGCAGCCACAAGGCAGGCGGCGCAGCAGCTGCTGACTGATCAGGGGCAGCAGCACTAGTCGGGGATGTGCTACAAGGTGGCAAGCTTGCTGGAGGACTGGGAGGAGGCGGACTAGGCAAGTTTGATGAGGCTTACAAGAGTATTGCAGCTGATGAAAGCTGGTCTGACGAACCTCATGCTCTAATACCAAATGTTGAAGATGGTGATGGCAGCTCCAAGATCAGTACACAGAGTGAACACAAGAGAGAGAGAGAGAGAGAGAGAGAGAGAGAGAGTGTGTGTGTGTGTGTAGACATAGCTCAACACACGATTAGATTCAAAGTGTGTAAGTAAAAGTACAAAAGTACAACCCTCAAACTTTAGGGTTGTGTAAGTGTCTTATGGTCCATTCACACACGAAAGTGTGTAATGTGACCAAAACTATGTGACATAAATACACAAATAAGAAGTAATATGAATAGGGAAGAAAACCTCTCTTACGGAGAGTAAAAAGTATCCCAATGTCCTACTCCAGATTATCAACACTCCTATGTGAGCATAGGCATGAGTAAAACCAAACAATGCAATGTTGCATATTAGTTAAGTTGGAATAGCAGCAATGTGATAGTATAAAGTATCACAATGCTCAAGAGGAAAAAAAACCTAGAACCTAGTGGAGGTTTTGAGGCAAGTAAAGTTAGAGGTAAAGTTTCTGAAACCAGCCTTCCTTCTTGGAATGGGTGGTGATAACCTGATTTAAGAGTTAATTACAACAATAAATAAATGCACATAAAATGAAATACACACTTTACCATAACATTCTTGGACAGTGGACACCCTATTGGCCCCAAAATTGGCGCCCCTTGCGGTATTTCTTTAGCTTTCATTCAATTGGAAGGAGTACAACTTGAGATTCTTCAATCTCCTCCTGCTAACCAATTGCTCTTGCTGTCATAAATGACCAACAAGTCTTTTGGGTCATTTGCCCCTTGATTCACCCAGGACTTCTCCAATTTGACCCTTGGCTGGCCAAATGCTGCCCCAAATCAATTCAGGATGGGTTAGCTCCTGAAATCCCTTGATAATCTTCAATTAACAGCTGCTGATTTCAATCCCTTGAGCCTTCAATCTCTAGCACAAATCCAAAGGTGGCTGCTAAACCCTAATTTCTGCTGTAAATTAAGGTTTACTACAGAAATTACAGATCAACCCACCAAAAATGGCTGAGATCTCCTCCAAATGGCTAAGAATTGCTGAGAATGGCTGGGCATAGGCTGAAGGAGATGAGAGAATGCTGTAGAGAGAGAAAATTCTGAGATTTGTCATGAAGAACTTATCAAAATCAGCTGCTGCCCTGCTATACCAGCCCCAAACGGATGCACCAACAACAATAGGAGCATCAAAGACTGTGATCTTCAAGAGAAAGTGCATCAGCAGCAATTGCTAGCTTCCCAAGGTCAAGAATATGCAATCTCCATCACCAAAATGGTCTCCAATGGCTAGGAGATGGCCCCAAAAGCTGGTAGCAACAGTCCAACACCTCTTCCCAACAGCCCCAAAATGAAAAAACGAGATTTTCCTCTCCCTTCAGCCTTATTTAGCCTTTCCCCCACTTGCATGGGAAAGTTTTGGCAAGTGGTAGCTTTCTTAACACATTTTCAGCAATTTTCAGCCATTTAATTAATTTTCAAAATTAATTAATTCTGAAATTTAATTCAGCCCTTAATCCATGTCCAGAAAATTGACCTTGCCCATCCAAAAATTAATTAGCTAGGCCATTTGCAACCCAAAGTGATCCCATGCATTAATTGACCCTTGGACGAGCATTAATCCATTAATTAATGCCTAGTCCCTAGTGTCACCACTGACACTTAATGGCCAATTAATGGTCCTAGGGGCAAACTGACACCAAAATTCACATAGAATCTAACAAGTGTAACTTGTTACAACTTTTGCCTTTGATACCCATATTTTTCACAGGGTCCTTCGGCCTTCAACTTTAGCCTTCAACTTCGGCCTTCAACTGTGAAAAAGTAGCTTGCACCTCACATGTGCAATACATGTGCATCTTTTAATTACACATTTGATTAATCCTTTAATCAAATGTCAATTAAACATAAGCAAAGCATCAAATTTTCATGTCCTCGTGACATACCACCCCTTTGAAATCCTTGCAATCGTCCTCGATTGCACTGTAATGTGTCAAAGCAAACAATATTGCACTGGAATTTTCACAAGACATCATAGTCAACACAACATTAGCCACTGCTGGCTAACTATCTCTTATGCCCACCATTTGCTGAAAATTTCCAGCCAGCATAAACATAGCATAAAGCTTAACAATAGTCCAGAACTATTGCTAGAAACTCATCGGATGCATCCCAAACTCTTGTTTCTCAACAGTGCTGACTACACAACCATAGTAAAGCATAAATCGAGCCGAAGCCATGGTTGAATTGTCAATGGCATTCAGTACACATGCTATTGTCCATAGAACTAGCTGAATACCACTGAAACTAATGATCATACAAAGAAAACCAGCACTCGGTAATCAGTCTCTCATAATCATAACCTGATACAAATGTACAGTTTCAGAGTTGCAGTGAAAACCATATCCATCTGTATACATACCACAGTGACTAGTGCACTGAATAGTGACCTCATGGCAAACATACTGTCAGCACAGTACCTTAGATGCATGCTGAATACATCCGAGATCCACTATACACAAGAGCAGTCCATTCTTGGAGGAGTGGAAGTGCTACCTCCCTCTTGAGTATCAGGTGGTACTCTAGACACTTGCCTTGCTGAACCTAAAAGAGGTCAAGTCTGCTCTAACTGAAAGGCATCAAGGTAAAGCTGCAACAACTGGATGATCTACCAAGTCATCCTCCTCCATCCATTTAGCATTCATTGGTGAACAGTTGTGAAACTTCACCCAACAGCTTATGGAAGTTTACCTTTGACCTTTTCTTTTTATGTGCCAAAATCTGCTCAGATATCAATATCTCATCCAGCTCCTCTACATTGGACTGAATTTCAGCAGATACATCCTTAGGCACATCACCATAAAAAGGGGCATAGTGTATCCGCTAGTGTAGAGGCAATTTCCATGATAGCCAGCATTAAACGGAGCATTTGCATGACCAGCACTTATTCCTTGAGCCCCAAAAGCACGACGGGGTACCGATGCTTGCCCATATGTGTGATTTTGCACACCAAGCATCATACCGATGCTGCCATACATCAGATTATGCATTCCATGAGCCATATCCGAGTACATTGGATTATGCAAGCCATGCATTGGTTGCTGAAAATTACGGGGAGGTGTGCCATACATTCCCACATTCAGTCGCTCACCCACCATAGCATGAAAAATTGTACTACCACCAAAGTAAGCTGGCTGCCCCAAATTCTCATGCAAACCTTGCTGTCCAAAAACCATAGGATTAGCATTTACATCATGAACTTGCATTTGCATTTCTTGCCCAATTGGCACCAGCTGCTTTTCACCATGAGCATCTTTAGGAGCATCTTGAGAAGGCTTTGGCTTGTTCTTCGGTGCATCTTGCTGTCCCGAAGTTCTAAAAGAGGAGTTTCTCTTCTTGCCCTTGTTTTCCTTCGTAGGAGTGTTCAAAAACCGAGTAAACTAAGGATCTTTTGCCAATTCAGCAAAGATATTGATTGCTGCCCTTATTTGATTCTTGAATGCATCATCGAATTCCATTTCCCCTTGTTGATCATCATCCTCTTTCTACATTGAGAGTCCAACATCTTGGCCTTCAGCCACATTTTCAGCATGTTGTCCATGATTCGTGCCTTGTCCAAGATCAGGCATTGCATTTCCTTCTTACCCATGTTAATGTGCATCATGAGAGGCATCATTACTGCTTGATTGCATCCCACTGTATGAAGGCATCTTGCTGAAATTTCTCAACTTAGCACAAAAATCAACACTAGCATAAAGCTTTGGCTTGCAATCAGGTGCCTCGGGCCCACCAAATCAAGAGATTTGATGAATCCGGCAATGGAACCATGAAACCAGCCTTCCTTCTTGGAATGGGTGGTGATAACCTGATTTAAGAGTTAATTACAGTAATAAATAAATGCACATAAAATGAAATACACACTTTACCATAACATTCTTGGACAGTAGACACCCTGTTGGCCCCAAAATTGACGCCCCTTACGGTATTATTTAGCTTTCATTCAATTGGAAGAAGTACAACTTGAGATTCTTCAATCTCCTCCTGCTAACCAATTGCTCTTGCTGTCATAAATGACCAGCAAGCCTTTTGGGTCATTTGCCCCTTGATTCACCCAGGACTTCTTCTCCAACTTGACCCTTGGCTGGCCAAATGCTGCCCCAAATCAATTCGGGATGGGCTGGCTCCTGAAATCCCTTGATAATCTTCAATTATCAGCTGCTGATTTCAGTCCCTTAAGCCTTCAATCTCTGGCACGGATCCCAAGGTGGCTGCTAAACCCTAATTTCTACTGTAAATTAGGGTTTACTGCAGAAATTACAATTCAGCCCACCAAAAATGGTTGAGATCTCCTCCGAATGGCTAAGAATTACTGAGAATGGCTGGGCATAGGCTGAAGAAGATGAGATAATGCTGTAGAGAGAGAAAATTCTGAGATTTGTCGTAAAGAACTGATTAAAATCAGCTGCTGCCCTGTTGTACCAGCCCCAAAAGGATACATCAACAACAATAGGAGCATCAAAGATTGTGATCTTCAGGAGAAAGTGCATCAGCAGCAATTGCCAGCTTCCCAAGGTCAAGAATATGCAATCTCCATCACCAAAATGGTCTCCAATGGCTGGGAGATGGCCCCAAAAGCTGGCAGCAACAATCCAACATCTCTTCCCAATAGCTCCAAAATGAAAAAACGAGATTTTCCTCTCCCTTCAGCCCTATTTAGCCTTTCCCCCACTTGCATGGGAATTTTTTGCCAAATAGCAGCTTTCTTAATCTATTTTCAGCAATTTCCAGCCATTTAATTAATTCAGCCCTTAGTCCATGCCTAGAAAAATGACCTTGCCCATCCAAAAATTAATTGGCTAGGCCATTTGCAACCCAAGGTGATCCCATGCATTAATTGACCCTTGGACAAGCATTAATCCATTAATTAATGCCTAGTCCCTAGTGTCACCACTGATACTTAATGGCCAATTAATGGTCCTAGGGGCAAACAAACACCAAAATTCACCTAGAATCTAACAAGTGTAACTTGTTACAACTTTTGCCTTTGACACCTATCTTTTTCATAGGGTCCTTCGGCCTTCAACAGTGAAAAAGTAGCTTGCATCTCACATGTGCAACACATGTGCATCTTTTAATTGCACATTTGATTAATCCTTTAATCAAATGTCAATTAAACATAAGCAAAGCATCAAATTTTCACATCCTCATGACAGTTTTCATGTGCTTTTGGTAAAGTTTCAACGTTGTTTCATCTATAAAAAAATGCAACTGGAAGGAGAACGGTGACCTGGCAGATTATCCTCAATGATGCACTTTACCTTAATGTGTTTTAGTTAGAGCTAATTTTTTATCACGCTTTTTCAGGTTCAGTAGTACATAGAAGGTCCAGAGTATTGCCTAATGCTCAACAAGGAGGTCGCATCTCTACTCCTCTAGTGATGGATAGCTTGGTTATGTAGTGGATCTAGAATGTATTTACAAGGTACAATTATTTTTGCTATTCACTATTGAGTATACCAATCACTGTGAGCTGGTATGCAAATATGTATGGTTTATACCTAGACTTTAAAACTATACATTTACAAGGTTGCTAGCATATATAAAATAGATGGAATATACATTTGGATATGATGTGCATTTGCAAGGCATGTATGGGATACATGGATGGCATGCAGTATACACAAAGGTGATACAAGAGAAGTACAATTGCATAAGTTACATGTGATTTATAATTGATGTATACCATATTTTTTGTTGCAATGTAGTACATCATTGCAATGAGGCACTAGTTATGCTTAGTTTATACACTACAAAGTCTTGGTAGTCAAAACAACATTGGGTCTTGGCATGTGGATGCATCCCTCATGGTTCTGACAGTGGTTACGATTCATGTTTATGGACCATAACTAGTTTAAGTGACTTGAAATTCAAACATGTAGAGGGCATGAGCCTAGTTATGCAATAGGTGCACATGATGTTGTTTGACTACGATGCCAACATGTATCCCTAGCAGTGGCAATGGATGCTTTGGTACATAGCAATGCAATTGAGGATAATTGCCAGGATTTCAAGAGGGTGGTTTGCTATGAGGACGTGAAATTTTATTGCTTTGCTTAGCATTTGATTAAAGTTAATCAAATAAGCAAATGTGACTTGCACATGCGAGGTGCAAGTTAATCATTTCATAGTGTGGGACCCAAGACCCTGAAATATCAATTGATGCCAAGGGCAAAAGTTGTAATAAGTTATGTATGGCAGGTACTAAGGCGTACCTAGTGTCAAATTTAGGCCTAGACCGATTTATTGGTCACTAATGTCAGTAGTGACATTAGAGACTAAGCATTAATTAATTAATTAATTAATGCAAGTCTAAGGATCAATAACTACTTAGGTATATGTAGGAGACAAATTGCCATGTCCATGAGGATAAAGTTGGCTCATGTCCCATTATCAAAGAAGATAAATGCATGTTGATCTCTAATTTTTCCCTATACTTTGCATAACTCAATAGCATCATCATTAGATTGATTACTAACAACATCAAGCACAAAGCAACAAATGTTTTGGGCTTCTTTTCCTAGGAATCTCCCTGATTTTTTTATTTTCTAGTTTCCTGTCTATTAGGACAGTCCTTAGCCATGTGACCCTCATGTGCACAAACAAAGTATTAATTTGCAACCCTTAATTCCCTACATTGTGTAGCTCTTTTCCGATCCTTTCCTTGCAGCTTTGGCCTCTTTTCAGCCTAATTTTCAAATTTTCCCATTTTCTCAACACTTGAAAACTTCTTATTTGGCTACTCACCCATATCTTTCTCACATAGCAATGCAATAGCTATATTAGCTATTTCTATAAGTTGAGACATGCTAGATATTTTAGATTTAATGTAAAAATCCATAATTCCTTAAGGGAGCTTGCTCATGAAGAGAAACTGGACAATAAGAGGTCACTGACAACAAGACAACCCAAAACTTCTTATTATACCATTTGAAGTTCTTGCATTGCATTGCATCAAGCTTATTCCAAGCTATCGTAATATCCACCTCAAATATACTAGTCAGCCAATTTGAAGCAAACATTTGCTTAAATTGTAACCATGTTGATGATACTCTACCTTAAGATCACGAACCACCACTACAATGCATTCCCCTTCAAGAAAGTGGATGCCTTCCGAATCTTAGAGGATTCAATGAAGTTGTGTCCCGAATAGGCTGCATCAAATTGCAAAATAAAGGTCAAAGCTTTTAGCCTATCTTGTGTCCTACTAAAGTCCTCAAACTTTACTCCTTTTCCACCTTCATCATAGTCCTTTACTACCCCTTTGGGAGTCAAGTTATCATATATTGGCTGCTACAGAAAGGGTGCATTTGTTGTATTTACATCATGACCAATACCATAAGAAGCAGCACTTATCCCTTGAGCCCCATAAGGACTAGGGGGATGTAGATACATTAAAATACATGCCACTTTGTGCCCCAAGTATCATGCCAATGCTACCATACATGGGGTTATGCATATTACTAGCCATACTCGGATACGTTGGGCTTTGCACACCATTCATTGGTTGTTGCATATCATAGGGAGTTGTGCTATACATTCTCGTATGTGCTCCATGACCCACCATAGCACAAAAACTAGTGCCTTCACCAAAGTATCCTAGTTGCCCTATACTTCATGCATATCCGGATATCCAAAACCCATAGGATTGGCACTACCAACATGATTTTGCATTTGGATATCCAATTCCACCAATACCAATTGCTTTTGCTCATCACCAGTCTTTAGTACAACTTTAGGCTGCGGTGGCTATCCTTTCAGAGCTTTTTGCTACCACAATGCCTTTGAAGATGATTGTTTTTCTTGCCCTTGCTATACTTTTAGGAGGGTTTAAAAATCTCTCAAATTTTGGATCTTTGGCCAATTAAGCAAAGATATCAGTTGTTGCCCTTCAACTAAGCCTTAAACTAGTCATCGTATTCTTCACTTCCTTGCTGGTCACCCACATCATGAGGCCTAGAAGGACCTACTTCTTGGTCAACAACCACGTTTTCTTCTTGTTGTCCATGATATAAGCTCGTTCCAAGATTAGGCATTGCAGTTTCCTATTCATTATGTGCATTTTCAGAATGAGATGCATCATCCCTAGTTGATCTCATCTCACTATAAGAAGACATTCTTGGTGTAAATACTCAGTTGAAGACAATTTCAGTAGTAGAGCAAAGCTTTGGACCTTCAATCAGGTGTCTAGGGCCCACCAAGTCAAGGGAATTGATGGTATCCCAACAATGGAACCATGAAACTAGCCTTGCTTCTCTAAGAGGGTGGCAATTACCTGATTAACCAACAATAACAGTAAGCAATTAAAGTATATAAACTGAAATACACAATTTACCACTTAATCTTGGACAATGGACAGCTTGTTGGCCCCAAAACTGGCACCTTTTGTGGTGTTTCTTCATCTTTTATTGCAAATGGATGGAGTGCACTGAGATTCTTTAACCTCCTTTGTTGATCCAAGTATCTATCATAAATGACCAACAAGCCTTCAAACCAATTTGCCCCTTGGTTTGCTTGGCGATTGGCCTTCAATTGTGCAAGTCACATATCTCGAGGATCCTAGGTCCCATATTGTGAAATAACTAACCTACACCTCACATGTGCAAGTCACGTTTGCATTTGAGAAATAGTTCTATGCGCTTAAATGTGTGGACCATGTAAATTTCTTCCAAAAGTTTCAAGATTGTTTTACAAACTCTCTACTTAAAGCCTTGATAACACAAAGACCAAAGGACTACAAGATTGATTTTATACCTAAAGCCTCTGCTCCAAACCAAGTTTCTTACCAAGTTAATCTTTCACATCAAGGGAAGATTTTGAAAGAGGGGAAAGATTTGCCAAGCAATTGATGACCAAGTAGTTAACCATTTTATTCATCAATGACTATTTCCAAAAAAAGTGGATAGACTATGTGTATGGACAAGGAAGCTTTAAATTAGATAATCATTAATAATTGAATACCCAATTCTAAGGATTGGTAATATCAAGATAGATTGTGGGAGCTAGTTTTGTCAAAAAGTGGCTATCATCAAATTCACATTGCACCTAAGGATGTTCCAAAGGCTGCATTTTGGACTATATTTTCAAAGACACTTGAAGCACAGAGACAGCATGTAGTGTGGTGTTTCAAGGACTAAGAAGGCACAGCTCTACATAGATAGCAAAAAGGCCAGTCCTTGGGAAGAGAAGATGTATTTAGGGCATATTATTTATAAGGTAGTACAAGAAATGGAGCCTAACAAAATGAAGGTTATTGTAGAACAGTAAGCTCCTAAAGATGTTCGTGAGGTGAGATGCTTTCTTCGTAAAGCGGTGCTTGCACTCGTCGTGCTCCTCTTGGTCAGCCACCTTGAGGGTAGAGTATGTAAAGGCAAGTGGATTCTCCGAGTATAGGATGTGTGGACCAGTATATAGTTGCTATTGGGTGGATAGTGGCCAGTCATCTTGCAAAGATGGGGACTCTAAATTGGTTTTGATTGCTTGTATCATGCTCGTAGGCCTGCCGTCACTATGTAAATCTCTGGACGAAAATAATCTTCCTTGAAGGGACCTCAGCATTCAGGGCCAATGACTAGTATGTAGACTTTTCTCTCACTTCTCTCTCTGTTCAAGTGACAACCTCAGGTTCTAGGTGTGCCTTGTTTTGGGCCAGATGACCGATTTTTTGGTCCGCCCATCCATTGGCTTATACCTCGCTTCATCGAGGTACCTCCGATGGTGGTGCAATTACCAGGGCATCAACAAAAAGGTCACGAAGGAGAAAGCACCAATCTCCCACGAGAAATTATCCCTTTGCCACACGTGTTGCTAGAAGCTCCCCCGCCCTGGCCTATAGGGGAAGAAGTCCGATGGAAAGAGAACCAGACTGCATCGGCTCACCCTGACCTGTTCTTCCGATTACAGTGGAAGAGAGTGAATGCATTTATCCTTTTTAGATAAGAGCGTCCAAATTTGATGAGGCCCTTTCCCTCGAGACTCGAGTCTGAATGGAATTGGGGCCCTCACCCTCAACTCACATCACGTTGCAAACTTCATCACTACTCCTCTTTCGTGTTCCTCTTTCCAACGAAGAAGGCTAGTTATTAACCTTTAAGGATTATCGCTTGATTGCCAATGCCATTTCACGTGCAGTGTGATTTGCCTTCAGGTATCACGGCAGGGCTACCTGGCCCGGCCCCGACAACTAAATGCCATTAGCCCAACTGTGATTCAATGAGACAATAATGATGCTTATCGACAAAAGCGTCTCCTTGAGATTGGAAATAAAACTGTTTCATAGGGAGAGGTAAGAAGAAGGAGCGAGCCAACCTTTCCCCGTGCAGGCTTGTTGGACATGGCCTCGATTTCCTTCTCGCTCCCCAAGGATATCCACTTCCCTGCATCATGTTTTTCCGGAGTCCCGATTTCGCCTTCTTTGGCATCCATCCTAGACCGCAACAAAGAAGAGATGCCCCAGAACTCTCGATTGATCCACCTACCTGCTTATGATCTTCTCTCGCACCAGAATTTTTATTTCAATTGCCACCAACAGCACATGCGACGGGCTGAGGGCCGAGGCCTCTATGGCCACATGTCAAAGCCAGTGCTTTGTGTTGGGCCACATGTCAGCCGGCGGTTGGTCAGCATGCCAACCGTCCGGCAACTCTTGGAATGTGGGAGCGCCAAGTCAGCAAGCGGTACCTAGCGCCCCATTTGGCAACCTCAAATTCCTCCCAGGCCTCTGTAAGTAATTTCAAATCTCAGAAGACGCATTTACATTGTGTTAGCATTGCCAAAAGGGCATATACTTAGGAGATGGTGGCAGTCTAGGGATAGGCAATCTTCAAAAGCTTACATTTAGTTCTCTCCAACGCACGGAATTCTAAGGTGTTGCAACGCATGGCAACACATGGGTGCATGCTTTTCCAAGCAAGTAAAAGGTGCATCAAGCTTTTTCATCTTAACTAAATACCCCCATCCCTGCTTAACCTAGCTTGTGAAGCATGGGGGAAACAAACAAAGATGGAACCACGGACAGATGCAAAGACTAAGGTCCTTTTTTGCCCTCGACTACCCTTTTCGTTGCTACAATCTTACTATTCATCATATACAATTCAACAATTGTTGCTATTATTTTGCGAGCAATTATTTGGTCAAACCTCGTGACATGATATCAATTGAAGTGGGTATACCTTCAACTCGAGGCTTGGCTCTCCTTGGGCGCATCGTGGCATGGGGCCATAGTGCGTGTCGCTTGGGCATGGTTAAGTGGCTCGGGGCTCCCACCAGGAATAGGTGAGCGGGAATGGTGAGTGCAAACAGTGAGAGTGCGGGGGATGGGTAGTCTTTTTCATGGGGTGAGAGGTGAGTGGGGTGTTGTGCTACAGTGAAGGGTTTCAGGGGTGCGTCCTTGCGTAAACACCAAGAAATATCAAGTGATATGATGGATTCCCTGCCCGATGGGGGAAGATAACATGGTAGACTGTTAAACCGTGTCGGCGCTGGACCGTGTCGCGTTACCGTGCCATGTCGACTTCCATGTCGCGTTGGGCCATGCCGTGGTGTGGTGCTGTGATGAGTCGGGGAATCCGTGTTATGTTGTGCCATGCCATGTTATGGTGTCATGTTGAGTTACAAGAGGCGTGATATGCTGTGCTGTGCCATGTTATGGTGCCGAGACATGTTGGCATGACTTGTTGAGTTTATCACACTTGGTATCAAAGCTGGACCCCCGTGATGCAGTGGTGACGTCTTGAGGCAGGGGGAGATTAAAATATTCAAAAAATCCAAAAAATTCAAAAAAAATTAAAAAATGGAAAAAAATAAGAAAAGTGAAAAGTGATCAAAAAGAAGAGGAAAAAGCACAAAATGAAGCTGAAAAGCGCAGAATTGAAAATTTGTATGAGTCAAAACACAAAAATTTGGCAAAATGGCATGATGGTGAGGATGAACGCAGGATTTTATGGCCGACAAAGGTGAAATGGTTGCAAAGTGGATACAGATTTTCGAAGAGGGAAGAGGAGGACTTGGAAAAGAGTTTGAATGGAGTAAAAGCTAGACAAGTTGAGTTGAAAGGAGAACCGCAAGTGCTGAATGCCAAGATAGAGGAATGGTATGAAGATCATCAAAAGGGTCCTAACCTTGAACTACTACAAATGGAATGACAATTGAGATTGGAAATCATTGAAGAATATGGCGAGGTAGTGGCGCAAGGGGGTATGCTCGATGAGAAGGCAAAAAGTATGGAACCCCACACGAATCAGAAAAAACCAAGCGCTAAAATGCAAAAAATGGAAATTGAAAGTGAGGCAAATAGTGAGAGTAGTGAAAGTGAAGTGGAAAAAGGAGAAAATATGTGTGTTGCAATAGAGGCCCAGTTGGCAATGGCTGAAAAGATGATCTCAGGGGGACAACTAAGTCACACACAACGCATTAACTTATTGCAGTTGATGAACACATTGAGAAAAGGGTTGGCGGAGTGAAAAAGGGAATATGGAGTAATGGCGAAGCCACCGAATACCATGAGCGAGTCAGATGATGAAGAGTTAGAGATTGATGAACCGACTGTCTGTACAGATGAGTCTTACTTGAATGAGCAGATAGATTGGCAGGCTGAGAGGCGAATATGGGAAGAAATGATGCAGGATGAAGCGCAACGGATGGAAAGGGAGAGGGCTCTAATAGAAAACGATCCAGGCCAATTTGATGATGCAATCGAAGAAGATGGAATGTGCAAGGTGAGTCAATGGAGAGAAGGAGAAGAGTGGGTGGTGAATGAGCCATACCACGAATATTGTGACCAACCCGAAGAAGCCTACTTTGGAGATCAAGAAGAAATGTTTGAAGAGGGTAGGTGGCAAGAAAGGAATCAAGAATGGACTCCAAATTATTATGCACAATCTCAAAGATCTGAGCATGAAGTACAGGAGAGCGAGTGGCGTCAAGGAGAAGAGGAGGAGGCCTACGGGCCATATTCTTATGAAGACGACGAAAAGATATGCCAAGTGGAGCAATGGTGGGCCAATGGGCCATATGATGAGGGGCAACTCGAAGAACTCGTAACGGAGCACGCGAGTATAAACAAAACCGTGGCCATAGAGTCTCCAGGAGGTCAAGAGGAGGCATGCGGGCCGGCTATTATGTTTGATGGAGTTCTCATCGAAGATTGCGTAGAAGAGGAAATGGTCTACGAATCGAATCTACTACCAGATGGAGTGATCTTAGAGGAGCGACAAATTCCAACTTGAATGTCCCGATGGATTCGAAGCGTTTCGACCCAACAATGGGGTGATTAAGGAAGTGGATGATCTCAGAGTTGAAGACTCCTGTACTTGGAGGGAGTATAAAGAAATCGGGGCAGATTATTCAGAGACTCCTGCACCTAGGGGGAGTATAAACAATCCAGGACAAGATGGGCTATCGTGCGTAGAAGGGTTGGATGAGGAGGCAGTTTGTTTTAAAGAGAAAGAAGTGCGTGGGATAGAGGCCTGTGGTTTGGATGAGAGGGATGTAGAGTTAGAGGAAGGGGATGGTTGGGTGACGGTAGATGAAGATGAGGCCGATTGGCAAACCAATGATGAACTCGTGAGCCGCGAGTCTAAAGAAACAGCCGTATGCAGGTTGGAAGAGGATAATGAACTCGTGAGCCACGAGTCTAAAGAAACGGCCGAATGTAGGATGGAAAAGGAGGAAGAACTCGTGAGCCACGAGTCTAAAGAAATGGCCGTAAGCGTGATAGAAGAGGAGGAAGAACTCCTGAGCCGCGAGTATAAACAAATGGCCGTATGCGAGATGGAAATGGATGAAGAACTTGTGAGCTGCGAGTATAAAGAAAAGGCCGTGCTAGGAGAAGAGGCAGATCAAACTCATGGAGCCGCGAGTCTAAACAAATGTGCCGAGTGTTTTGAGGAGAAGATGGAGATTAGGGAGACAGGAGGGGTCGAAGAACTCGTGAGCCGCGAGTATAAAGAAAAGGCCATGTTGGGAGTAGAGGTAGATCAAACTCATGGAGCCATGAGTCTAAACGAATGTGCCGGGTGTGTTGAGGAGAAGGTGGAGATCAGGGAGATAGGAGGGGCTAAAGAACTTGTGAGTCATGAGTATAAACAAACGGCCGTGTGTTGTGATAGGTGGGTGGATGATGTAGATGGTGAGGCCAGTGGGACTTGTGGTAACGAGAAGAGCTATGCAGAGAAAGGGGTAAAGATGAAGGCCCATGCTGAGGAGCGAGATGAATCTAACGATGCTTCAATGTCTAGGGTGGAGGGGGAGATGACAGAGTCAACCCCGAAACCCAAAAAACTGAGTTAGTTAGAAAGGGGAATCATGTATGCTTTAGTGAGGAGGTGCATGTGTATTCTTACAAAATCGATGAGGAAAAAGACTCGGCTACAGCGGTTGATTTCAAGGGAGGCAAGCCCTCATACAGAAAAGAAGACAGGGGTACTAGGGTGCCCCTCGTGTGGACAGATAGTGACGAGTGGATTTTTTGGAATGGGACTCAAGTCGCAGAGTTGCATGAGGCTAGGGACCTTGTACTTCAGATGAGAGTGTCTTTCAAGGAACCTACTTTGACCTTGAAGTCTACTAGCGCATTCAAGCCCATTCCAGTCTCAGGGCCAAAGAGGTGCAACTTGCTAGGTGACATCATTGTGGTCGAATGGCTTCATGATCGAACTGAGCAGGTTGCGCAGAGGCTTCACCCTTCGAGTTCGCAAAAACAGATCTGGCTCAGTGAGGAGCTCAACACAAGTGCCGAGATCGAGTGTGAAGGCTTGGTCTCAACTTGGGTCACTAAGGTCTATCTTGGCATCAAGAGGCCACTGTTTACTAGCGCATTCAAGCCCATTCCAGTCTACTAGCGCATTCAAGCCCATTCCAGTCTCAGGGCCAAAGAGGTGCAACTTGCTAGGTGACATCATTGTGGTCGAATGGCTTCATGATCGAACTGAGCAGGTTGCGCAGAGGCTTCACCCTTTGAGTTCGCAAAAACAGATCTGGCTCAGTGAGGAGCTCAACACAAGTGCCGAGATCGAGTGTGAAGGCTTGGTCTCAACTTGGGTCACTAAGGTCTATCTTGGCATCAAGAGGCCACTGTTTACAGCCAAAGAAATGGATTTGGCTGTGAGGGCAAGGCGGCATGCGAAAACTTCGCGTATCGACTTGTATAAGCTCTTCTGGTCCCACTTGCAAAATCAGGTCGTACAGGGCCATGTAGAGGTGGACACAGCGAGGGAGTTTTTTGTAGGGGGGTAGGTATAGTGGGGTACCTTCAACTCGAGACTTGGCTCTCCTTGGGCACGTTGCGGCATGGGGCTATAGTGCGTGTCGCTTGGGCATGGTTAAGTGGCTTGGGGCTCCCACCAGGAATAAGTGAGCGGGGATGGTGAGTGCAAACATTGAGAGTGAGGGGGACGGGTAGTCTTTTTCATGGGGCGAGAGGTGAGTGGGGTGTTGTGCTACTGTGAAGGGTTTCAAGGGTGCGTCCTTGCGTAAGCACCAAGAAATATCAAGTGATATGATGGATTCCTTGCATAATGGGGGGAGATAACATGGTGGACTGCTGAACCGCGTCGGCGCTGGGCCGTGTCGCGTTACCATGACGTGTCGACTTTTGTGTCGCGTTGGGCTGTGCTGTGCTGTGGTGCTGTGATGAGTCGGGAAAACCATGTTATGTTGTGCCATGCCGTGTTATGGTGTCATGTTGAGTTACGGGAGGTGTGATATGCTATGCCATGCCGTGTTATGGTGTCGAGACGTGTTGGCATGACTTGTTGAGTTTATCACAGTGGTCTAGGATTTTGATGGTGGTCAATCAAGGAAAGATGGCTTTGCATTTGATTATGGCCAATTAATAGGAGAATCTTCTTGGTAAAATTTTTTACCAAGACAATCACAAGAAAAGACTAAATTCAACACCCTCGAGAAAATTGGAAATTTTACCTTTATCTCAATTCTATCATTGATAGGTGCTACTATTGCCATTTAACTCCTACAATTTTCCACAGAGATTGCAAAAAATTACAGATTGATGCATAGGTTTGTTGATGAGCTTATTGTTTGATAAATTAATGGATCTTGTACATGGTTTTTTTGCAAGGTTACACATGCTTCCTTGCAAGGGTCCATGTGGCTTCATATGATCGTGCAATTGCATGGAAAGTCCCTAACGTGAATGATGGCATTGTCCATGGCATCACATTTGTTTATTTTAGTCAATCTTTCATGTAAAACATTACCATCATGTGCACTCTCTCACAAAAAATGACAAAGTACTCAAAACCTCATAGCCTTAACTGTTCTGCTTGAATTGCTCGTAATTAGCCCTTAGCAAAAGTTGTGGTCAATGTTTCCAAGGTTTTGTATAAGGCATATTATTAAAAGAAATTTTACATGCCTTGCAATGAACTCCAACAAATTTAGAGCTAATGTGCAATCAGTGGTTACAATACTTTGAAAATTTCAACAATATAGAGTGGTCCAATAAATTTCACACACACACACACACACACACACACACACACACACACACACACACACACATAATAGTGGCACACTTACTAAGAGTAGGTTAATTACCACTTGCTAAGAGTGGGTGGTAAGTTCAATCAATCATGTGGCCACGTAGTAAGTTTCCAACTACTCCATGGTTTGAATCAAGCATTAAAGATGCTTGCAAAGTGAAATAGACAATCACAACAATTAGAAGCCATTCACTTCAATTTTGGCAAGATTTATCCCTTTAGACTTAGCTGGGGTCCATATCAATGGGCATGTAGATTTTGAGCAACAAGTAAAGATGCAAACTTATGGAGTCCAATGTCGCCCTTTGTAACAATAGAAAATGAAGATGAAGATCGTCTTGAGCACAACAGGTTGGCTGCATATCATATAGCCAAAAATCTACAAGGATGTGTAGGACTATGTGCATCCTTAAGGAGATTGTTTCACCTATTAGAGGGGCACACACATGGCATTGACCCTCCATTAGTATGATTGCTTTAACCCCAACCTCTAACCATGAGGACGTAAGACTTTGGCCCCTCCACTCAAGTTTGGGAGTTATTTTTGGGGTGGAAACCACCATAGCATACTAGACAATAGTTAAACCTTTGCATTTGATGGTGTTATAGTAAATATACTATTGGTACCTTAGTGAAGGTCGAGTCAACTACCTTAGTAAGGGCAAGGGGATAGCCCAAAGGGCCAAAGGTGATCTCAATTATTCAAGTATGGAAGGTAGAGCTAATGGTGTGTAAAGTGGAGAGGTAAAAGAGATTCATGGAGGAGCAAGATTAAGAAGATGAAGGGATGGATGGCATCCATGGCTAACAGCTTGGTCATGAAGGTAGTATTGTTGTTAAAGGACCCTTGAAGGGTGGGTTAGGTTGTGTTTCCATAAAGATGAAACCAACTAGTTGTCTACTAGATAGGGCACAATACTAAAGGTGGCAGCAATAAAGGCACACAAGGATGCTTGTCCTTGAAGAACACTAGTAGGGCTAGCAACTTTGCCACATGAAACCTACAAAGCACCATCCTTTTATCATGATTATGATTATGGTGAGGAGTAATCTTGTTGTAGCCATGGATGGTGACTATGCTGCTATTGCTACAACATTTTGTGTGTGAAGAGAGATGGCCAACTAGCAAAGGAGTTATCGATCAAAGTAAAGCTCTTCTTGATCACCCAAAAACTGCATTAAGAGTTGAGATCATGCAAAGAGCACACAATTCACACACCAAAAGTTGTAAAGTAAATTTTAACAACACAATAGGTTATGACTAGGAAGAATGTAGAGACAATGTGTTGTATGTAGCAATAACATAATTCAATAGTGGCTGACCATTGCTAGTACACTAGTCTATCATATCCCATGACTACCAAAGGTGCAAGTGCACCAACATTAGACCATTTAACTAAAAGGCAAAGAGCCCCAATTGTGTGGAGTAGTTGATGTGACTATGAATCTTCATGTGTATGCAACCTTGGAGATCATATTGGCCATCCTCACCTCTTTTGCTATTTGAAGTTTGTATTCAATAGCCTATTTTCAAGCACCATGTTTATGAAAACTAAGGTTTAATCTAAATCAAATTTTCAAGCCTTCTAAAGGTTCTATATATCTATTATCAAGGACCATCTCTCTAGGCCTTCATGTTTAAAACTAACAAGTACACATCCAAACATGCATAGATAATGCACACACTTCTTGTAGAACCCTAAAATCCACACCTTGGGATGATTATATGCATGTACCCTTGCATAAACAAATGCATACATTCTTTGTAGAAATACATATGAAAAGATAGCATCCATTTATACATACATACACCATAGATATCTTTGCATACATACGTATACATGTGGATGCACAAGACTTGAACTAAAAACATCAATGTATACAATAACCAAACAAAGCCCCCCCCCCCCCCCCCCGATCCCCCCAAAACAAACATAGATGTGCAAACATGCATGCTCAAATTTTGTTAAGCCATCACAATATAAAGTACACTCAATATATGCACAAACGCATACACACAATACACACACCATTACATGGATACCTGTATATGCATATGTAGTCACTCACATAAGTGAGCTTGTGTGCTCAAAAGACACCCACACTCATGGGTGCATCTGTGCATACTTGCACACAAACATATCCCCAAATTTAGAGTCGCTCTCAAGTGCATGCACATCCTTATGCTTCCATGCTTGCACCATAAAAAGGCTTGATTCAATACCACTTATGCACATGCACATGAACTCCCAAGTCTACAAAATGCACACATGGAAACATGCGTGCAATATTGGCAAACCTAGAAACACATATATGGCAACACATCTATGATGTATTGTTCAAGCATGATGTATGTGTGCATCAAAATTTGAGTCTTGCACTCATCTACAAAAACCCAAATTGAGACAAATGAGAAACACCTTAAATGTGCCCATTTCCCCTCCTTGCTCCCCCCCCCCCAAAAAAAAAAAAAAAACTCGAGGTGTGTAATTTAAATTGGTGAGTATTATGTCTAATTTAGCTCTTTATTTGGCATCTCTTGTAGACTAGGCTAAAGATTACTCATGGTTCACAACATTTGACCATAATCGAGAACTTGGCTGATTTTTTATTCAATGTCACTTACCTTGCTCTTTCCTTTGATAACGTAACAAACATAGTTTGCTAAATGATTGACTTGCCATCTTATTACACGTCACATAAGAGAGAGTGTGAGAGAGAAAGAGAGATACTTCTAATCTAAATGGAAGGATCGATTCACTAGTTATACATGAGTTTTTTAGACTTGATGATGTGGGCCAAAGCTAACTAGTGTCTCATTAATGGTGGAGAAAACCTATGCATGAATTAAGACAAAGCATTAATCAAGATGCTTAAGGAAGGGGAGTTACTAGTAGGAAATTTATGATTAAAGCTCTAAGCTTGATTAATATATGGCACTATAAAGCCTTACGATTCCAATTCAAATAGGATTAAGGCCTAGCTTAACCCTAGTTGATGCTCAATCCTTAATTAGATGACTTGATGATGCGTGTATGAAATAAAAAGAAAGTCTTTGTAATTTTGGCAAGCTCAGTTTGGCAAGCTCAGTTTGGCAATTGAGGCTTGGGCCTCAAAGTTAGAGACAAACATGTGGGTGGGCCACTAAAGCAAGAAGTACGTGCTATAATAAGCAATAGAAAAAGCATGGGGGAGGGCACTATATGAAGATGCCACATCTCACAACTTCTTATTCCTTAACAAGCTCACTAGATATTTAGAAAGTCCACATAGAATCTTGCAATAAAATTGCACCCTCAATTTACAAGAAGTATATGTTCAAGTTTATGCTATAATTGGGCCTCTTGTGTCAATAACAGATATATGTTACCAAATTTTTTACATAAATTTTTAAATCATATTATGAGTAATGCTATTATGCATTTGTGTAACCATTGATGTTTTTGTGAAGCTCATCATTATAACTCTTCCATAGCCATTTGCCTAGAATTTTTCTTCTAGATGGAGAACTATTAATTTCCGCCTACCTCTTGTATGGGTTAGCCCTCTTACTACATATTTTTATCCTTAGAGATTCTACATCCCCAGAGCAAGGAGATAGGTGTAGGACTTATGTGTCATGCTATCAAGGCTAGAAACATTTATGTCTTTTTGAAAAGAAATAAAACTATCTATTCTTCAACACTTTTTTGTAACCAAACTATACTTCAAAAGTACATAAAACATGCAAGCTCTTTTTTTCTCACATTTTCCATTAATATTGAAAAGGAAATATGTATAGAGGGTTCTTGACTCAATAAAAGCAATTTACATGAGAATCTAGCTCCTCATCATGAAGCTTGACATCCAAAATTGAAAAGCCATTATTAAAAAAAGTTGAAATCTAAAGAACTAGATGCTCAGTTAAGATATTGGCAATAACATATAATGACTCTTGTCAAAATAGGATCTCTCTCTCTCTCTCACACACACACACACACACACACACAATCTACCTACCCACCCACCTATGTAAATACATAGGTATTTATGTAGATATGTGTGCATGTGTGTACATACCTACGTATTGAAAGGTGAGAAGGATCGAAGCTTGCTTGGAAGAGCTATGGCAGGAGAGCAAGAGCAAAAGAGAGAGAGAGACCAAATGGGAACTCCAACAATCATAATGTGTGACCAGGCCTTCCTTTATTCAAACTGTCACTAAAAGAATAAAGAATAAAGTGACAGTGACGGGCGCTCGCCACCTGCAATGTGTAGTGGCAGGTACTGTCAATGTAGTAATACACGGGCGGATAGGTGGAGGCACCTTCACCCCCAACAACCTCCCACTTAAAGGCGAATCTGCCCTAGTGAGGAGTGAAAAGATAGTGCAATGTACATATGTACAACAGGATGAGGAAAAACATCATCTCATCCAAGACCCATCAATCTCCTGAGGAAGGCAAAGCGTGTAGTAGTGAGGCTTTTCGTGAATAAAACTACATGATTTTGGTTAGTGGATATCTTGACAGGGTCAACAAACTTTTCCTCCACGACCCCATGTATAAAGTGATACCTCACCTCAATGTGTTTTGTCTTTGCATGGAAGGCCAGATTCTTGGCTAGCTAAATAGCACTCATAGAGTCTGAATGTAGTGTAGGTATAGTATAAATCTCCCAATGTCATGAACCAAATGGCCCAACCATATGGCCTCCTTGCAACCTCAATAGCTGTAACATACTCGGCCTCAGTGGTAGAGAGAGCTGTACATTTTTTAATGCTGGACATCCAAGAGACAGCACCCCCAGCATAAGTGAATACATAGCCAAAGTGGACTTCCTACTATCTACATGTCCTGCATAATCGGAGTCTGTATAGCCCACAACTCCTGTAGCCTGGCTACCATAGCAAATACACATATATGTTGTACCCTTTAGGTATCTCATGACACCCTTCATGGCATTCCAATGCTTCTTGCCAAGTATAGCCATATAGCGTGTCACAACACCAACTGCAAAGGCAATATCTGGACGAGTGGCTATCATAACATACATCAAATTGCCCATGGCTGATGCATAAGGGATCTTGTCCATCTTGACCCTCTGCTGATCTATCTGTAGACAATCGGCCTATGAGACCTTCACTTAAGAAGGTAATGGACAACCAATAGGCTTCACATCCTGCATGCGAAAATGCTCAAGGACTTTATGAATGTACCCCCTCTGTGAGAGGTAGAGTAGTCCATGATGCCTGTCACACTTAATGCGCATACCAAGAATGTGAGAGGCCTGTCCCAAATTCTTCATCTCAAAGCTCTTCTTTAGCTGAGATTTAAGAGCATCCAGCTCATCATGAGCTTTCCCTGCTATTAGCATAATATCCACATAAAGTATCAAAACAAGTAATGAGCCATCACAGGCTTTCTTCGTGTAAAGACACTGATCCATAGTAGTCCTGATGTAGCCTTGTGACTTCATAAAGGCATCAAAATTATGATACCACTCCCTAGGTGCCTGCTTCAAGCCATAAAGACTTTTCTTCAACTTGCGCACTAGGTGTTCAATGCCAGGTTCTGCAAAGCCCTTAGGCTGCTCCATGTATATCTCATCATGCAAATCCCCATGCAAGAATGCAGTCTTGACATCCATCTGATACATGTCCAAGTCAAGCTACACGACTAAGGCCAAAACCAAGCATAGGGTGGTCATCTTGACCATAGGAGAAAAGAATTCATCAAAGTCAACTCCATGCTCCTATTTAAAATCCTTAGCAACAAGTCTTGCCTTATAAGCTGGCTTGAGGTGCCTTTCAGCTTGTAGAACCATTTGCATGGCAAAGCCTTCTTGCCATTAGGCAATGCAAACAAATTCCAATTCATATTCTTATGTAGGGAGTCCATCTCAGACTGCATAGCCATCTCCCTGGAGTGACTGTCACCCCTGCACATAGCCTCATCATAGGTGACAGGCTCTCCTGCATTTGTAACCAAGACATAATGCATCGAGAGCTCAAATCGATCAGGCAAACGTCTATCTCTAGTAGGCCATCTCACTGCAAGCTGTGCTGCCTGTTCAACACCCTGGCCATGTGTACCAACTGTTGCTACAGGCTAACCATCTAGCTATGCAGGTTGTACTAGAGCACGAGGCTCCTCCTGGAGTATAACCCTGCATATCTCTACCACCTTCTTAGGCTGCCTATGCATCTTGTCTTCATGGGAGACTACATCATGGCTGCGGATGACTTTCCACGCATGTAGATCCTAGGGGTGGTAACCCATCTCGCCTACATCACCATAGCCAATGAAAATTCATTTGACACTCTTAGGATCCAACTTACTACACTTGTCCTTGGGCACATGGCAAAAGGCCTCACATCCAAAGACACGTAGATGCACATAAGACGGAGGTTTCCCTGTCCATATCTCCTCTACAACCTTGAAATCCAAACCATTGGAAGGTGATCTATTTATGGCATGCACAGTTGTATTGACTGCCTTAGCCCAAAAGCACTGTGATAGGCATGTATGTCTAAGTATACTGTGTATATGCTCCTAGATAGTTCTATTTATCCGCTCAGCCAAACCATTCTGGGGTTGTTGAGATGACAAGCTCAACACATGCGGACATTGATGATGGACCGTCTAGTTAGATGGGTCCACACGTCTACACTTAGCACGTCGGTGGTCACTATGACTCTCACATGGCCACTGACTCATTACTTATTATATTCAGGTTGTTACACCTATTTACAGCTGGCATATTTATAGCACCAATCGACTAGTGTAGTCAGTTATGCATTGTTTGACTTAGTAGGCCACTTTGCTTTATGTTGTATCTTATCTATACTTTGTGTATATTGAAAAGAGTGTGGAAGAAGAAGAAGAAACTAGCAAGAAAACGTTTTGGCCTCCATCTCTCTTCTTGTCTCTTGAGTGAGCTTCTCCTTGTGCATTCTGCGTGTGTTCAGCGCAGCATCTTGAGCAAATACCCCCACCACGTAATTCTTGACATGGTATTAGAACCGCGCCACTGAGAGAGGGTGATTTCGAAGGCTGAAGTGAAGGAGAAGAAGCAAGGTTCGAGGAAGCAAGTCACGGGTAAGAAGTTCTCCCATCCTTCCACTCTTTCTGAGGTCGTTTCAGGCCCCGTTTTAGAGCCGCAAGGTTGTGGACAATAGTTTTAGGGTACACTGTGATTTCGGCTGTTTTGACCGAAAGTGGGTGCGCAGGTTACAAATTGCAAATCTGTAATTCTTGAGGTGTTTGCGGGAAGCAAACATAAGGTTTATCTGCAAACAGGTTGCAAATTACATGTATTGTTGAGCAGACAGTGAAAAAGGTTGTCTGGTGTATTGTTGTACACTATAGGTCGAGGGTTGCAGAAGATTTGCTTCTTGTTTGGTATTAGTTTTGTGATAATGGTAGAGAACAGTGGAAGCCCCATCATTGAGAAGCTCGACAAGAACAACTACCCTTCATGAAAGTTTCGTATCACGAACTTCCTTATTGGAAAAGGCCTCTATGAGTTTGTTTCAGGTGAAGAAAAGGAGCGGGAGGTGAGTGATCCAACTGCAGAAGAGACAAAGGCACGGAAGGAATGGAATGCAAAAGACAAGAAGGTCATGTATTGGCTGTCTACAGTAATTGACAATAATATGCTGGGACATATTAGAAATGTAGAGAATTCATATGCAGCTTGGACCATACTTGAAAGTATGTTTTTCATAAATACAAAGGCACGAAAGATTCAACACAAGCAAGAGTTGAATACATTGAAGAAAGGGAAGATGTCTATCAATGAGTATGCACTGAAGGTAAGGAGCATTGCAGATGCATTGGCAGTGATTGATGCAATGCCTGATGATGATGATTTGGTGTCGTCTACCTTGGGTGGACTTAACAATGAAAAGGCTTGGAAGTCTTTTGTAACTTTCGTATATGTCAGAAAGCCATTTCCAAATTTCGATGAGTTGGTCTCCCTTATGATCATTGAAGAGATCAACATGTAGAGTGAGACATCTGAAAGAAGTGGTGAACAGGTTCAAGCTTTCTACTCCAGTTCAAGAAGGAGATGTGGCAGGTTCTCTTCAAGAGGCCGTGGTACAGGACGTGGTAGTGACAACCAGTAAAACAGATTGAATCAGCAATTTGACGATATGCAGGTTTCAGGAGGTCGTGGTAACTTTAGAGGCAGGGGGAGCTTTAGAGGAAGAGGTGGATGGCAGAACAGAGGCTCTAACAACTTTGGTATTGTGTGTCACTACTGTGGCAAAACAGGTCATATTGTAGCCTAATGTTATGCTAAGAAAGATGATATTCACAGTGGTAAGTTATAGCAAGGAAACTATGCATCGTCTTCACGACAGAATGAAGACAAAAATGAACGTTTGTTTGTTATGCAGCATATGTTGAATGCTGTTACAAGAAAGGAAACACATGATGATGTTTGGTATGTTGATTCAAGTGCATCCAATCATATGACCAGCCATGTAGAATGGTTTGGAGAGATGCAGGATTTGCAAAATGCAGGTTATGTGCAGACGGGTGATGATTCATGCCACCCAATTTCATACATTGGAAAAGTTCCCTTGTTCTTGTATGATGGTAAGACAAAGAGTCTTTCAGATGTATTACATGTGCCATCTATTACAAAGAACTTGGTGTCAGTCGGTCAAATGGTAGAGCAAGGGCTGCAAATCAGATTTAATGTAAAGGGCTGCTTTGTAGAATACTTCAATGACAAGTGCAGATTGGTAGCAAAGGGAAGTAGAGTTGGATGTATGTTTACTTTGGATGCTGGAATTCCTACGATGAATGTGTCAGAGTGCAGCGATGCGGAAGCGTAGGACTGAGAGAGAGAGAACGCAGAGAGAAGAGAGAGAAAGAGACAGTGGAAGATGAAGATTTGCTGTATAAAGTGTGCTGTATACAAAGATATGCAAATATGTACACGGGCGCAGTGCACTGGACTGCGTGTCTCCACCTCGACGATGCAATTTGCTATTCACCTCGAAGTCCCTGCAGTCTGCACAATCTCTTGTCTCAAATTTGCGAATAGAGACGAAATCTGCGCGAGCCTCAAGCCTGTAATCTGCGAGAGCAAAAGAGTGTAGGAGACTACTGGAAATCACGGCTATAAATAGCCAGAATCAGGGCGCAAAATAACTGCAGGTCGGCTACATGTACTGTACCAGATCGGACTACCACGTGGTAGTTCGACTGTACAGTTCGATTGGACTGCCTAGCTCTGATCGCTAACACCCCCTCTCAGAGCCTGGGCGGGGCAGAAACCTAAGGGATCTGGCATGTCTCCGAAGGAGAGCCTGGGAAAGTGCCTTCGTAAACAAATATGCAGGATTGTCCTCCGTCTTGCAATACTCCACAGTGATGGTCTCATCTAGAAGCTTCTCTATGATAAAGTGGTACTGGATCTCTATGTGCTTCATCTGGGCATGAAAAACAGGATTCCGTACCAAGGCAATGCAACTCTCATTGTCGCATTGCAGCAAAGTAGGACGAGTCTGGAGGCAGCCAAGCTCCTCCAACGATCTCCAAAGCCACACAGCCTCACATGTGGTGGAAGACGCAGCCCGATACTTTGCACCCAAGGTAAAATAGTAACCTGTTGTAGACCCCCTGTGGTCCACATCACCAGCCCAATCCAAGTCGCTCCAACCTACAAGTACAAGATCTGAACCACCTGTGCCTGCTGGATAGTGAATCCCTAAATCAGATGTCCCCCTCAAATACCGAAGTATCCTCTGGGCAGCTTGCCAATGCACCATCTGAGGTTCACTCATGAACCCCGCCAAGAGCCCAACAGCAAAACAAAGATAAACACAAGTGGTGAGGAGCCAAATCAATGATCCAATCAACTGACGATAGCGGGAAGCATCCGCCAAAGGAGAAGCGGAATGGGAAGTGGCCTTCTAGTGCAGATCCATAGGAGTAGAAATGGTCCGACAATCCTCCATCGCAAAAGAAACCAAGAGCTCCTGTACATATCTCTGCTGAGAGATGAAAATCCCCCTCTGAGACTGATAAATCTCATGGCCCAAAAAGAAATGGAGTAAACCCAAGTCCGTCATTTCAAACGTCTGATGTAAAGCTGCCTTCATCTCTTTGACCTTCTGTGCATGATCACCTGTGACAATCAAATCATCAACATACAACACAAAAAGCACACAACCAGCCTCGGAAGTGTGTACATAAAGCTGCGGATCGGCCTTGGAATGCCGATATCCCAACTGTGACTGAAGGAACGAATCAATCTTCTCGTTCCATGCAGGCGGAGCCTGCTTGAGGCCATACAAGGCCTTCTTCAACCTATAGACTTTCCCATCTGAAGATCCAAAGCCAGGAGGCTGCTCTACATAGATCTCCTCCTTCAAATCACCATTGAGGAAGGCCGACTTCACATCCAACTGGTAGACAGGCCATCTCCTATGGCCAACCAAGGCAAGAACAGCTCGAATAGTCACCATACGAGTAATGGGGGCAAAAGTGTCATGACAATCAATCCTTGGGTGCTGTGTAAAACCTTTAGCAACAAGGCGATACTTGTGCTTGTCCAAAGAACCATCACTAAAGTACTTGGTCTTGAAGACCCATTTGATGCCAATCACCTTCTTATTCGGGGGGCGAGGCACGAGTGAACAAGTGCCATTTCTCTCAATAGCCTCCAACTCGGCTTCCATAGCTTTCTTCCATGGTGTAGACTGTAAAGCCTCCTTCACGGAGGTGGGCTCTCGATCCTGCATAACACGGGTCATCAAACAATAGTTAGAGCAAACAAGCTCCGTAGAATGTGCCTGGTGTCTCCATGACCACCGCGGACCATCCTACGGTCCCCACTCCTCAGGGACCCTCTCTATCCCTGAATCACGGAGTGTGTCACGGGCCCAACAAGGGGAAGGCCCGACCTCTCGGACCTCTCCTCGTCTCTCTCCATCAGCTGAAGACTCTGGGATATCCACTAGTGGTAACTCCTTGGGGTGACCGGTGGAACAGTAGACTCTATATCAGAAACAGAATTAGAATCAAAAGGCGCAGGTGTTGAGATATCGAGCTCCACTCGTGATATGCCAGGGTGACTGTTGTGTATTTATGTCACCGACTTGTCAGTTGCAGACGCGGTTGGTACACTGCCCATGAATAATAGCTACATGATAGCTATCCTTATCTACTCTAGTTCGTGGCTCAGTTAGTATGCCACCTTAGTTAGTTGAGTTTGGTTTGAGACCCATCTATAGGGTTCTTTTATTTCTTTGTATGTGAGTTCTTTTGGCTTACACAACTAAGAAGAGGAAAACTGTTTTCAGCCTCCACCCTTGTGTGTATTCCCCCATTGTGCAAGCAAGAAAGCTACAAGTGAGACTCCTTCCTTCTCTCCCAAAATCTTGACATGGTATCAGAGCCTTGTTTGTGGTAAGGAGCTCAAGAAAGCAAGCCAAGCTCGCGGTGTTCTGGTAAGAGGAGCAGTGTTGCTTTCATTTTCTATTTTGGGAGTAGATCTCTGCAGGTAGCACAGCCGAAAATTGCAAGAGTGCATTGTCTCAGGTTGAGATGCCCTTCGCGGTGAAGTAAGAGAGCAATATTTGCTGCGGGAGAGGCCTTTAGCCCTTGGCGACCCTGTTTTTTTGATTTGAGGCCATTTCGGGGCCTGTTTTGGAGGCGGAAGTTTTCTGCACGCACTCAGGAAAAAGCCCTGTTTTTTTGCTGTGCGACCACTGTTCTACAGGTCGGTGAAAAGTTACCACAGATATTGCATCGTATGCTTGTGTGCAGAGACACTGGGAGTTACAGAATCATCCTTGGTTCCTGTATATGTAAAATCGTCACTAGGAAGTGACTGTGTGGTCAAATACCACTTTCACCAGTTTCGCAGATTTGCCCTTGTGAGGCTGAAGCTGTGTTCTTTGCAGTGACAGAATTTTTTGCAGTGTTCTGTAATGGCGTCTGATTCTCCTTCACAGATTGTCACTGAAAAGCTTGACAAGAACAACTTCCAAGCATGGAAGTTTAGAATGACGAATTTCCTTATGGGAAAAGGATATTGGAATTTGTTGCAAGAAATGAAGAAGAACCAGTTCTTCCTGATGTTCCCAATCAACAGCAAATGCAGGCATTTAAAGCATGGCATGAGAGAGCTAGGAAAGTTATGTATTGGCTGTCTATCAGCATTTCAGACTCTATGATTGTGCATATTCAAGATGCAAGTACACCAAAGGAGGCATGGGATACTTTGTCAAAAATGTATAGCACAAATACGCAAGCTAGGAAAATGCAGCTCAAGCAAGAGTTGCATAATGTGCAAAGAGAAAGTATGAGCATCAATGACTACCACATGAAGGTGAAGAAGATTGCAGATGCACTTGCTTCCATTGGGTCGCCAGTGGAAGATGATGATTTAGTTTCTGTGACCTTAAATGGTCTAGGAAAGGATTATGCACAGTTTCGAACATCCATTTTCGTCCGTGAAAGATTTCCTGATTTTGAGGAGTTGATTGCTCTTCTAATTTCTGAGGAGCAGAGAAATGGTGGTGCATCTTCTTCAGGAGGAACTTCAAAAGAAGCTGTCTTCTACTCAAATGCTGGAAGAGGTAGAGGTAGAGGTAGAGGAGGCCGATATGGAGGCCGTGGTAGAAATCAGAATATGCAGCAAACTCAAGAAAACCAGTCCTATGGAGGAGGACATGGTCACTCTAGAGGCAGGGGGAGCCAAAGAGGTCGTGGTGGATGGCAAAGAGGCCAAAATGCAAACAGTAATGTTGAATGCTACTACTGTGGTAAAATGGGTCATATGGCTAAAGACTGCTATAAAAAGCAGAATGACATCATGAATGGAAAACTGCAACAAGGGAATTATGCATCTTCTAGTAGATAGGGTGATGACAGAAATGAGCATTTGTTTATGGTGCAGCACATGAATAATTCTGTGACAAGTGCAGAAGAAAGCAACGATGTATGGTACGTTGACTCAGGTGCGTTAAACCACATGACAGGTCATGCAGAATGGATGGAGGATGCAAGGAAAATGGAAAAACCAGGATTTGTGGAGACTGGTGATGATACTGCATATCCTATTGTGCAGATTGGAAAAATTCATTTGTCTATGCAGGATGGGAAAAAGAAATACCTGTCCGATGTATTTCATGTCCCGAATATCACCAAGAATCTGGTTTCTGTTGGTCAAATGGTTGAGCAGGGCTTGCAGGTCAGATTTAATCCTCATGGATGCTTTGTTGAGGATATGAAAAATAAAGGTTGCTTGATAGCAAAAGGAAAGAAGAAGGGGAGAATGTTTACATTGGATGCAGACATGTCTGAATTGAGTGCAGCAATGTTTGCACATGGGACCGGTGTAGTTGCAGATATTGATATCTGGCATAAACGCATTGGTCATGTTAATGTACAGCAACTTAAATCAATGCAGGCCCAAAATATTGTTGCAGGATTGCCCAAATTCAAGGTTGCAGAAATGCATAAGGTATGTGAAGCCTGTCAGTTTGGAAAACATGCAAGGAAACCATTTCCTAGACATGATCAAGAGAATGAGAAGCCATTGGAATTAATCCACTCTGATGTGTGGACTACTAAAGCTGCATCTCTTGGAGGCTGTCATTATTTTGTCACTTTTATTGATGACTATAGCAGAAAAGTTTGGGTGTATTTTATGAAAAAGAAAAGTGAACTTTTTGGGCATTTCAAAACTCTTAAAGCTATGGCTGAAAAAGAAACAGGCCTGCAGATAAAATGCCTAAGGTCAGATGGAGGGGGAGAGTACCTCTCAAATGAGTTTGCAAGGTTCCTGCAGGAGCATGGCATAAAGCAGCAATATTCATGTAGTCATAACCCACAACAAAATGGAATTGCAGAAAGGAAAAATAGGCATATTGGAGAGGTATCTCGTGCCATGGTCAATGAAAAAGACTTGCCAGATTTTTATTGGGCTGAAGCAGTTGCTACAGCAGTCTACATAATGAACATGACTCCCATTGCAGCAATACATGGAATGACTCCAGAGGAGAGGTATACTGGTAGGAAACCAGATATTTCTCATTTGAAAATTTTTGGTTGCATTGCCTATGTACATGTGCCAGATGAGTTGAGATCCAAGTTGGATCCAAAAGCAGAGAAGTGTATCTTTATTGGTTACTCTCTGCAGCAAAAAGGGTATAGATGCTATAACCATTCTACTCGTAAGTTTACAGTGAGCAGAGATGTTGTTTTTGATGAGATGAGTAGTTGGTATAAACCAGTAAATGTGATTGATGATGTAGATGCACAAAATGGTAATGCTGCACAGAATTCACAGCAGCAGTCACAAAATATTAGTGGATGTGGAGCGTCCTCTAGCAGTGGTTCACATTCTTCGCCATGGACAGGCAGATTGAGATCAGGAGAATCTTCTCAAAGCAATGCAAATAGTGGTATGCAGGTATCATGAAAAGGAAAAGAGAAGGTTGATCAGCCCATGTTTGATGTGAATGCAGGTCACTCTTATGTGGATGGTGAATCCAGTGGCTCAGAACAGAGCATTGATGATGAGTTGGGTATTCCTTCTATTGTTACACCTGGAGTAAGGAAGACCAGGGATGTTTTGAGAGCACCTGGGAGTGAACCTACTTTGTGCAGGTCTACGAGAGCTAGGTATCCTGTGGATAGGCTGAAATATGATGGATTTATAGCCATTCACTATGCATATATGGTCAAAGTGATACAGGAACCAGAACCCACTTCTTTTAAGCAAAACATGGGAAAAGAAAAATGGAAGAAAGCCATGGATGAAGAAATGGATGCCTTGAAAGCAAATGCTACATGGGAATTGGTACCTTTGCCTAAAGGTAAAAATGCAATTGGCTGTAAGTGGGTTTATAAGGTGAAGCACAATGCAGATGGTTCTGTGAATAGATACAAGGCAAGATTAGTAGTCAAGGGGTATGCACAAACATATGGCATTGACTATGAAGTAACATTCAGTCCGGTTGCAAGGATGGCAACTGTAAGAGCAGTCATTGCTATGGCTGCATCAAAGGGATAGTCTTTACATCAGATGGATGTAAAGAATGCCTTCTTGCATGGTGATTTGCAAGAAGAGGTCTATATGGAGCAGCCACCAGATTATGTGCATGCTGTTCATCCTGAGTTTGTTTGTAGGTTGAAGAAAGCCTTGTATGGCTTGAAGCAAGCACCTAGAGCATGGTCTGACAAGATAGGACAGTATCTTGTCACTATTGGCTTTCAGATTTCCAAGGCAGATTTCTCACTTTATGTGAGAAAAACAGAGAAAGATATTATGCTACTTGTCATTTATGTTAATGATTTGATTATGACAGGTGACAGTGATGAAGATATCCTTCATGTGAAAATACTATTAAAGCAGAAGTTTGAGATGAAGGATTTGGAAGAGCTGCGTTATTTCTTGGGCATTGAGGTGATCAGATCACCAAGTGGGATACAGCTCTTGCAGAGGCAGTATGGATTGGACATGCTGTCCAAATATGGGATGACAGGCTGTAAGCCTATTTCAGTTCCTTTGGAGTAGAATGTGAAGCTGAGCACAGATGCAGGTGAGCTTCTAGAAGACCCTACTATGTACAGACGCATAGTAGGAAGTTTGATTTATATGACTATTACCAGGCCAGATTTGAGCTATGCTGTTGGATTGGTAAGTCAGTTTATGCAGGCTCCAAGGAAACCACATTTGGATGCGGCTAGACGCATACTCAAGTATGCGAAGTCCACATTGCAGTATGGACTATTTTATGAGACTGGGGTTCAGATACAGTTGCATGGATACACTGATGCTGATTGGGCTGGTAGTATTTCTGATAGACGATCTACCAGTGGATATGTGTTCTCTTTTGGGAGTGCTGCAATCACTAGGAGCAGCAAGAAACAGCCTATAGTTGCCTTGTCCAGCATAGAGGCTGAGTACAGGGGTGCAGCAATGGCTGCATGTGAGGTAGCTTGGTT
The DNA here is from genome assembly GCF_053477565.2 of Lygodium microphyllum. Classification (NCBI taxonomy): domain Eukaryota; kingdom Viridiplantae; phylum Streptophyta; class Polypodiopsida; order Schizaeales; family Lygodiaceae; genus Lygodium; species Lygodium microphyllum. The sequence continues at coordinate 154,981,332 of NC_141138.1, read as the reverse complement.
GCATAAGCTACTTTATGATATGCATCAGTCTACAGATGGGCCAGTTGTCATTTATTGTGACAACATGAGTAGTATACACTTGGCAAATAACCCAGTCTATCATGCTAGAACAAAGCACATTGAGGTGCATTATCACTATGTGCGAGAGAGGATTTTACTAGGTCTTATTGATCTAGTTTATGTCAGCACAGAGGATCAGGTAGCTGACATATTCACGAAGGCATTGGGCGCAGAGAAGCTGCGCAAGTTCAGAGACCTGCTTGGTGTGCAGGAATTGGGATTGAGCTCGAGGGGGAGTGTTGAGATATCGAGCTTCACTCGTGATATGCCAGGGTGACCGTTGTGTATTTATGTCACAGACTTGTCAGTTGCAGACGCGGTTGGTACACCGCCCATGAATAATAGCTACATGATAGCTATCCTTATCTACTCTAGTTCGTGGCTAAGTTAGTATGCCACCTTAGTTAGTTGAGTTTGGTTTGAGACCCATATATAGGGTTCTTTTATTTCTTTGTATGTGAGTTCTTTTGGCTTACACAACTAAGAAGAGGAAAACTGTTTTCAGCCTCCACCCTTGTGTGTATTCCCCCATTGTGCCAGCAAGAAAGTTACAAGTGAGACTCCTTCCTTCTCTCCCAAAATCTTGACAGCAGGCTCCAAAGGAACTGTCGCGGGAGCCCAACTCTCCCCTGGATCTCCAAGAGCGGGATGCTCCTCACCCACTACTATGGCCGGAACCTCCACGAACCGCACATCTCGACTGGTGTACACATCCTGCTTGACGGGATCATACAAATGATAGCCTTGGGTTTGAGAGCTGTAACCAACAAACACCTGTCTCCAGGAAGCTGCTTCAAATTTATCATGATGAGCCTTGGGAATGTGAACATAGGCATCACACCCAAAAACCCTAAAATAAGAAACATCGGGCTTAGTCCCAAAGTAGGCCTCAAAAGGTGTCATCCCATCAATGGCCGAAGTGGGGGATCGGTTAAGGAGGTGGACTACAGTAGCCACAGCCTCGGCCCACTGTCTGTCGGTGCTCCATCATGGTGCACGCCATCTCGATTACACTTCGGTTCTTCCGTTCAAGAATGCCATTTTCTTGAGGAGTGTTGGTATTAGCAAACTCTTGGTGAATACCTTTATCTGCACAAAAACGAGCAAAATCATTAGAAACAAATTCACCACCCTTGTCGGATCGCAAGGTCTTCAATCTCCGGCCTGATCGATTCTCCTCAAAGAGAAGCCAATCCTTGAAGTGGGAGAAAGCTTCTGACTTCAATGCCAAGAAATAGGCCCATGTCATCCTGCTATAGTCATCTACGATCAACATGAAGTACGAGCTCCCTCTCAAGGACTCGTTCCTCATAGGGCCACAAAGATCCGTAGATACAAGCTCCATCGGTGAAGTAGACTGCCGCGAAGCTTTGTTGGGAATCGCATCCCTATGCTGTTTCCCACAAATGCAGGAGACGCATGGCTACTGGCTCACCACTATGTCCGGCAACCCTCAAACAAGCTGTCTACGTGACGCCCTCCGAAGATAATCATAGTTGAGGTGACCAAACCGAGCATGCCATAGCTCTGATTGTGTCTGAGAGGTAAGAAGAAGAGTAGAGAGGGCGGTGGAAGACTTCAATTTGTAGATGCCGTTCTCCTCATATCCAGATGAGAGAACCTTCCTTGACCCACGATCAAGGACTCGCACTGAATCACTGTCAAACTCCACCAAAAGTCCAAGGGAACAAATCTTATGAACTGACAATAGATGATACCCTAAACTTGGTACATGCAAGACCTCTGAGGTATGGGTACCACCATGTCCATATGGAATAAGCTGCATCTCACCCCATCCTGCAATAGACACCGAAGAGCTATCTCCAATGAGAATCTGCCCACGTGATGGTTGCAACTGGGCAACACCATGTGATGAAGGAGTCATGTGCTGGGAGGCACCACTATCAACGATCCACTCTCGAGCCTGGGGAGCTGTCATCGCAGCATCAGAAGCATTTGGTGAAGAGTCCTCAATGGCTGCTAGATGAAGAAACACAGTTGATGAGGGTGCAGCCACCACTCCAGAATCCTTCGTGTCCTTCTTGTTGGTGTCCTTCTTGTCTTTTTAAGGGCAATCCTTCTTCCAATGGCCGGTCTTTCCACAAATATGGCATGTGTATTCTTTGTCCTTGTCCTTGTCCTTCTTTGACTTGTTATCCCCCTTCTTCTTCTTTTGGTCCTTCCCTTGCTTCTGAGAGGCTTGACCTGTCAGTGCCTCCGACTTGGAAGCATTTTGTCCGTTCAGTTGTTCCTCTTGGTCCAAGACCATAGGAACCAACTCTTCCCACCGAAGAGTGGACTCTCGCCCCGAAGCAATGAGGGAGGAGTAGAAAGCACCGAATCGTGGCGGCAACTGGGACAAGAGTGTGATCGCCATGTCTTTGGAGGAAATCGCCTTCCCCGCATTCTGAACCTGCATCTGAAGCTGTCTAAGCTTGTTGATGTGCTCCCGCAATGAAGAAGACTTGTTCACGAACAAGGTCCGCATTTGCACCTCCAAAGAAACCCACTTCATAAGGGTCATCCGGTTATACATCTGATCAAGCTCCAGCCATATCTCCTGAGCCACCGTTAAGTGCTCGATGTGAGCTATCATGGATGTAGTACGACTGAAAAAGAAAGGAACGAATCCAGGCATCCAATTTGTCCCAGTGAGACTGTGCCTTGGCCAACTCCGCACGAGCATCAGAAGAGAGTTTGGACTCATCTCTCACCGAGGGCCGGTCAATCTCCTCCTGTACAAGCTCCACCAAATCGTAGGACTCAAGGATGGCCAGCATCATCACGCGCCAAATGCGGTAATTATCGCCATCGAGCTTCTGATCTGCGGGAAGAGCCGATAAGACAGGCACCTTCCGGTCCATGATCATTTGGAACTCCAAGTCACTCTCTGTAGACATCTTCACATGTAATGCCTTTACAAACACAAAAGTAGCCCCCTTTGACTGTGAAAACGCAGCCTGCTAGGGCTCTTCCGCGTCTCGAAACTTCTTCACCCGCCGGAGGCGATAAAAAAGCAAAACCTGCACTTGAAAGCTGAAAACTCAAACTTCCTCCTCGTCAAACAACAGTAAATAGATCCACCACTTGGACTCTTTTCCCGCGTGCCCATACTCGCTTCAGCCTTGTTTCGAGGCATAGCCCTCCTGCTTGCCCTCAAACGCTGAAAACGCAGCCTTGTGTCACGATGGAAACTTCTCTTCAGGTTGGTTCTGCACTCAGTCAGCCCTTCAACACTGCTCTGATACCATGTCAGAGTGCAGCGGTGCGGAAGCGTAGGAGTGAGAGAGAGAACGTAGAGAGAAGAGAGAGAAAGAGACAGTGGAAGATGAAGATCTGTTGTATAAAGTGTGCTGTATACAAAGATATGCAGATATGTACACGGGCGCAGTGCGCTGGATTGCGTGTCTCCACCTCGATGATGCAACCTGCTGTTCATCTCGAAGTCCGTTGCAGTCTGCACGATCTCCTGTCTGAAATCTGCTAACAGAGACGAAATCTGCGCGAGCCTCCATCCTGTAATCTGTGAGCAGAAGAGTGTAGGAGACTGCTGGAAATCATGGCTATAAATAGCCAGAATCAGGGCGCAAAATAACTGCAGGTCGGCTGCAGTAAATGCAGCAGATTGTACTGTACCAGGTCGGACTGCCACTGTACAGTCCGACTAGATTGCCTAGCTCTGATCGCTAACAGAATGCTGCTATGTATGCTAAAGGAAAAGGTGTTGTTGCAGATATTGAAATTTGGCACAAACGCATTGGACATGCAAACGTACAAAGGCTGAAATTAATGCAGTCCAAAGGGTTGGTTACAGGTTTGCCTACATTTAGAGTTGCAGAATTTCGTAAAGTATACGAAGCATGCCAGTTTGGTAAGTAGGCAAGACAATCCTTTTCACATGACAGAGATGTAAGTAGAAATATCCTTGATGTTGTGCATACAGACATTTGGGGGCCTACACAAAATGTATCTCTTGGAGACAGTTCATACTTTGTCACATTCATTGATGATTGTTCTAGAAAGCTATGGGTATATTTTATGAAGGAAAAGAGTGAAGCATTTGAGCACTTTAGAACTTTCAAGGCTGCAGTTGAAAGAGAAACATGCTTGAAAGTAAAGTGCTTGAGGTCAGATGGAGGGGGAGAATACCTCTCGAATGAGTTCAGTGATTTTCTAAGGTCTCATGGGATAAAGAGACAGTTCACATGCAGGTATACCCATAGCAAAATGGGATTGTAGAAAGGAAAAACAGGCATATTGCAGAAGTTGCAGGCGCCTTGATGGCTGAAAAGAATATGCCTAAGTATTTTTTGTTTGAGGCTGTTCATACTACTGTTTATATTATGAACAGAACTCCCACAGTTGCAATTCATGGGATGACTCCTGAAGAATGCTTTATTGGCAAGAAGCATGATGTATCACACTTGAAGGTATTTGGCTGTGTTGCATACATTCATGTGCCAAATGAGCTATGGAAGAAGCTTGATCCAAAGGCAGAAAAATGTGTTTTTATTGGATACTACTCTTTAGAGCAGAAAGGGTATCGTTGTTATAACCCTGTCACATGTAAGTTCAGAGTGAGCAGGGATGCCATCTTTGATGAAATGAGCAGTTGGTATGCATCTAGTGGTGATGCATTGGATAATGATGATGATCATGACACTCATGTGCAGGCTGAAAAGCACGAATCATGGACTCTTAGTGGACCAGAGATATCATCTGGTAGTCCTTGGTCTGGGAGACTAAGGAGTAGCTCTACATCTTCAAGTGCATCTAGTAGCACTACAGGTAAAGACAAAGGAAAGAATAAAGTGTCAGATGGCATTGATGCAGTTCTTGATGGAGACTCCAGTGGCTCAGAGAGCTTGGATGATGAGCTTGGCATTCCTTCTGTCAGGACACCAAGTGTTCAGAGAGCTCATAGTAATGTAAAAGCTCCATTGAGTGATCCAGTGGTACGCAGATCTAGCAGGGTCAGATACCCTATTAAAAGATTTGGTTTTGAAGGTTATGCAGCTCACCATTATGCTTATATGGTGAAACTAGTTGAGGATGTTGAGCCCACTTGTTTTGAGGATATTGTTGGTCATACTCATTGGGATGTAGCAATGGATGAGGAGATGGCTGCATTAGAGGCCAATAAGACTTGGGATCTAGTATCATTGCCGAAGGGCAAGAAAGCTATTGGATGTAAGTGGGTTCATAAGATTAAGCACAATGCAGATGGTTCTATTAGTAGGTACAAAGCTAGGCTGGTTGCAAAATGCTATGCCCAGACATATGGCATAGATTATGATGAAACTTCAGTCCAGTTGCTACGATGGCAACTGTCAGATGTGTGATTGTTTTGGCAGCAGCCAAAGGTTGGAGGTTGCAGCAAATGGATGTGAAGAATGCCTTCTTGCATGGTGATTTGCAGGAAGAAGTGTATATGGATCAGCCAGCAGGTTATGAAGATTTAGAGCATCCCATGTATGTGTGCAGGTTGAAGAAGGCACTCTATGGGCTCAAGCAAGCACCTAGAGCATGGTCTGACAAGATCAGAGAGTATCTTGTCAATATTGGCTTTTATGTTTCTGATGCTGATCACTCACTTTATGTGAGAAAGGGAGATGCAGGTTTGGTCATCATAGTCATCTATGTGGATGACTTGATTATTACAGGTGATAGTGAGAGTGGGATTGCTGAAGTCAAGGACTTTTAGAAGAAGAAGTCTGAGATAAGGATTTAGGTGAGCTAAGGTACTTCCTTGGCATTGAGGTGATCAAATGTGATGATGGTATATGGCTGTCCCAAAGACAGTATGGCTTGGATATGTTGTCCAAGTATGGTATGACAGCATTCAAACCACTTTTAGTCCCGTTGGAGCAGAACGTAAAGTTGAGTGCTGATGTTGGGGATGAGATAGAAGACCCTACTATGTTCAGGAGGATAGTGGGGAGTTTGATCTATATGACCATTACAAGGCTGGACTTGAGCTACGCTGTTGGTCTTGTGAGCCAGTTTATGCAAGTACCTAGAAAGCCACATTTGGATGTAGTCAGACGCATATTGAGATATGTGAAGTCCACATTACATTATGGACTTTTCTATGAGGCAAGTACAGATGTACAGGTGTTTGGATACACAGATGCAGATTGTGCTGGTAGTATATCTGATAGAAGATCTACCAGCGGATACATATTCTCTCTTGGTAGTGCAGCAGTTGCTTGGAGTAGCAAAAAGTAATCTACAGTTGCTTTGTCGAGTACAGAGGCTGAGTATGGAGGTGCTGCTATTGCATCATGTGAGGTAGTATGGCTACAAAAGTTAATGGCAGATTTGGATGTGTAGGTGGAAGGTCCAATTATCATTTATTGTGACAACATGAGCAGTATACAGTTGGCTAGGAACCCTGCGTTCCATGCCAGGACAAAACATATTGAGGTACACTACCACTTTGTGAGAGAGAAGGTACTGGCAGGTGAGATTGACTTGGTGTATGTCAACACACAGGATCAGATAGCTGACATCTTCATGAAGGCATTGGGTACAGAGAAGCTTCAAAAGTTTCGAAGCTTACTTGGAGTTGCAGAGATGCAGTTGAGCTTGAGGGGGAGTGTTGAGATGACAAGCTCAACACATGCAGACATTGATGATGGACCGCCTAATTAGATGGGTCCACACATCTACACTTAGCACGTCGGTGGTGATTATGACTCTCACATGGCCACTGACTCATTACTTATTATATTCAGGTTCTTACACCTATTTATAGCTGGCATAGTTATAGCGCTAGTCGACTAGTGTAGTCGGTTATGCATTGTTTGACTTAATAGGCCAGTTTTTTTTATGTTATATCTTATCTATACTTTGTGTACATTGTAAAGAGTGTGGAAGAAGAAGAAGAAACTAGCAAGAAAACGTTTTGGCCTCCATCTCTCTTCTTGTCTCTTGAGTGAGCTTCTCCTTGTGCATTCTATGTGTGTTCGGCGCAACATCTTGAGCAAGTCCCCACCACGCGATTCTTGACAGGGGTGGGGTATAGGGGGTGGTCAATTGACCCTTAATACCCCTCTGGTCACATAGTTGCTCAAAGGCATGTCACACATATTCTCCCCCATTGTCAATCCTAAGGCATTTCAGCCTATGCCCAGTCTGATTCTCAACCAATGCAAGTGATCTTGCAACATAGCGAAGACATCTGACTTAAGCTTAATGGGATAAGCCCAGACTTTACACAAAGAACATCACAATGTATTTTGCACCACCAGACAGGGCATGTGCCCACAGATATATGAACGTATCAATGCCAAGAGCTCATCCATGTGTGGCCTACCATACTTCTTATGCGTATTCCTAGTCTGTCTGCCATAAAGACAATGCTTACATGAATCAAAACATAGATAGTGAAGGGGAGGTAAGTACTGCAAACCAAAAAGCATTTTCATTCCCTTCAAAGACATATGGCCCAAACAGGCATACCAAAGAGATACATGTGGGATGGAACCCATTGACAAAACATGGTCAATAGAGGACCCATCAACTAAAAGAGGATAGAGGCTGTCAGCTTTGGCACCTCTAGCAAGCACAAGTCTACCACGGGTGATCTTCTAGACAGAATCCCCAAAAGAGACATGAAACCCAGCATCATCAAGCTACCCTGCAGACATAAGACTACGTGTAAGCACATGTACATGACATACATCCTGTAACAGAAAAGTATTGCCAGTAGAGAACTGTAGCCGTACATCCCCCATGCCAACAATAGCAAGTGACCTGTCATCACCCAAGCAAACTGAAGAACTAGAGACAAGGCGGTAGGAGTGGAACCACTCACGGCATTGTGTAACATGAAATGAAGCACCATAATCCAAAAGCCAGCACTGCGGATACATAGAGTAAACCTTGATCAACGGCGTAGCATCACAAGAACTAGTTGTGAGTATGTACTCCCTATTAAAGTCATCAGTCTACATGATGTTTATCTCCTCAATTTTCACACTGGATTTCGTAGGCATAATGTTGTGATCAGAGGACTTTTCATGTACTTTGTCTTTTCCCTTCTCTTTGTGCTAGTCATTGCGCAACTCATGACACTGTGGGTGTATATGACCCTTCTTGCTGCAATGATGACATGTCACATTAGCATTTCTCCCACAAGACTTGCTACGCAACTTACCACATGACTTAGACCTAGACTTCTGCGAGTCTCTACCATGTCCATACCCACGGTCATTCTTTCCATTACCATCTCTGCCTCTAATAGTCAAAGCATGCAACACACGAGAGGCATCCAAGTTCTTACGGTTGATCTTTTCCTGTAGAAGAGCACTCTCTACATCAGACAAGTTCAAAATAGTAGTAGGAGCACATAAGGCAGTGTGGAATACATCCCATGACTCACTTAGAGTCCCAAGCAAAAACAATGGAGTAACCTCATCATTAAAGGTAATGCCTTGCAAAGTCAAGTTCTTGAGAATAGCATGGAATTGGCTCAAATGAGTTAGATATCATCATATTCTCCTTCATGCAGATCCATAAGTTGCTTCAACCAATACATCTGACTTGCTAAACTTTTCTTGCCATAGAGGTTCTTGATCTTATCGTAAAGTTGCCAAGCACTCTGTACTTCCTCAACCACATTGTAATGCACATGTTTAGTGAGAGACAGGATGGGGGTGGACTTGCATAACTCATCAAGCTCATCCCATTTGTTATCGGTCATAGTTTCAGGTTGCTCACCATGCATCCTTAGTGGCTTTATTGGTGATTTTTGCACCAATACCTGCCAAACTTGGCTCTTTCAATAGGCATAATTTGTACCATTAAGCTTAGGATGTTGAAGATAGCATTGTCAGTGGAAGAAGATGCCATACTACAGTCTAAAATGGTGCAGACAGTTCAAAACTACTTATTATTTTTTGCTATAAACAGCCAAAATACCACCAAAACCAAGGCAAAATGACCACGAATTGATAGCTAATGATGTTGTCCACTAAGTACCATCAAAAGTATATAAAATCAGGATGATTTAGCATGAAAATTCCATGTCAATCTATGCATAACTGCTTGCTGTAATAAATTACAACTAGGTACAAGGAGAGAAAACTGTACGCAAAATGAATGCACCAAGTCGACCACTGACTGTCAAAGCATAACCGGCATCAAGCGGGCATAAATCAGCAAGTGATAGTTATACGGACATCGAGCAAACACCCAAGCATGTTAAAAGAATCCGCCAGTAAGCCGACACACCTCCTATGTAATAGGGCAAAGTGTACACGATACTGGCAAGACCTAACACAAAGAGGTGTATGCTCAGGGAGTGCAGATCCCAAATCAGCCCAAGTACATCTGTGAGGACCATGGCATATCAACTATGCAACATTTAAGTGAAGATCCCAGTCTCAAGTATTCGAATGCTCAAGTAGCATAAACCGCCTGCTCAATGTCTGTCAAGCATATCAAAATGCTCCCACTAGCACAAAAGCCATAAATATCAAGCAAAGAAGCTCAATAAGGGCATATGATAGCACCAGTGCCAAAATATCCAAGATCAAGCATAAATAAGACCTCGTGAGCATATAGGCCGTGTAGCATACGTACATAGAATCCATAGACATCAAGTACATCCAAATTGTAACTTTGGCAAGCTAAGAAATAGCCAAAGTAAGCTCCGGGAAATCAAATGTCAAGCCAAGGAAAGGCTTAGTAGCATCCAACTCCAAACAATGTAACAGGCATGTAGTAGTAACAAAGGTCCAGCATGTCAAGACCGGTCAAACATAAGCAAAGTACATGCCATAACTACATCAAAGATGAAGATCCAAATGCTATATGAAGTGAGCTCAAGCTCAACCAATGATTCGAGAGAAAATCCAAGCTCTATGTTGATCCTCGAGAGTCACTGTATCAATGTATACATCCAAGACATAGCCCAAATCCAATAGGTATATCCAAACATAAGAGCAGAAGAGCTTCAACCCTGAATATTCCAGCATAAAAAAGCAAACACTGGCTCAATCCAAGCTCAAAACCATAAACAAACCATAGGCATACTTTCCCATATGTATGGGCACCAACTGAGCATAATCGAGCATCAAATGACTATGTAGAATGAGCATAAAGTGTAATGACAGGGGGACTGCCTTGTTTTGGGCTGCTTGTGGATTGTGTGAAACATTCAATGATTGAGAAAATTCAGCCCCAAAAGCACCTCATATCATAGGCATACATTCCCCTAGCATTCGAGGAGCATTCGGGACCAACCGAGCAACCAACGTCAATGCCAAAGTGGTCCAGACATAAAATGCTAATGTAGCATTGTTGTGGGTTGCTTATAAATTGTGTATAACAGTCCGAAACCTGAAGTAAATCAGATCAATGCTCAATGCCAAGGCTCGGGATCAAATGCCAAGCATAAACCAAGTGTACAGTGTCCTAATGAGGCTGCCAATGACTAGAATGAGTTGGAGGAGATCAAACAATTGATCAAGTGCTGTAAATGCACCTAGAAAAATAGCACAAATTTGCATGGGGTTGCTGCTCATGTTTTTGTGCTGATCAGAGTGGTAGGAAGCTCAAGTGGGTGCTAAAGAAGGCACACAACAAGCCTAAGGTGCTCCAGTAAAGCCTATGTCAAGATATGGAGCACTAGAGCTTCAATGGTGATCCCCCCTTTCACTTCTCAAACTTGTAGACTTGTAACCAGCATGAAACCCTAAAGTAAATGAAGTAATGCCTTTGTTGGAATGCCCTGAGGGTGCCCAAAGGGATTAGGTAGGTTCTCGGGAAGCCGGGGAGTGACAAGAGCTTCATGGTGCTGCCCCCTTTCACTTCTCAAACTTGTAGACTTGTAACCAACATGAAACCCTGAAGAAATGAAGAAATACCTTTGTTGGAATGCCCTGAGGGTGCCCAAAGGGGCCGGGTAGGTGCTCGGGAAGCCGGGGAGTGATAAGAGCCCGAGAGAGTCGGTTATGGCTACTGGGAAGGAGACCCAATGAGTGTAGGTAATCAATAGGAAACTGAAGGAGTCACGAACCAAGTCGGAATGCTCAAGCAAGCATGCTCTGATACCAATTGAAAGGTGAGAAAGATCGAAGCTTGCTTGGAAGAGCTATGGCAGGAGAGCAAGAGCAAGAAAGAGAGAGAGACCAAATGGGAACTCCAATAGTCACAATGTCTAATCGGGCCTTGCTTTATTCAAACTATCACTAAAAGAATAAAGAATAAAGTGACGGTGATGGGCACTCGCCACATGTAGTGTGCAATGGTGGGTACTGTCAGTGTAGTAATACACAGGTGGCTAGCCGGAGGCACCTTTACCCCCAACACTTACCTATCTATCTATCTATATACCTACCTACTTCTATCTTTGTAACTATCTATCTATCCATCTACCTATCTACCTACCTCTATCTATCTATCTATCTACCTACCAATCTCTATACATCTACCTCTATGTATCTATGTATATGTGTATCTACCTACCTCTATTTATCTATTCATCTATCTATCTATTAATTTATCCATCTATCTCTCTATCCATCAGTTTGTCATTTATTTGTTTATCTATCTATTTATGTGTGTGTGTGTGTGTATCTATTTGTCTGTCTATTAGTTTGTCCATCTATTGGTCCATTTATTTATCTATCCATCCAATCATCCATTTGTTTATCTCTCTATCTGTCTACCTTTCTATCTATCCATCTCTCCATGTATCTTTTATTTGTTTAATTATTTCTATGCATATCTATGTGTCTATTTTCTTGTTTGTCTATGTATCATTCAATCACTCTATCTATCTATCTATCTATCTACCCATCCATCCATCAATCTCTGTGTGTGTGTGTGTGTGTGTGTGTGCCACCCACCCTCTCTTCATCCATCTAACTAACTAACTAATTATCTATCTATCTATTTAACTACTATCTACACATCCATCCATCTATCTACTTTCTTGTGTGTGTATATGTGTGTTATGCATGCATGTGCATGTGTGTAGATGTTGGCAAAAAAATTTGTGCTACATCTGGTGGATGACTTGTAAAAGGCATGCATGCACAATAGTGACGTGCCACATGGGGCTTTTGGATGAGTGGTAATAAAGGTGCAAAACACGGCTCACAATGGCATTATCCCTCATCAATATTTTAGACATGAAGGATAATGGGAGTGCACATCATCACGTGACCTAGCATCCACATGACTATTAGGCCCTATGTTATCTCACCATCCCCATTGCCAATGCTTATAGGGTTTGAACCCATGTTGATATCAAATATCCTTATGTTTTACTACAAAAATAAAGAGCCACCATTATAAACTCACACAAATCTAATGACTCTAAGTTTATCCAGTAGCATGACAAGTTTACATAGACTTTTTGGCCTCCTCTAAGCTTCTCCCTCCATGTTGAGCCATTGTGGTGGCAAGAATAACCATTTTTAGATGGGTTTCTACTCCTTAGGACAAGTTCACATGGTTCCCCAATAACCAACATGGCCTAAACCCAACTTCTCAAAAAGTGGTGCTTTAAAAGTAGTTCTTCCAAAAAATCTCACAAAGAGAGGTGCCCTATGTGACTTGTGCTTTTGATTGCTCTTAACCCAAAAATCATGGGTATGTTATGAGTAGTGTCCATGGAAAACATGTTTGGTATCAAGACTTTGTCATTATTTCTATATTGGACTTGTTACATTTTTATCTTTTATGAGCAACTAAGCAACTGTTTTACTTTGTGGATACAATAAAGTGTGCAGTTTGTGCATAATGATGTGCGAAGCCCCATTAATTTCAAGAGGAAAAAGTTTATGCTTATAGAAAACTGATATATTTTTACAAAACTCTATGTCATAGTAGCAAAAGAAAATAGGACACCACAATGAAATGGCTATGTATCTTGTGGTTTATCTTTCTCTTATGTTGCACACTTCTCTCTCTCTCTCTCTCTCTCTCTCTCTCTCTCTCTCTCTCTCTCTCTCTCTCTCTCTCTCTCTCTCTCTCTCTCTCTCTCTCTCTCTCTCTCTCTCTCTCTCTCTCTCTCAATAAGTCACACTTATGTATAGTAAAAAGGCATGAAAGTTTCAAGAGTGCGACTTAATAATTATAAGCATACATGCTTTGGTGAAAAGGACTAAGTTTGACTTAACTGCCTTGATGTATCTTTTCTTCTTTATTGATTCCCTTGATGTAGTTCTCTATATGTGTGTGAGTACACACATGCCATCTTGATGTAAGGAAGACTAATGCACCTCTTGAGATGGTGTTAACCTAATGACTGAGAGAACTATGTATGCCAAAAAGTAAAACTAATGCATAACCCATTGTTATATGTATGCATGTGGGATGCAAAGTCACCCACTAATGTAAATTAGACTCAATTATATGAACTTCAATTGTGCATGAACAAAATTCAACTATGCATGCACACACATCTACATATAGGTGACCTAACTAGACTAAGAAAGAGAGTTGTGCATTTTTGGGAAAAAATGCACAACAAATTCCATTCATGTTTATGCATGTTTACTATGTACACGATTACTAACTAGGTTAGATGATAATCATCAAAACTCAAAATAAAGATTTCAATTCAAACCTTAAGCATACAAAATGTTGACCTAACTTGTGTTCTAGAAAAGCCATGCTCAAACTATTGATAAAAGAGGACAAATTGGCACTTGTAGTCATGAATATTCAATGTGGTATATAACTTTTTACACCCTTCTTGAATCAATGAGTTTTTACATATGGATATCTTAAAATAGTGTATCTAGATTCTTTACTTAGTAGACTTAAAAAGACAATATCATATTTCATTAGAACTTTTAATAAGGTATATAACATATAATCCATGCACATTGATATGCCATTAATCTCTTTAAAAATGCAAATCATACTTAAAGCTACTATATGCTTATGCTATTCAATACAATTTTTGAAGAATGCATTGAGAGAGACATAGAGAGGAAAATAAAGAAAATCAAGGCATGGTTGGGCCTCACACACACACCCACACACATGTGTGTGTGTGTGCACGTGCACACACTTCCCCCCCCCCCCCCCCCCCCCCCCCCCATACACACACATTCACCTCCTTATGGATCATAGATGGGACTAGCTCACCTAGGGATGAGCACTCCATCGACCTAGTTTTCAAGCATTCCTTTACTCTCTTGTTGATCTTTGGCACCTAATTGAAGGATTGTTACAACAAGACCAAGGGCACACACGTTGGCATCATCAAACGATTCACTCTAGACTCGAGCCTTAGAAGGATACATGCCTAAAATATGAAAAACGTGCTATTGAACATATGGATTAATCTAAATAAATGACGTGCAATATTTCTTTTCATAGTCTAATGGCCATACTTGGCCCTCTTGCTTGTAAAGGGCCGATATTATTACCAAACTTGATTCTCCTTCTTGTAATGGGCTATTTAATGCCACATTTGGCAAACTATATAAATACCATGCCTTCTTCTTTGTCTTCTACCCCCTAGCACTAAAAAAAAAAACATGTAAAGTAGCTAGTTCTCACAGCAAACAAAATAACTCGAAATTCATGAAATACACCATTCTTGCAAAGAAATACAAGAGATACATCATGTTTGCAAGGAAGCCATAACGAAGGTAGCTAGGCATGAAATTATATTGGCATGAAAGACTGAGAATCGTAGATGAATGCTGCAACATGAATACTCACCTCATGTCAAGGTGGGACATGGTATGCATCCCATATCTTGGTGGCTAAGAGCATGCACCCCCTTAGTTGGTGGGAGGAAGGAACCTCAAAGCATGTATTGCTTGAAAGTGGAAAAAAAAAAGATCCTTCACATGCTATATCTCCACCTTTTATACTTAACCCTAGCCTACTCTAGACTAAGGTAACTTATACTTTATTACAAGCTATCCCGACCTAAAAGAGCTTTGTCCTCAAAGCTGAATTGGGAACAAATTACAAGGATAGCTTGAAGCATTTGGAATCATGTTGAAATAAAGCGCCGCATTGATGAAGATCAAAGAAGTCGATGAAGAAGGACCATATAAATGGAACAGACTATTGTAAACTGTCCAAAACAGGCTATAGTACAAAAATGGCCATATCTTGAGCTAGAAGTGGCCAATTTCCATGTTTGATATATAGAAATGTAGAGGATAGCATGTAGTATCCAATCATGCCTTGAAAATTTAATTTTGATGATGGTAATACAATTTACTTTCTCACAAAAATTTAATACATCAAGCTATTTACTGCCCTGTTAATGAACTATCCTCTTGCTTAAGCCATGGAAATTGTTCCAAATATGATGCTTGTTGCCATGAAGACTCTTTGATAGGCAAATCCTTCCATTTGATAAGGTATTCCACAAGAATACAGTTCCTTAGAACCTTCTCCCACTTGGCAATAATCTTCTTGGGCTCATAGATGATCAAACCATCATCAACCAAGGGAGGTAGTTCTTCAAGAACTTGAATTTGAGGGCCCACATACTTTTTAAGCTGAGACACATGAAATACATTATGGATTTTTGTGTTTGAAGGTAAGTCTAGTTGATAAGCAAGATCTTCAACTCGCTTGACAATACGATAAGGACCATAAAACCTATGAGCAAGTTTGTTGTGTCCTCCTTTAAGAGAAGCATAACATGACTTGGGAACCTTCAAAAATACCCAATCATATTCATCAAACCCCACATGTCTTCTTTTCTCATCTGCATAGACCTTCATTGTCTCTTGAGCTTTATGAATGTTGTCCTTGCATTGCTTCATAAGAGCATCCATCTTTTCTAACTCCTCACGGGCTTGTGGATTTACATTTTCATGAAACAATGCGGAGGGTGCTTGTACTTTGTAGCCATATAAAGCTTCAAAAGGAGACATTCTAATGCTCATATGGTAAGTATTGTTGTAACAAAACTCTACAAGATGGAGCCATCGGTCCCATGCATTTTGTGTCTCATGGCAAAAGTGCCTCAAATAAACTACTAGCCATTTGTTAACTCTTTCGATTTGCCCATCTATTTGTAGGTGATATGCGGTACTAGGATTCAAAAGAGTCCCCATTGAAGAGAACAAACTCCTCCAAAAACTGCCCATAAACTTAGTGTCACGATCAGACACAATCTTCATTGGCATACTATGAAGCTTGAAAATACATTCCATGAATTATTGAGGCACTTGCTTTTCTGTAAATTGGGCCTTAGTAGGGATGAAATGGACTACTTTGGTCAACCAATCAACTACCACATAAATGCTATTCCAACCATGCTTAGTTGCAGGCAATCCCACAATAAAATCCATAGAGATATCAATCCATTTGCCTTAAGGAATAGGGAGTGGCTGAAGTAAGCCATTGGGTAGAAGAGATGAGTCTTTATTTTGTTGACATGGAAGATATTGCATCACATAATCCTTGGCATCTCGCCAAATGACCTTCCAATAGAAGCTCTTATGGATGTTGTCAAATGTTTTGAACAGCCCATGATGGGCCGCTAAAGGTGAAAAATGCATCTCATGCAAAATACAATCTTTGAAAGAGGATTGTGGTGTCAAGTAGACTCTACCATGATACCATAAAAGACAGTTGTGCCAATTGAAATTGGAATACTCTCTCCTTTACCTTGCTGAAATTCCTTCATCATCTTTGATGCTTGCTCATCAAGCAAATATTCTTCTTGGATGTCATGAATCCAATCCTTATGTACAATTGAGATTGAAAAGATAGAACATGCCCATATATGTGATAAAGCATCCGCCACAACATTATCTTTTCCAGCCATGTAGGATATTTCAAAATCATAGCTTTGAAGAGTAGCTAGCCACTTCCTTTGTTTAGAGGGCAAATTTGGTTGGGAAAGGAAGTATTTCAGCACACGGTGATCGCTCTTCACCTTGAAATGACTGCCATTTATATAGTGATGCCACTTTTTGATAGCATGCAAAATTGCCAACATCTCCTGTTCATAGACATATAATTGATGCTCCTTGTCATCAAGCTTGCGACTTTCATAGGCTATAACTCCATGGTGTTGATACAAAACAGCCCCAACTCCTCTTCCACTAGCATTGGCACATATAATGAATTCCTTAGAGAAATCTGGGCATACAAGAATAGGTGCTGAAACTAAGAGAGATTTCAGCTCATTGAAGCTCTTGTGGGGTATGGAGTCCAAAAAAAAGCTTCTTTCTTCAGCCTATTAGTCAAAGGAGTTGCCACATGAGCATAATTTTTTATAAACCTCCTATAGAATGAAGACAATCTAAGAAAACCCCTCAAGGAAGTAGAATTTGTAGGAGTAGGCCATTCTTTGACACATTTCACCTTGTTAGGATCAACACGAATGCCTTGCTCTCCCACAATGTGGTCCAAGTATTCCACTTCATCTTCCATGAAGGAACACTTTGACATTTTGGGAAAGAGCGTGTGTCTTCTTAATGTGTCAAAGACCTCTCGCACATGCATCAAATGCTCATCCTTGGATTTGCTATAAATGAGGATATCATCAAAGAATACAAGGACTGTTTTGAATAAGAAAGACTGCAATATCTTATTCATGAGTGCTTGAAAAGTAGCGGGCACATTTGAAAGTCCAAATGGCATGACCAAGAAGTGATATAATCCTCTTTTAGTCCTAAAGGTTGTTTTATAATCATCCCCTTTCTTCATTCGAATTTGATGATAGCCCGAATGAAGATCAATCTTGGTGAAGACCTTTACATCTTTGAGCTTACATCCAAGAGGTCATCAATGCAAGGAATCAAGTATCGATTCTTCATTGTGGACTTTGTTAAGCTCCCTATAATCAATGCACATGCGAAAAGATCCATATTTCTTCTTTACCAAGACTACAGGAGAGGCAAACAGAGATTGACTTAGCTGAATTAAACCCATTTGCAGCAACTCTTTAACTTGTCTTTCTACCTCTTCCCTTTCAAACTTTGACAAGTGCTAGGGAGGTTTGTTCATGGATTTTGTGTTGGGCAAAAAGTTAATAGGGTGATCTACCTCTCTCTTTGGAGGCAAAGATGATGGTTGCTTAAACAAATCTTTGTATTCCTCCAATAGCTCTTCCATTCTTGGATCCTTTTGATTTGAAGAAGATGATAATTGATTTGGTGGTTGCTCTTCATCCACTTTTGCGAGCAAAAGAGTGGATATGCATGACCGTGCATTGATTTCTTTACACATCTTCTTCATAGAGATGAGTTTCATTTACTTTTGACCAATTTCCTTTAATATTATATGATGTCCATTCCATTTGAACTCCATCAACATGTTTTCCAAGTCTAAAGAAAATTTTCCAATGGCTTTCAACCAATTGCAACCAATGACAATATCTATGGGTCCCATTGCCAAAGTGATCAAGTCCACTTTCAAAGTACATGAAGGAGATAGAGTGATAGGAGTGTGTAGGCATACTTCATTACTTGACTCATAAGCTCCATTAGCAACTTGGATCTTCAATGACACTTGCATTTATTGAGGAAGCAATCTCAGCCCATGCAAAAATTTGATATTAATGAAGCTTTGGGTGTTGCCCATATCAATCAAAAGATGAACCATTCTTCCATTGATCAACCCCTCAAGTCTAAGGGTGTTTTGTCCTTTACAACTAGTCCATGCATAATGATAAGTTGCACATAAAAAATAACCCAGATCAAAAGGAAAGCTATCTACAATATCATAAAATTCATCATTATTTCCTTCACCCTCATCATGCATTTCTCCAACCATAGGGTTTGCTTCCACATGAAATATATTTCTCTCTTCACTTTCATCTTCATCCAACTCATTGATGATGGCAAAGTTAAGCTTGCTATTTTTGGATTTGCATTTCAGCCTATGGTCTTGTGTCCACTTTTCTCTGCACTTGAAGCATAACCCTTTGGCCCTCATGTCCCTTATTTGATCATTTGAAAGGACCTTGCTATAAGTGATATTTTGAGATCCCTTTTGTGCATTTTCAACCCTTGCAAAGCTTTGTTTTGCTTCAGCCATTGGCATATAACCATTTCCTCCACTTGGTTTTGATCCATAGACCGTTGGATATGTAGGCAACTTGCTGTCTGCTGTAGGTACTAGTTCCCTTGCCTTCTTGCCTATAAACATCCCTTTGCTAGTAGCTGAAATGAGCTCCAACCCTTGAAGGTTGATTAGGTAATGAATACCCTACACTTTTTGGCTAAACACCCTTGAGTCTTCTATATTTCTGCCCATACCTTTCAGCATATAATATGGCTTCATAAATTGGATTGGGCTGCATTGCACCTACTTCTGAAGAGAGAACCGAATCTAAACCAAAGATGTATTTGTTTAACTTGGGCAAATCATCAATCCCTTCAATGTACATAGAAAGATTAAGGAACATATCAGAGTAATCGCAAATGGACATGTTCCTTTATTGAAGACCATACCATCTTCTTTGCAATCTTTCTTTCTCCATTGGAGAGACGAACACCTCTAACATTGCCTTCTTAAAATCCTTCCAAGAAGCAAAATTGTGACCAAATCTTTGCATATATCTCCACCATGTATGCATGTAGCCTTCAAGATGGAGTGCCGCAAAATAGATCTTGGCTTCATCTTGGCAAGGGAAAAATGTGAAGTGCATCTCTAATTTGTTTATCCATTCTTCCCACTCCATTGGAGATGCATTATTCCCCTTGAAGTTGAGAATGGTAATATTTTCTTTGTACTCCCTTTCATTATAGGTTAGGTAGAAATTGTTGGAGCATTGCCCAAAAGATGATTGTCTCCAAGAATCTCTATTCATTGAATCTCTTCCAACAGAGTTTGGTCTAGAATTATTACCACCATGATTTAGTTATCCCAATCCAAAAGAATGATGATGTCCAGAAATGAGTTGTCTTTGTTGGTGATATCATGAAATGACCTTCTTTCATAAAATCTTCCACTCTTATCATGAAAGTCTAATTCTTTTTTCTTGATGGTAGATTGAGAGGGAATAGATTTGAAGAAGTGGTCACATCCATGAAACTTTTCATTCTCTTCTTCTCTTAGGTCCTCTTCTTCATAAGTAGCCTCACATCTTGAATTGAATTGAGGATGCAGGCATGATGCTTGGATGACATTGATGGTTGATAATGAGCACTCCTCAATGTTGATGTCTCTCCTTTCTCAAAGGTTGATATTATAGGCTGATCAATCCCCTTTACTTTCAGGGGGTTGAGAAATAGAAGTGGAAGGAGATGGAAGTGGAATAAGTAAAAGAGGATGAAGAGATGGGTAGGCAAAATCATAAAAGGAGGAATAAGCTAAAGAAGGAGTGGCTGAAAATTTAAGTGAATCAGTTAGGAAAGGTATCAATTGATAAGCAGGAAAAGTAGAAGGTATATGGATAGATGGAGAAGGGCATGGTGGAGAAGGGGAAAATACTCGATCTTCGATGAAAGAACAATAGGTAAATATAGGAATTTGAGGAAAACCTTAAGGTTGAAAAAGAAGAGGTAAGATAGCTGCTGAGTTGGATTGATAAAGAGAAAGATAAGTATCATAGCGATGGGCCATTTGTTGGTAGTATAATAGGCTAGGAACAGAGGACCTAAAACAGATCGTCTCTGATAGGAATCAAAAAAGGATGAATCAAATGGATGGTTATTGGAAAGATAAGCTAGGAGATCCACCCTCAATTGGTTAGTGCTCTACACATAAGTAGAAGCTATATTCTGACGTTGATTCAAGATCACAGAATCAATCATTGAGTGCCATGAATTGTTAGGGCAAGTAGCCACTTTTGAAGAATAACACTGGAACATGTCATCTATCCTCAACTCCAAATAGTTGACATACAAGACAGCTTGCAAAACCACATCCCCCACATACCAAGCCAGATCTACATCATCTGAAATCAACAGATCACCTCGTAGATACATGTGAGACAGCAACATGGTATCTGTCACAAAATCTTCAAAAACCATATGGACCACACTTCTATCATCAACTCACGAGACCAAGCTACACTCGAATCATCCTCTGGAAGAGGAAGATCCATTGTTGAAAGCTTCATATAGAAGGCCAACTTCTGCAACTGATAGTGGACAAAGAAAGAATGGTCCGGAGGAACATACTTCTGAAAGTGCTCAAATGTAGACCATAACAAATCCATCCTGGACTGCAATATTTTCACTTTATCTTGAAACAATGAACACAATGTGGCCTGTCTCTAGAGAACTGCCAAGTCCTACTGAGATATAGAAGGAATAATAGGAACATTGGGGCTTGGAGGAATGGACCGTGACTGTGCCAGTTGGTCCTACAACTACTTAATCTAGAAAGCTTGTGATTCCACTGTATTATGAGAAGTCTGTAAAGCTGACAGTTTTGCATCTAAAAGAGTTTGAAACTCTTGAGCTTCTTTGGACATTATTTCTTTCCCCTCTAAGACTCTAGTGACCTCTGACTGAGCTTCTGATTACCGAATCTTCAAAGAATATATTTCTTCTCTCTGGGTCTCAGTCATTTGGGTCTGCTGCTCCATCTGCTTAAACAGATTAGCAAGAGTGTCTTTAGCAGAGGCTAACTCTGAGGTTACCTTATGCAACTGGTCTTTGGACTGCATCAATTCTTCATAGAAAGAAGCATATAGCTGTTGAACACAAACTGTCACTAAAAGTTCAATTGAACTCTGGATGCCATTACAAAGGAATGGAATGGCATCTCCTGGCATAAACTGTTCAGGGAAGGAACTGATATTTCGAAAGAACCCTCTCTATGTGCCCTGAATAAATTGTTGCATGTAAGGTAGGCTGGGAGGTCACTGCCAGATGTAGCAAGAATTGTGACTGAAGGAAGGACTGAGGGAGTTTTATCTACCACACGCTTCAAGTGCTTTCATTGAATGACCAATGGAGAAGGGGAATCAAGATCCTCTATGTCAATAGGTTCTGACTCTTCTAAAGGTGGAGGGGGAGGAACTGGATCAGATGGAGGAGGTGGTAGCACACCCTTCTTAAGGCTTGAGTATGTCAAGAAAGCATATAAGTATGAACCATAAGTGACATTTGTGATATTCCCTCTGTTGGTCCATCTTCGTAAGCAGATAAGTACTCCAATCAATGGCCACCCCTTTTAACACCATCCTGGAAACTGTGAAGAGCTCTTTGGATAAATAATGCGATGGTGTTTTAGCAGGCATAAACATGTCTTGGAGGAATTGGTAAACCAACTTCCAAAGAGGAAGTGATCATGGAAAAAGATACTCCTAAAGTGTTTATCACTTTCTTGACATCCAGAATCTCTTTGGTCTGCTTCTCTAACAGCTTGATAATCTCATCATTGGAGAATAATTGTCTGGCTGTAACAAAGGGTTCTCCTTTGTAGGGAGGAGGCAAAGCCTTCCCTAACCCTCAGGGTGTCAAGACCATGGAAGCACCATGAACTAGGCCCGACTTCTTACTGTATGATGCAAGAAACTCATCACACAGAGATGGATCGTCTGGAATCAATGGGAGTGAAGTAGCCACGAAAGTTGCAAGTCGTGCTTTTGCTATAGGCTCAAAATCCAGTAGGGAAGAATAATCCCTACTGATCAACGGGACATACTGGATAGGAGGAGGAGCATGAGGTGCCAATGGAAAACACACACACCACAAAACACAGACAATCACAAAGAATGCCTGCAAAACAACCAAATAGTGATAAAAAAAAGTACACACACATACGTAACTAACCAATTTACCACCCCAAACAACCCACATCCTAGAAAAAATTTGGCATGATCTCTGTACATATGCAACCGAAAACTTCATGCGATGCAACAAACAGGCACCCAAGATCCCGTATCAGGCAAAAAAAGAGAAAAACTACAAACCACACTCCTATATCTACCCTTAGTTGAGTTGACATTGCAATCTTTATACCATTAGTTGAGTTGTCCTACAATGCCTCATACAATCAAAGTATCAAGATGACTCCATTCCAAGCTTTGTATGGGCAAGACTATCTATACAACTTCTTGAATCCAACCCTAAAGGTGGAAGCATTCATAAAGATGTTAGAAGAGATGGGTGATTGGGTCAAGGCTATAAGGTAGGACATTCAAGTTACTAAGGATTACGAGAAAGCATGTGCTAATTTTGGAGACAATATCAAATCTTCAAGGGTGTTCAACCCAAGAAGAGTTTCCTATCCTTGTGCGAATTCCAATAGCTAAGGCCAAGACATTATGGACCTTACAAAGTCATCAAGTATCTTGGGACAAATGCATACAAGTTGCAACTTCTCAAGCACTTAAAAGTTCATAATATCTTCCATCTTAGCTTGCTGAAAGCTTATGTATCCAATCTTGATTGATGATCAACAACTTGTAATGCTAAGCTAAGGAGTACTTAAGATCTAACCCAAAAAAGTACCTCATCGTGGAACGACTATCTCAAAGAGGATGCCAATGGGATTGATGAGGAAACTTTATGTAGACAATACTTGAAATTTTTCTAGAGATGAAGGAGGGGAGGATGTAATGCCCCAAGCTAAATAGCATATAACATACCTTAATGTCTAACCAAAACAAGCCTTGAAGTATAATATCCAAATGTGATTTGATCATGATTCTTGCAAAATATATATAAGTACATGTGTAAACATGAGAATGGCATTTGATAAATATAAATGGTAAAATAACTAAGGTCTAAAAGCTTAGAAGTGTAGAAGTTTGAAAATGTTTTAATCAATCAATTCTCTCCTCATCATCATCAACATAAAAAATGATGCCATAATTAAAGGTGGAAAATTTGAGTTATGAGAGAGAGAGAGAGAGAGAGAGAGAGAGAGAGAGAGAGAGAGAGAGAGAGAGAGAGAGAGAGAGAGAGAGAGAGAGAGAGAGAGAGAGAGAGAGAGAGAGAGTTGAAGAAAAATGAAGAGAGAGACTTCAACATAAATGAGAGGCTGATGAAGATGGAGGACACACACACACACACACACACACACACACACACACACACACACACACACACACACACACACACACACACACACACACACACACACACACACACACACACACACACACACACACACACACACACACACACACACACACACACACACACACACACACACACACACACACACACACACACACACACACACACACACACACACACACAAGAAGAAGAAGAAGAAGAAGAAGAAGAAGAAGAAGGATAGAGAGGTAAAGGTAGAGGGAGGAGAGGGGTGATCTGAGAGAAAGGAATTGCCAAATCCAAGCTCTATATCAACCTCTCTATTGAATCTATCCACTTTTCCCACTTTTCTCATGGATCTTCTCTTTTCTCCCCTTATCTATTAACTCCTCACCATGCCATTGGATTGGACCCATTGTTTACCCTCATACTGATTTCCCTCTGACAGCTTTACTTATTCCTAATTGAAACTTGTCAATCACCCATTTCTCTTTGTCTTAACCCTCGTCTTGGTCTATTCTCCATCCTTTCTCTTTTTACTAGCAAATTTAGTAGAACTTCTATCTTAGGTTACTTAGAATTAGGTTATACTTATTGTCAAATTCTCCAAAAACTCTAACTCTCTAGATGCATTGAAATCTCTTCCAAGGATCTGCCTTGCATAATTTGAAGTATCATATCAGTCCATAACCATTGCAAAAACCACTTCCATATCAAAGCCAAATGTTCCTTTTATATTTATCCAAAGGCCTATCTCAAGGTCATGATGAAGGTTAAGACTAAGGAGTGTTACAAGAAGCAGGAAAGAAACTTAAGAACGGATACAAAGGATTGTGATGGCATCCAAAATGATTAATGCTAGAGCTTATTGCTACTCTACATCAAAACAACTAATTCCAATTATTAACATAGGGGAGACTAATCATCCTTAATAATTAACCAATTAACTTTCATCTCACTTGCGTTTCTAGTGACTAAGATTAGTAGATCTATAACTGTGTAAGACTAGCTTGCTCAAGTCATGGAACCTTACCAAGAACTCCATTGAAATCTTACCTAATAATTAAGCAACCTCATAGGCTAGGCTTTAAGGATATTGGAGTTATCTTCACTTCAAAGGCATTAACCCTTAAACATACCAAGGGTATCTTCCAAAGCATTCATGCCATACTTTATAACCTTGAGGAGGCATTTCTTATTTCCCCAAGGAAGGCATCATGACTTGCACTAATAAATACCTTTATAGGCCTTATGGTCTTTCCTCCAAGTTATTGTTAGAGTGTCTCTCATTATTTGGATTGGTGTGTATAATGACTCTCCTTATCCACCTTAATTTATAAACATAGCTTATAGGTTACTTAGGGTCCCTCTAGATGTGTAAATGACATATCTGATAGAAGTGTTACTTGTTGAGATGGGCCTAATACTTTGGATGTTGTCTTATGACCTAGGATTGGTGGTGATTCAATGAGGTGTAGTTGATGAATAGAGGTTCAAACTCCTCTTTGTCTCTCTTCACATTCTCTCTTTCTCTCTCCTCTCTCCCTCTCTCATTCTCACCTTCTCTCACTTATTTCTTATTCTCCCTCATTCACATCCCTTTTTCTCTCTCTCTCTGCCCTCACATGCATGTTCTCTATCTCTCTCACCTTCACCTTATTTTCTTGTCTCTTTCTTTCTATCTCTCTCCTCATAGTTGCTTCTCTAACTCTCAGTCTCACATCTCTCTCTCTCTCTCTCTCTCTCTCTCTCTCTCTCTCTCTCTCTCTCTCTCTCTCTCTCTCTCTCTCTCTCTCTCTCTCTCTCTCCACATGGTCTTAACTCACTAGGATCTCGACTCGAGGGACCTAGGAACTTATAGTCTCTATCAACAATCTAGCACCCAAGGCTAAGGGGGGCCTATCACCACAATTGGTTCAATGAGACTGAGAGACCAAGGGGAGTCATGCTTCACCCCTCTTCCCATAAGGCATAATCTTAACTTTAGTCTCCTAAAATGATGCTAGTCAAGTTTTTGATGAAACACCCTAGTTAGTCACTTGGCCTTATTCATATTTCCTTATTTAGGAAAGCACTAGACTAATCGAGTTCACCCATCCATCAAATAGTGTCATCTTGTGACGATCATTAAATCACTTTCCATGCACATATTTGATATGCTTACTTATCTAACTAAGATTCTATCACATTGTGAAGACAAATTCCTTCATTATCTTATCATACTCATTTCATTGGGAACCTTTAGGTCACGAAAAAAAAAAACAATATGAAACAAGAAGTAACTAGGGGTCCAAGTTTAAAGGGATACTTCAACCCATCTTGGAATATATTCCTCTTAATATCTCATTGTTAGATACTGTGACCCTAAACCAAGTCAATCTCACCTTATGACCCCTCTCTTCTAATCGGAGCCCCTCTAGTGCTCATCACCATCATGTACCATGCCCATTGAGGATTTCTTCTCTATTAGGGTAGTTTCAACTCTATCACTGACTTCACTTTACTTGTAGACTTCCTTATAGATTTAGTAATCTTTCTTTATGAGGGCATTGAGGCTTTAGCATCCATTGCTAGAGGTAGCCTAGTAGGTGGTTTCATTAACCATAACCATTGATTTCCTACATAGTACCCTTGAGCATGCAAGGGGGTTTAGGGACCCATCTTTGCTTTGTGCTAACTCTTTGTCAAAGCTTGCAATTGTGAACTCTAGTTTATCCTTCCTTTTGGGGAAGCTTTTTGGAATTTGGTCATGATAGGCCTAGAGTTGCTGTTGCAATCACAATTACGTTTTTTCTCTTATCTACAGTCAAAGGAGTAGTAGTAAGTAGTCTTCACTTCACTTTTTGTGTTTTGATCAATTCCTCAAGGACTTCTAGTCTTCTCTTGCTAGGCTTTGGATTTGTCTCTTAAGGGCTGGTAAAGGGCAAGTGCTATTTCTTGAGCTAAAAGACATTATTATCTGATGCTTGGAAGTGCCAAGTATATTCATTGTGCCATATAATTGACATTGCATCTACTCACATATTGGAAAGATCATCCAAACAAGACTTATTTCCTTATATTCTTGTGATTGGGAAGCCCATAAAATGCAATCATTAGGATTTTATTCTCAACAACTACCACAAGAATTCTAGACTTACCTAGAAAGGAACATGGGGAACCTCCATAAGGACAAATTAAACAATGTTTGTGGGTGCAAGCTTTGGCTATTGGATCTCGATATCCAAACATTATGGATTGGCACATTAAAGTCTGCACCTTCATTGAGAGCATAGATCACGTGCTACTTAACCCTAAGATATGTCAATAGTATAAGCTCCTTGTCTTTGAGGTTGAAATTGGAGGAATCTTTTTTTTCACTTTAGTATTGCACCCTATTGCTCTTGTTAGACCCCTATTGGTGTCTCTACCACCCATTTCCATAAGTGAAGGAGTAGGTCCAAGTGGTTCTAGTAACAGGACTTTAGTCTAGCCTCTTAATCTTTCCTTCAAGGATTCTCTAGATAGGGTAAATTCTATTATTTTTCTTATGGAATTCCTATTTTGTTAGAGTAGGCTTGTTAACAAATTGGCTCAATTATTCTTGCACTAATATGGGTCAAGGGTGTTCCATTGAACTAGCTCTTTTCATACTGAAGCTCTTGCACTTATGTCTATTCTTGTCCTACTGCACTTGAATTTTCCCTCGAGCTCCTTTTAGTTCTAGAGCTCTATCGTTGACTCAAGAGTGGCGAGGCCAAATCAATAACATGGCTTGAACATTACATAGGTTTGGAAGAGGGTGACTTTTGAGCTTGAGCCCAATTTCACACCTTGGCCCAATATTGCACTCAATTCTTGATCTTGCGTCACTCTTTGCACTTGTTCCTACCTTCAATTGTTCTTTTGTACTCAAGTTTCTATACTCAACTTGGCTCGACCCGTGACTAGATGGCATTAGTGGTATATTAATTAGGCCATAGTTCCTCTATCAGAAGGGATGACTATATGATGTGGCAAAATTTCTTGATAGAGTAGTTATTTTTGTGTTTGCATACTCTCATAAGTTTCTCATTTAAAATAGGTACGTCATTCTTTTATTAGCCTCCCTTCTCTCTTGACTCCACAAATTCCTTTCTCTTTCTTTCTTGAATTTAATCCTAGCCACACCAAAGGGTTCTTAATACTTTTTTAAAGGTAGAGAGTCCTTGAATGATGGGTTTACCTCTATCCTTCTAATATGATTGGAGTAATTATGCTCAAGTCCTAACACTCAAGTCCAACCCACTGGGTGGGTGATTACTCAAAGAGTGATTTGAGTCTATTCTCATTGCCCAAGCCAATCTATTTTCTTCTCAAATGCACTCAACAATAGTCAAATTGAAGATAAACCATGAAACACATAAAATTTGCTACAACAATCATCATTAAGCCCCTTCTTGATCTCTACTACAATAATTTGATGAGTCAATAATCTTTTGGGTTTTTAAGAATTTTATCTAGACTACAAAGCTTTTGCTAATCTACCCTATTTGAAATAGTAAATAATTTTCCATTCATTTTCTCAGAAGTCCAATATCCTCCTCTATCCTATCCTAACTACATAGGCTTTAGGTAAGGCTTATGCAAGATTGGGAGATTAGATCCTCACTTCTCAATCCTAATGCCAACACATAGGCCTCCTATCAAAT
Source organism: Lygodium microphyllum (assembly GCF_053477565.2). Lineage (NCBI taxonomy): Eukaryota > Viridiplantae > Streptophyta > Polypodiopsida > Schizaeales > Lygodiaceae > Lygodium > Lygodium microphyllum. The sequence goes on along the minus strand of NC_141138.1, from coordinate 154,952,690 downwards.
CCTCACCTCTCAATCCCAATGCCAACACATAGGCGTCCTCTCATGCTACTTGGTGAGAATGGAAGCATCCTAAAGAGGTTAATTCTATTTGTTTCCTAGCTATGAGACCAAAATAAATGTTGTGCTACAAACCCAACATGCCAAACTTAGATGGAACTCCTATTTTTTAGGAGCTTCAATACTCATGGACTCAATCACCTCTTATCTCTTAGACTTCTTTTTGCCTATCACTCTCCCAAGTAGGAAAGAAAGCAAAACATTAGAACTTATAGTAGGGTTACCTTCTCATTTCCATGCACTAGCAAAGGCTTGATGATGGCCACACAACCCAAGTGGTGCTCCCTTCACTCCTTTGCTAGTAGCTACCATGCCATTCTTGAATGCTGAAAGTAACTGATGTGTACTCATACAAATAAGATTAGATGAAGAGAAGGAAATGGTCTATGTTTTTATATCTAACACATAGCCTTACAATGATCAAGAGTGAGATTATGAGATTTAGGCATTTAGGGAATATGCTTAAAGTGAGAAACCTAATCTCCTCAAGACATAAAATATCTCCACATATTGATTTGAACTAAGATCATGACTGAGAAATGTTGCATTAGTGCTTACAAGCACTCATCTCAGAATTTATGCCTCACTTGAGATGTGAAATGCCAATCTTTTGATGGACTTTCTTATGTCCATTAAGTGTGTCTAGCCCGAAGAGAGAGCTAGATCTACAATAGACTCTAGAGAAGATTAATCAATGATTAGAATCAATCTAAACTCCAGAGAAGATTAATCAGTGATTAGAATCAATGTTAGTGACTTCCAGGAGGATGTTTAAAGATGAAATAAGAAATCTTGAAGCTTTCTGGCTATGGCTACTAGCCAAAGCCAAGAGCGGGTGAATGGGTATTCTGAGACCAACAATTGTGCATTGCAAAAAGAATGGTAGTCATGCTTTCGTTTCCTTTTACAAGAGTAGCCAATGGAGACAATGCAAGAGCAAATAACATATAGATATATAGCTATACCACACTTTGGAGTCAATTTTTGTAAAGAATTCCTAGGAAGGCAGAGACTTAGATGACATGGTCTAAGGTGCCATATATATAGGTCATTATGATTTCTTGAGCATTCTCTCTCACTTGGCAAAAAAATTTCTACAAATCTCAAGAGAAGAGGCTCTTGACTTCTATATTCTAAAGTGTGTTGTGGCTAAGGATCTTTAAACTAATGAAAAAATTGATTTGTATAAATCTATACAAGTAAAATTATATGAGATGTCAAATAACAAGATAGTAACTTTCATATATTCCCACTTGATAAGGGCTAGTAAAGTTTCCTATGGAACTTGTAATGATTGATGGCATAGCCAAAGTGTTTGAATTATCCAACAAAGATCATGAGGCTATATACAAGACTATGGCCTTTGAATTGTAAGCTAAAGAATGTTTTGAACAGCATGAACTAATGCACAATTATTGTAATCAAGTTCCATTATCCTATTTTACTACTTCAAACTAGTGCACCAAAATGGTGCCCCACAACATTGAAATGATACACATCATCAATAGACCACATCTACTTACTCTCAACTTTTAACTTACTAGAGCATTGCCAAGTAGTTCTACACCATTTAGTGGACCATATCTTTGTAAAACTTACTCTCAACTTTAAAGCACCTAAAATTTACTCTTAACTTTGCAACATTTAGTTTAACTTATGGTTCTGCTCCATCCAAGATTTTTGTTGGACCAATAAAACATGGTTCTGCACCACTGAAAAGTGGTCTTGAATCACTAAAAAGTGGCTTTGCATCATTCAATGGACCACATATTTGGAAAACTTAGTCTCCTAAAAGCCTAAAACCAACATTACAAGATTTTAGTGGTATAGCACCATTTAGAATTTAGTTTTCACTGCTAAAAAGAAGTATTGTATCACTTCAAAGTGATGGAAAATACTAATGCTTCTAAAGTGCCATCACACAACTCAAAAGTGGTGTAGAATAACCCAAAAGTGATTCAAAATATTTATCATTCAAAGAACACGGAACTATGAAGAGACACAAAGGGTTTAAATATGTATATATTCATTAAGAAGTATGCTACACACTATCTAGAGGACACACTAGATTTCAGGCTATCTAGAGGTCACACTAGGACATTATCAACTATCTAGAGTTCATAGTACATTTAGAGATGATTCTTAATGCTTTGCAAGAGATTGGAGATAAGCCTAATTTTAAAGCCACTTTCTTGGGTTTGGAACAAGATCCCTCAGTTTAATGCCAAGCACACACTACTAGTTGATGACTACATGTATAAAAACCTCTATAATGGTAGGGAAAACTATATCATCTCTTCCACTTTGATCCCATGGATGAGGAGCAGGAACCATACTACCTCTTTCACATGCTCTTGCTCTGGTTTTCCTGATGGGAAATAGCCCTAGGCTCTCTATAGTACACAAAGATCATCCCCTTCAATAACCCTAAGGATCATTTGTCTACTTTGGTTTATAACCACTTTGTATTATTAGATTTGTAACTACCTCTGCTTTTCTTTTTTGAAAATTCTCTTTTGATTAGTAGCCCATTTACATCAAGAATTACGAGTTTCTCAATTTTGCTACCATCTTGGCCTATTTCATGAAATCTCCTCAATTTTAGGGTGATCAGCATCTAGATCTTCCTTCACTTCATCTGGCTACACATGGGCATCTTTTTAACTATCATTAATTGTTTTGTCTATCTCGTTTTTCTATTTCTTGATCTCACACTATCCAGTATCTATAAAAAGTCTTGGAAACACTTGTATAAACTTATATGGTAAACTTAACCCCATATAATCATTAAAATGAAATATGTTTAATAAGCAAATATGTAGTTAAAATTTTTTAAACTTATACCTTTCAAACAATGGTCATACATTACATTTTTTTTGTGTACTTCAATGTCAATGGCTATCCACTTCACCATATCTCCCCATTTATCTTCACAATTTAAGGGGGCGGGGGGGACTAAAGTTGAAATGTGTATCTTGACCACAAAAATAGCACCAACAAATAATCTCAAGGGGTTCATTTTATATATATTCTCTATATCACATGTGTTCAAGCCTATTTAAAACTACTCTTATTTGTGAATCTTTTGTGAATAAAACACAACCCCTATATATATTCTCTATATCTCATATAGGCCTATTTTAAACTACCCTTATTTGTGAATCTTTTGTGAAGAAAAAACAACCCTCTTTTATTCAATCTATAAATAACCCTTTTATATGACACCCTTTTATATGTAAAAAGTATATAAATATATTATTTTAAAAATACATTTTGAATCCATGTGATACACACATATATTCATGAGTGACTCCCCTTGAGAAAATAATAAATGGGCATAAATTAATAATAAACATAGGATAAAATAAAATGTTGATGTTCCATTATAATTGAAGTTACAAATCAACAAAGAAGTTACAACAATGTAGTAACAAAAGTTAAGAGATTCAAAGGATACTATAGGCCATGAGAGTCTCTTTCAAGACTTTGATTTGGGGGTTTATTGTTAGGATCTACAAAGTTAGTGCTTTTCTAAACTTAGTCCTTTTACCTCCTAAGTTAGGAACTATAGACTCTGTGGGAATCTCGATCTTCTTCTTCAAAGTGGCTCGTTGTACATTGCCTTTTCTCTTCCTCTTCCTCAAGATTTTAGTGCAAACCTATGAGATTATTTCCACCTTGTCATTAGACAACTCTTCTATTTCTCCTTCAATATTTTATTTCTCATCTAGCTTTCAATTTCATGTAGACACTACCTCACTTTAGGTACTATATTCTTGGGTTCCTAGCCAAGCTCTTTCAAAATAGTATCCTTTCCATCTCCTACTAGATGTGCTAATCTTGCTATCCATTTATCTAACATATGGTGGGGCTTCTTGCCACCACTCTCATGGTGGGACTTCTCACCACTCTTTGTGGTAAGGGCACTTTTTTCCCCTAGGATTTATCTCCTCCCCCATCATAGCACTATCAATATTGGGCTTTCTTAAGGACCCAACTTGGGAGGAGTGCATTGCCTAAATAAAAAGGAATAATATTCGACATTAAATTTCTTTGAATACTTCAAGAGAAGAATGTAGAATAGAATTGCAAAGTATTACAAATGTCATCCAAATAGTGATCCAAATGTAGCTTTAACTAGTTATTTCTCTGTTTTATCTACATGGGAAAAACAATACATGTTTTAAGAGTGAAATACCAATCAATAACCTACCTTAAGATATACAAACATGTATTACATGCACTACAATTGTATTCATGTATATTACCAAGTGCAAGCATTGCCAACGCATCATTCAAAGGCTCTTTACAACCATAAAATAGACAAAGGAAGCAAGAAGTATAGGTAGTTACAAAGTAGAGTGAGTGGTATGGGTGCAAACACCTAAGCATGTATATAGCCATAACAATACTTTATATTATCAACATTTTGCAACCAACACAATCACTAAATGGTACACTATTATAGGACATACCCAGTTAAATAGGTGGTCTAATAGGAAGGACATGCATTCTTATCTTGAACAAGTTCATAATTATCTCTAGAAATAGGAGATATTCTATTGTAGTCTCTATCTTGCATACTAGATTGTCATGCTGACCCTCTAATAAAAACAACATAGCATTACATTACACTAAACAAAGTCTATGACCATTAAAGAACAAATATTAATTCTTACTAGTTGAAAATCAAGCTTGCAAATATGTAGCTATGCCACCACTTCACTAAGCTGATTAATGTCAAGTATGTCTATGTGAAGCTTAGATGGCGATCTAGACAGAAGATAGGTGAAGAGCTTAAGGCTAGCTGGAACAACTCTGACTAGGTGAAAGATGAATGATAGATGGCTGTGAAGGGGTTTAGCTTTTATAGCTCGCGAAGGCCGTTAGGTTGGCCTAACCGGCCTACCATATGAGCCTCCACTAGTCGGCCAGGGAATATTCTAGGGAATATTCCCTTTGCCATCGGGCCGGGGGCGCTACCCTCGGACTCCCGCCAGGGGGGCCGCTGGCCCCCCTGGGACCCCCCAACCAGGGGCCGTTTTCGTGGCCCCCGAACCCCAAAATAAGGGTGCCTTTTAACTCCCTTACCCCGCAACTCGATGCAATGCGCCTCGAGTTGCTACCAGCTTAACCAGTCCGTCTAACCCAAAGAATTAGACCCACAACGGTCACCTTTTTTGCCATCCGATCACATAGACCTCATCTGATATACAAGTCAAGACTCAGCCAATGTCTGGGCTCACATTTGGCTTCTCCTCATAATGGGGGCCTTACAACTTTGAGCACCATGGATCATTGGTGGCACCTAATGAGGGTGGGGCATTGATCATATCTAACACCCCCCCTCAATGTCCACCCATAGGTGAACTATCTCCTCGGTCCAATGTCGAGTCTTTGAAGATGAACTTGAAGCAGATCCTTCGTAAGTGCTTTGGTGAAGATATCTGCTCCATTCTCCTTTGTTGGACAGTAGATCAATTCAACTATCCCATCCTCCATCAAATCACGCACATAGTGATACTGGATCTCTATATGTTTGGTACGTGCATGAAACACTGGATTTTTGGCAATGGCGATGCAACTCTGATTTCACATCTCAGCACAGTTGGTTCTTCATCTTGCACTTCCATATGCCATAGAATCCTTCTCAACCATACTGCTTCACATGCAGCAAAACAAGCGGCCTTGTACTCTGCTTCGGTAGAAGACAATGCCACTGTTAGCTGCTTCTTACTAATCCAAGAGAAAATTCTTGAACCCAAAGAGAAACAATAACCAGAAACTGACTTCTTGGAATCACTGTCTCTTGCCCAATTTGAGTCACAGTTCCCCACAAGAGAAGTTCCGAAACTGTATGTGATACCATAGTCAAGAGTTTCCTTCAAGTATCTGAGCACCCGCATCCCAGCCTTCCAATGACTCTCATGAGGTTTGTTTGAGAACCTGCTCAAAACACCAATAGCAAAACTAATATCTAGTCTAGTGTTACACAAGTAGATCAGACTAACTGCCGACCAACCTCCTATACCTCCCAATGTTTGCTAGTGCTGATGTATCCTCAATGGATAACTTTGCATTCACCTCCATAGGTGTAGCTATCTCCTTGCACTCGGTCATGCCAAATGCCTTCAAGATCTCCCATGCATACTTCTTCTGAGAGATGAAGATCTTTCCTGGCTCTTGCCAGACTTCAATCCCCAAACAATAGTGCAGCAAGCCCAAGTCTTTCATTTCAAACTCAAAACTCAAAGCCTTTTGAGTTTGGTTGATCATATCTTCATAGTCACCTGTAATAAGAAGGTCGTCCACATATAGGACAATCACTACAGACTTTTTACCATCCTTGTAAACATACAAGTTAGCATCTGAGGCACATCTTTTGAAGTTTAGATTTAAAAAGAACTTATCTATCCGTTGGTACCATGCTTTGGGGGCTTGTTTTAGCCCATACAATGCCTTCTTCAGCTTACACACTTTGTTCTCAGAATGGGGGGCCTCAAACCTTGGTGGCTAAGCCATGTACACCTCCTCCTTGAGGTCACCATTTAAGAATGCTGACTTAACATCCATTTGGTATACTGGCCACTTCTTGTGGGCAGCCACTGCAAGTACCGTGTGAATAGTGGTCATTCTGGCAGTTGGGAAAAATAACTCTTGAAAATCAAACCCTTCAACTTGTGAAAATCCTTAGGCAACCAGTCTAGCTTTGTACTTTTCTAAGGTACCATCAGCCTTGTACTTTACCTTCAAGATCCACTTGGTGCCAATAACCTTCCGCTTTGCTGGTCAATCCACTAGCTCCCAACTATCATTCTTCATTATGCTGTCATACTCCACTTGCATAGCAGCCTTCCATGATGGATCTGCAAGTGTTTCTTCCAAGTTAGTTGGCTCCTTTACTTCTCTCATAATCTCAACCATCAAGGCCATATTGACTATGTGAGCAAAATCCCTCCTTTGCTCCTCTATTCTCTGAGACCTCCTTGGTCCGTCTGCCTTCTCCTCAACAGATGCAGGCATAGGATTATTGTGGTCATAGAGCTGCTTCACCCAACACGACAATGGCTTTTCCGGTGGGGTGATGTCAGGTTGGTGAACTTTTTCCTCATCATCTAAAGATGATGCTTCCTCCTCCTTAAGGATAGGGACAGCTCTCGGGACAGGTTCATAGTGGACTACTTCTTCGCTTGATGATAAAGTGGAAGACCTTGCCTTCTCCTCCTCCAATGTATGCAGATCCTCCTTGAACACCACATCATGGCTTGTGATGATCTTCTTTGCCTCTTGGTCATATAATTTGTAAGCCTTCTGCTCATCACTATAACCCAAGAAGATACATTTTCTACTTTTTGGTTTTAACTTGTTTCTCTTCTCATCTGGAACATGTGCATAACATTCACATCCAAAAATCCTGAAATGTGAGACAGATGGTTTCTTACCAGTGTAAGCCTCATGAGGTGTTTTTCCCTTGAGAGCCTTTGTGTAGTTCTGATTTAGAATGTAGACTGCAGTATTAACAGCTTCAACCCAAAAATGGTTAGGCAATCCCTTGCCCTTTAGCATGCATCTTGCCATCTCCACAATGGTGCGATTCCTGTGTTTCACAACACCGTTCTACTGAGGTGTGTGAGGCATCGTCAATTGATGCTTGATCCCTTTGCTCTTGCAAAAGTCCTCAAACTCCTTTGAGTTGAACTCACCACCACCATCTGTTCTAAATTTCTTCATACTTTTCCCTGTTTCATTCTCAACAAGTTTTAGCCATTCTTTAAACTTACCAAAAGCTTGAGCCTTATCACGAAGGAAGTACACCCACATCTTCCTACTGTAGTCGTCGACAATCAACATAAAATAAGAAGATCCCCCCAAGGCCTATGTAGGCATCTTACCACACAAGTCAGCATGCACCAACTCTAGAGGAGCATGTGCTCTATTCTTGCTTTCTTGTGGAAATGCCTTTCTCTGTTGCTTGCCCATCATACAAGCTTCACATGGTTCCTTCAATCCAGTTATTGTAGGTAGGTGAGTAACCATACCTTGCTTTTGCATCTCCTTCAACACTGCAAATCCGATGTGTCCAAACCTTTCATGCCAAAGCTTACTTATGCCCACTCCAGCGGTGGCTGTAAGAGCACTTAGCTCATACAGGTTGTTCCTTCTTTCTCCTTTGCCAACAATTGTGCCAGCGCTATCAAGAATTTATGCACCTGTCTTCTTGAACCTCACTTCATGACCAAGATCAGTTATGGCAGCAACTGATAACAGATTTCTCTTGATTTCGGGAACATACAACACATTTGAAAGCTTTTTGACTTCACCATTTGCAGTAACAAAAGAAATAGTACCTGTGCCCATAGCAGGGCATTTAGCATCATTTCCAATCGTCACAATGATGGATTCTTGTAGAGGCTGCATAGAACTGTATAGACCTTTCTTGTTGGTCATGTGATGGGAGGCCCCACTATCCAACACCCATGAGTTAGTGGTCGATTCTTCTTGCGCTGAGGAGCACACTTCCTCAATGGTCGCCATGAATAATTCCAACTCTGCTTCAGCCGTATTGGCTGTCTCTTTCCCTTTACTTTTAAGGGTACCATTCTTTTCATCTGCCTTCTTGACATGACAATCTGCAATTGCATGTCCTTTCTTCTTGTAGTAGAAGCACTCTCCTTGAAACTTCTTCTTGCCGCCCTTCTTTTTGTCACCATGATTTTTGGTGGAGGAACCACCTTTGCCTTTTGCATTGGTAGAGAATGCATCATCTCCATTGTTGCTTCCTTCTCGGGCTTTCAGCCTCAACTCCTCCTCCATCAATAATGCACAAAACTCCTCAAAAGTCAAAGCTTGAGGTCTCACATGAGTATTAAGGGCAGTTACTAGTCCATCAAACTTTTGTGGACAAATCCGAAGACACCTCCGAGCTAGCTCTTCGCTAGTCTTTTGTATCCCAGCGCTAGCCATCTAGTCGCGCAGATTCTTAATTCGAGTGATGAATGCTTCAACTGTCTCTCCTTCAGCAAACTTCTCCACTGCTAGTTGATTCTCCAAGTTTTGAATTCTTTTTTGGTTTCGTGTTTCATACTGACTCCTTAGTACATTCCAAGCCTCTGACGCTTTGGTTGTATGCTCAATCAAAGTCAGAACAGTGTCAGAACAGCTTGTAACTAAGGCACACAATGCATCTGCATTCCTTCATTTCCAAGCTCGTAGAAGATCTGCATTTTCGGAGGAATCATCACACTAGAATTTGATGGGTCAGGGGTAGGCTGTGGTTCTGCATCAGTCCCAAACACAGTCTCCAGAAGTTCATAAGAATCAAGGATAGTTGTAATTTTGAACTTCCACAAGGTGTAGTTTGTACCATCTAACTTGCCTTCACTGAAGGTTGGTGGATGAATCCTCAGTGTTTGAATAGCCTGTACAGTAGCACCACCTCCTGCACCGCTTCCTGATGCGCCAGAACCGCTTCCGAAAGTCAACATAGTTTCTCTTTGCTGTTGAAGCCTTTGCCTCTTGCACACTCTCCAATCTCTAGAGCCCTCTGGGCTTTGATACCATGTAAAAAAATATTACACGGCACAACGAACAGAATCTGAGAAAAAGATAGAGAGTACACAACAGATAAGAGGAGAATCAGTAAATTCTTTAGCTCCAAACAACTGATACAAAGATGGTTCTGTCCATCCGTGTGCTTCCACTATATGAAGCTTAGATGGCGATCTAGACAGAAGATAGGTGAAGAGCTTAAGGCTAGTTGGAACAACTCTGACTGGGTGAAAGATGAATGATAGATGGCTATGAAGGGGTTTAGCTTTTATAGCCCATGAAGGCTGTTAGGTCGGCCTAATCGACCTACCATATGAGCCTCCACTAGTCAGCCAGGGAATATTCTAGGGAATATTTCCTTTACCATCGGGTTAGGGGGGCGCTGCCCTCAGACCCCTGCCAGGGGGGCCAACGCCTTTCAACTCCCTTACCTCGCAACTTGATGCAATGCGCCTCGAGTTGCTACCAGCTTAACCAGTCCGTCTAACCCAAAGATTAGACCCACAACGGTCACCTTTTTTGCCATCCGGTCATATAGACCTCATCTGATATACAAGTCAGGGCTCAACCAATGTTTGGGCTCACATTTGGCTTCTCCTCATAATGGGGGCCTTACAACTTTGAGCACCATGGATCATTGGTGGCACCTAATGAGGGTGGGGCATTGATCATATCTAACATAAACAACCCCATGGCCTTGCAGCCAAGAGCGTAAAGACACTTTGAAATGATTTAACCAAAGAATGCATTTGTAGATACCATCTCTAGATTTTAGTCTAATGTGATTCCCTTCCTGAGTCCAAGCAGATGGAGTGCCTAAACATATTAGATGACTAATACCTCATGACAAAAATGAAAGGAGCACCCCTAGCTTATTGTTGTGGCCCCACTCTGGCTCTTCTACACTCAAGGGATTAGTCGTAGGATATTGTGCCATTTCAACATATAGCACATACGCAAAACATAGTCCTCTCTTTTGATAAAATGTTCTAGGAGATAATATAATCCTTAGAACATTACTCCCCAAAGGAAATGATAACACTAGATCTATAGCTCAAGGTAGCCCTTACACTCAACGTGGGTCAATCGTTTAAAATCAAGTGATGTGCGCCTAGGAGATAATTCTCTTGATACCATGTACAAAAATGCAAATGCAAAGTGAATGACATATGTGCTCAAATAAGTAAACTTATAAATCAATTAATGTGTAAGTACACAAATCGCCCTTTCATGATTTTACTCTAGTGTGTTGCTTTATTGTTAAGACATCAGCATTGGAATAACGAGGGAATAACCCGTGCTACTACCCTTTTTAATACTTAAATCAAACAAATCCTACATGCTAGAATATGCCCAAAAAAATCATAATTTAAATGATCTCCCACAATCTCCTTTCCCCTACTATTTAAGATTTTGCATTTGATGGCTAGGTTAAAAGGGTATTTCATGTATATTTCTTTATGATAAAAAGCAATAAATATGCACTAAAACATACAAATGGGGATAGATTAAGGCCAATAATCATGAGTTATCTTCTTTATACTTGCACCAACATGATTCTAGTTTTTCATACTTTTTTCGATACAAAAACTATTTTTTCTCTATTTTCTTTGGCCCAAAATTGCATTTGAGTTTTTTTCTTATTTTATTTTTCTAATTTCTTGAGTCAAAAAGTTAATTTGCACTCTAGTCCATTATCACATTTGATTTTATTCCATATGAACATGATTTCATTACCCAAAATCAATAAAAACATCATTTTTTAACTTAAAACATGCATTTTGAGTTTTCAAAAATTAATAACTCACACACATGGACATGAGTTCTATATTATATGATTCATAGCTCTCAAATGCATCACAACCAAGCCTCAAAAAAGTTTTCATCGCATATGAACAAGATTTGCACCATGAAATGTAAAAAAAGATTCAAATTTCCATTAAAAATAGGCTTTCTACCATTTTTTGGGTTTTGGCTCTCAAGAATTGATCTTATGGCTAGTGATCGGACTTGCCATTGGTCTCCAAATAGTGCCGGTCATCAATTCTCAACATCGGCATGATCCCACATCAATCCAGTTCAAGTCACAACCCATCTTCATCCCGATCTTCTCTAGATAATTCCCGCATAAGAGCCCTCAAGAGAAGAGAGAGGGAGGAGAGAAACAGACTGATTTCACATCTTCATGATCTAATTTTGAAGCCGAGACCCATGGAATGGAGTGAAAAAATCGAGAAGTAGATTGATACCATCACCTTATTTGGTTGTTTGTTGCCTCCATGGCCGCCCCTCTCCATCAAAATCACATCAACGTGCCGAAGGAGGCCTTTTTTTCCACCACCTAATTGAAAAACACCCCCCATTCAAAATTTTTTTGGGGCCTAAGCTCCCAAGGGTCACCACTCTTCACAAATAAAGTCTATTTTACATTTCCTTTTGGTCCTTTGTGCTTGATTTTGGCTATCGTGCACGTTCGGCGAACCGAATCACAAACTGAAAATTTTTGTCAGTCTTGGAGTCCCACACTACCTCAAACTCATTCCACTTCATCGTGGAACTTAAAAAATTTATTAAAAATCTGAGATTGTTGCGAATTCTATCTTCATAAGTGTTTTAAATCTCATCTTCCATAATCACTTAAAATTATTGAATTCGCATCCGCCACTTCCTTTGAGCTTTAATTTTCACTTCAAATTGATAGAATTTGGTACATTTCTACATTTTTTCAAGTCATAAAGTCTCCCTCTCATTGGCAACCATGGGATAGGGTGACTCAACCCATAGAATCCACGAATTAAGCTACACATTCAAAAACCATAAAGAGCATCAAGCTGCTACAAAAAAAATACACAACAAAACACACACTAAGCTCTCACCCTACCCCCTAACAAAATGAAGGTATGAATATCCACAAGGGATAGGTCAAGTATAGTTTGTCAGAGATCAAGAGTTAGTCACTAGTAGCCAAGTACTCCAACAGAGATTGGTTAAGAAGAACTATCAAAAGAGTCATCCTAAGTGGTAATCTGACATGCCTCCTAACCAAGGACAACTGGACCATGAACTCCTACTAGGCGAGGACTCCTATAGCCAGATCTTTTATTTTCAGATACTTTATTTATCACATTTTTATACTTCAAGACTTGATATTTGAGTGTGTAAAAAGGAGGGAGTTGAGCATTTTGTGACCCAAGGAGAACAAGGCATCAGCCTCAAGTCTTGTCTCAGCACCCAAGAACCTACCAAGCTCTTGCAAGGCGACACTAAATCTTTTTTCTTTCACTCACTTTTATTTTTACCCTAACCATCCTTTATTTGGCTAAATGTCACTCCTAGGAGGATAAGGCAATCCCCAAGAACCTACCAAGCCTTCGTAAGGCAATGAACATCTGCTCTTAGTATTTTTCATTTCATTTCATTTCTTTTTCCAAGGGTTAGAACCCTTTTTTACACACCTCTATATACTAGGTTTCCAAAGATATTTATCATTTTCTATCTTTATTTTCGACAAGCTTCCCTAGCTGCCTTACAACTAGCAAAAGCTCCTAGAAACAATTGCCTAGTAGGCTAGCAAGATAGGGTCATTAAGGACTACTCTCAAAAATAGATCTTAGAGTGCTTGACGATGACTTTACAAGAGGTAGACCTCCCCCAAATATATCGAACCAAACCCTGGGACTTCATGCCTTGAATGCCATCCCCAAAAGAAGAAAATTTCCCACACACACTTATACATATATAGCGCAAAGGAAAAGAGCTCATAAAGGAAGGACATCACCTGGACTTGGCCACAAGGAGCTTTGGCATAGCAAGAGGCTCGCTCTAGGTACTCCATCGAATATGTTTAGTACAACACTAAGACAAGAAACCATTAACTGCATATGCACCAAACAAACAGATGGCCCTCTTGGCCTAAATAGAATGGGTCATTGGAATTTATCAAACACATTGTTTATTGGACATATACATTGCATCCTATTAGACTAACTAAGATAAACAAAAAAAAAGACACAAAATGCAACCTAACTCACTGCAATCTGATCATCAAAGTTTAATCTTAGGCTCTTGTATATCCACCAACCTAAGCCTTCCCACTGATATAGGATCAATGTGGCTCTCTCTTCTTGGGTACTATTAACTAAATGAATGACCTCATTGGGCTCAAGTGTCTTATAATTCAAATAGACCGATTGTTCTAGTTTTCAATCTAGGCCCATCACCTAGACGCATCCCAAAGTGGTGCATATTGTTAGATGTATCATTATGACCTTTGGTCTCATCCACTTAGGAATTGACCATGGTATGCCCAACTTGGAACTCTTTGCTTTTCATCTAGTCCGCTAGGCACACTTTTAGAGGTTTTGGGCCTCCAAACCCATCTCCTTTTTATCAATGCATGGCTTGATCAGATGCCACCACTTCTTCTATGTTTATATTCTTTCATGATGACCGATCTATATCAGCTCACTTGCTACTACCTATGGCTTTCTCTAAATCACATCCTTTTACTAGATCTGACCCTAGATGGGTCTTTACCATTATAAATATAGGTTTCCTATCACATGGGCTCCCAATAGTTGAGATGGCCTCCACACGATAGCATGCATCAACTATGCTTCGGGGGGTCATCTCATTCACATAATTTTGTTCCAATTTTGGACTTAATCATTCTGTTTCCCTCATTAAGTCTACACTGATTTCCATCTAGCTCATGGCTTTGGGACATAGGATTGGCGGCCCTAGGATGCCAGGGTTCGTGGGTCTTGGGATCGTCATAGTTTTAATGCCAAGATTTTCCCTAGTATACCTATCATTTGCATCTCTAGCATGACTAACATTCAACAAATGTTGCTAAACCTTATGAATTTCATGGGTATGGAGAAAACTCCAATAGTTCTCCCAACAACTCTGAATATATGTCTCATAATCATCTGCTTGAACCTTTGCCTCCTTCAATGACTCAGGGTTTATCATCCTAACTTGGAACTGCGTGTTTATTTCCAAGCCCCTGACAAAGAGTTCACCAAGCACATCTTCTAGTAATTGATAGAATTTCCTTGGCCAAAACTTCAAATGTCATCAAAGGCTCTTGTGTACTCTTTGATGATGGAGATATATGACTCTTGTCAAATATGTAGTACAAGCTGTCCTACGACCCAAGTCATGGGAACCTTCTTTCCATACTCATCTAGGAATTTATCACATAGTTCCTCAAAGGTTTTGATTGACCCTCTTCAGAGGCCCCAATACCATTTTGCCTCGCCCTTCAAAGTACTTGAAAACACAAGCATCCGATGTATATCATCAAATCCAATCACAAGGCAAGTTAGGCCATATTCTTTTGAATACAGCATTGGATCCTCATCTAATAGCCCATAAAACACTAGGAGATCCCTATAAGGAGGAGGGCATTTAGTCCTCTTCTTCAGGATCCACACTAGGTCCTCTAGATCTTCATATTCATCTTGACATAATCCCATAGCCTCAAGGTCTCTAATCTCTTCTGTTTCCACCTTTACCAGTGTAGGAAGGTTAATATTTCCATTGACATCCCTTTTTTCCAACTCATAAAGTGGTCTAGGGAGGCCCATGCTATGCAACAAGGAATCTACCCCATCCCCTACTGGTGGTACTTTAGCAAGTTTGTTCTCATTTACCATCGTTTCCTAGAATCAAGGACAGGTCCCAATAGAACCTTCCTCTCTAACAATGGTTTCCCACATACATAGATATAATCCAATGCTTAATGGAACTTAGAAGCACTTTGGTACCCAATTACATCAGGCACTAGCATTGGATGTATCTCTTGATTGTAGTCATGTATTACTCCAACCATTGGTATCATAGTCTTTTCCTCTAAAAATTTATCACTATTAAGGGTCATAGACAACTATGCCATCCTAGCATCACTTTTGCTTCCTAATATTTCCTCTAAATCCAATGGATTACGAAGGCCACTCCATGAGTACTTCCCCATAGTAGCCCAAACTCGAGCATGGTGTCACTTTTGGGGCAAAGGATAAAATACTCAGCCACATGACTAACCAAAGATCCCATTAAACCATTCAAGATGGACAAAGTATCTTTCGAGTTATGGGAATTCCTCGGATTAATCATCATGCTAATGATCAAGGTTTTGATAAACTTAATTTAACATCCACAGCTTCAAGGTGTCTCTCAAGTAGAAACTAAAAATAATAGGTCCCTTATAGCCAAGGTTCAAAAACCACCACTTATTAGTATCTCCTGAAAAATGCACCACTTGTTGGGACCAAAAATGGGCATGAGATTGGCTCTAAGGCTTTAGCCGAGGGCTCTAGTCGGGCTTCCTAAACTCACCTAAACAACCCCACAGCCTTGTGGCCAAGAGTGTAAAGACACTTTGAATTGATTTGTCCAAAGCACTCGTTTCTAGTAGATACCATCTCTAGATTGTAGTCCAACATGATGCCCTTTGCGACTCCAAGAAGATGGAGTACCTAAACATATCAATGACTAGTACCTCGTAACACAAACAAAGGGAGTAGCCCCCTAGCTTATCGCTATGGCTCCACTATGACTCTCCTACACCCCATGGATTAGCGTAAGGATGCGTCATTTCAACACATAACACATACACAAAACATAGTCCTCTTTTTTGATAAAACGTTCCAAAAGATAATATTATCCTTATCACATTAGTCTCTAAAGGAAATGATAACAGTAGATCTACAACTCAAGGTACCCTCACACTCAACGTGGGTCAATCATTTGAAATCAAGTGCTATGCATCTAAGAGATAATTCTCTTAATACCATGTTTGAAAATCCAGATGCAAAGTGAAAGACATATGTGCTCAAACAAGTAAACTTATAAATCAATCAATGCGGATGTATGCAAATAGCCCTTTCATGATTTCACTCTAGCGTATTGCTTCGTTGCTCTAAGACAATACTACTAAAATAACCCGTGCTACTGCCCTTTTTAAGATTTAAATCAAACGAATCCTATATGCTAGAATATGAAAAAAATCATAATTCAAATGATACTTAACTCCGAAAATCCATTTTCCCCTACTGTTTAAGATTTTGCATTCGATGGGTAGGTTAAAAGGGTATTTCATGTATATTTCTTTATGATAAAAAGTTAACACTCACTAAAACATACAAATGTGGATAGATTGAGGCCAATCCTCATGCCCTAATTTCATCATACTTGCACCAACATGATTCTAAATTTTCATAATTTTTTGGATGCAATAACTATTGTTTCTCTATTTTCTTTAGCCCAAAATTGCATT
The DNA here is from genome assembly GCF_053477565.2 of Lygodium microphyllum. NCBI lineage: Eukaryota > Viridiplantae > Streptophyta > Polypodiopsida > Schizaeales > Lygodiaceae > Lygodium > Lygodium microphyllum. Next base: position 154,935,805 of record NC_141138.1, on the reverse strand, counting down.
TTGAGTCTTTTTTCTTATTTTATTTATATAAAATGCAGAATTTTCTATTTTTTTGAGTCATCATGTTAATTCACACTCTAATCTATCATTACATTTGATATTATTCCATATGAATATGATTTGATTCCCCGAAATCAATAAAAACATCATTTTTTCACTTAAAACATGCATTTTGAGTTTTCAAAAATTAATAACTCATACACATGGATGTGGGCTATATATTTTATTATTTAGATCCCTCAAACACATCATAACCAAGCCTCAAGAAAATTTTCATCGCATATGAATAAGATTTCACCATGAAATGTAAAAAAATATTTGAATTTCCATTAAAAAGAGACTTACCACCGTTTTTCGGGTTTAAGAATTGATCTTATGGACAGTGATTGGAATTTCCATTGGTCTCCGAATAGCACTGGTCATCACTCCTCAGTGTCGTCATGATCCCACATCAATCTAGTTCAAGCTGGATAACCGGTCTTCATCGCGATCTTCTCTAGATAATTCCCGCATGAGCAGCCCTCAAGAGAGAGAGGGAGGAGAGAGAAAGACTGATTTCACATCTTCACAATAAGGGTCCATCAATTCCAAAGCCGAGACAGCCTAAATGGAGCAAAAAAATCAAGAAGTAGGTTGATGCCATCATATTATGTGGTTATTTGTTGCCTTCATGCCCCCCCCCCCCCCCCCCCCCCCCCCTCTCCATCAAAATCACATCAACATGCAGAAGGAGGCCGTTTTGTTTGCCACCTAGATTGAAAAATGCTCCCACCCTCCATTTTTTTAAAAAAAGGAGCCTAAGCTCCCAAGGGTCACCACTCTTCACAAATAAAGTTTGTTTTACATTTCCTTTTGGTCCTTCGTGTCGGGGCAGGTATGAGGAAAGGGAGTGTGAAGCTTGGGCAACCCCATGTCTCCCCCCTCCTCCATGTAGGCCATGCCTCATGGAGCAACCATTGTTTTTGCCTCTTGGTGTGCAAGGTTCTCATTTTGAGTGAGGCAGTCGGGCCCCTTGCTCCAAGTTCAAGTCAAAATGACTTTGTATGAGGAGAGGTGGGTTATGATCCATGATGCCCCCAGCGCGTTGTGGTCTAAGATGGTTGAATGTGTATCCTTGTGAGCCCAAAAATCTTTCATAGCATGATCCAGTGACTCAAAGCACCAAGGTACCCATGTGCAAGTTAGACAAATGGGTTATACAGGCTATGGAGCCGCGACGTGGGAGGGATATCAAGGGTGTAACATCCCGTGATGCGATGGGGTCATGATGTGATGTGACGGCGTCAACTTGACATGTCTTGCAAGTTGGCTTTTGATGTGTGTTCAAGACATGACGCAGTGTTGTGTGCCCACACACCATGTTGCTTGTGTGGGTTTCCATGCGCGGACCCATGGGACCAAGAGAACATGTCACACTTTGCCCGGCTTTGGCTATCGCGTGTGTCTAGTGATCAAATCATGAACCAAAAATTTTTTCATGTCCGTCTCGAAGTCGCGCACTACATGGAACTTGTTCCACTTCATTTTGGCACTTGGAAAAATTAGTAAAAATCCAAGACTACTACGAAGTCCGTCTTTAGAAGTGATTTTAAATCTTGTCTTCCACGACTACTTAAAATTGTTGAATCCACATCTGTCGCTTCCATCGAGCTTTAATTCTTCCTTCAAGTTGACAAAATTTGGCACATTTTTGGCTTTCTTCAGGTCGTAAAATCCCACTCTCATGATGCGTATCATGACTAAGGTGGCCAAAAACTTCAATATGTCGATCTTAGCATAACCATCTTTAATATCTTGAATTGCATGGTTATTGTGAAGAAGGGTTGGATCTTCATTATCTACTTCTTCTCCATCTTCTCCCTCTTTCTAATATATCCTCTTCTTCTACTTGATCCTCATGAAAACATTCTACAACATGTAAGATACATTTCCGTGCATTAATTAGACCCATCAATAGCATGTCCCTCATTCACACATGGTTGGCCATAAAAGCAATTATAATAATCATCATAATGCCAGCGAAAAGAATTATCATGCTATCCATGATAATCATACTATTGCTCATATGATGATCTTGCACAAGAAACTCCACAATAGGAATGCCCATAACATGTAGGCCCATATGCCTATAGTCCTTAAAAATTTTGTTCACGAGGATGGTAAACACTTTAATAACCATTATAACCATGTTTTTGGTGATCATAATGAAGTAAACAATATGTTGATGTCATTGCCCATGCCTTTTAGGAACAAAGTGTGTCTTGTTCATGAAATCATCTACCAATTTTTCTTTCTTGATCATACCTAGACCACATTTCTTTTAGTAATGTAGGATATTTGGGTTGTGCAGAAGATTCCACATGATTCGCATGTGCACATTGATTCCCATGAGAGTAAGCATGACCATCATATGCATGTTGTTGTCCATGAGAGTAAGTATGACCATCATATGCATGTTGCTGCTCATACAAATGCTCGTCATACCCATTATCATAGTGTAGTTGCAAGTGGAAATTCATTTTCTACAAAAAATAGATTTTCAAAGTGCATGAAAATTAGTCAAAACAACACTTAGCAATGCTATTTAAAGCTCTTGAAAAAGTTGACAATTTTTATCTAATCACAAATTTGTTAATGGGAATGCATGCCATGTATATCAAAGTATTTTTCATGAAAATTTAGTGCATTACTCCCTTTCCCCCTTCCAAAATAAATCAAAAGGAAAAAACAAGGGTGCACTATTACATGCAAAAGCATTGCCCTTTTGTTTGTTCCCCCCTTAAAAGAGTGCTTGTAGAAGCTTAATTTTTTATATGTCATTTTCATAACACCCTATTATGCTTGCCCCATTCAAACAAGGTGGCATCTTGCATGATGTGTTTACAACTTTCCCACCTTCCATTGTGCTCTTTTGTAAGCTATTTTTAGTTTTATGATAGAGATTTAAGGAGAGAAATTGTGCAATTTGTAAAGCAAGCCTTAAATAAAGAAGTAATAGCAATATAATTGCTAAGTACTTATCCTATTCTATAACTAAAATATCCTTTCATGGGTATGCTATGCAGCATGGATATCTTTTTGAACTAACCTAGAATCTTGATTTTTTAAAGGTTAATTTATTAATAGTAATTGTTCACCAAATGGAGATGTCCAAGGCATGTACTTTCACATTATTACTCCATTTCCAAGTCTTCCATAGAATTGTAATAGTTCTCCAGCAGCCAAGATGCAATAGCACCATTTCTAGATGCCAAATAAGATTCTAATATCCTCTAACAAGCTTTAGTTTTCTGTGTGACAAACTTTTGGCGAGGATTCACTTCATTGCTCCATAATGAGCCTTTTTACACTACTAGCTCTTGTTGTGAGTGCTACAAAGGACTAGTTGAGAAAACAAGTTTCCAACTTAAGAATTGATATATTGATTTCATGGCTTTCACATAGTCATTCTAGATGATTCTACATACAAGTGTTTCAAAAATATATGTTATTGCTGTTTGATCATGCCAAAAGTAAAGAGCTTGATAGTAGTCTAGTTAGAGGGGAATCTTTGTGACAATGTGATACAATGGCTCACAATTTGACTATGAGAAAAAAATCATTTGGAATATGGTCAATAGTACTAGATGGGATACCACTAGATGATGAGAGTCTAAGTGTGTTCTAATAACTGGTAGTATAATAGTGAATGTTCCAAAAAAAAAATCCATGAATATATTTATCTACATTTTCCAATTGGTGCATCTACATACTTGTACACTAATATGACTTTATGCATGTTCTTATTTATGCATGTGCACTAACTTATATGTGTGCCTAAGGGACTATAGTATTCTAGCCACCACAAGCACCAATTCTGTGACAAGAGACTCACAAAAGTGTTGCAAACAATGGCTAAAAAAGTACTTTAATGTGACATAATAACTCGATAGTGTACAATTGTTCTAATAGATCAAGGGTTCTCTAAATGGGTGAGAAAATGAATTATTCTTATAAAGTAAATGTTGGTGGTAAAGCCATAGCAACACTCATAAGTTGGAACCAAGCTGGCTCAATAGGTCCTCATATCACAGCAAGAATGATAGAATGAGAGTTGCATGATGCAACAATACTCTCAAGTAAGTCCTTGGATTTAGTATGGTGTCATATGACAAAGCATCTGCCCTTTTAAATCAGTGGAACTACTCACATTAAGAAACGTGCAAGTAATGTGGACTTTCTTTTGCCTACTTTAGTATCATAAACATGATTGTCTTTCACGCAAGCACCATCCCCAAAAGATACTCAAACATGCACAATTAGTGATCATGTGTGAGTCCAAATCTTGCACTTCTCCATTTTTCATAAAAGAAACATAACAAGATGGCTACCACAAAAACCCCTCCTACTCTCCAAAACATGTATAATTGCTTATATGAGGACACATGCCATTGATAACTTCTTAGTATGTGTGCATGACAAATGCTCCTTCATATCATGTTGTGACATCATTAGAAACAAGATTTTGGGATATCCTCATTATCATGTTCTTTGGCAATTATGTTCTACCTTCATGTTGTTTCCCTTGGGCAATTGCGTAAAAAATTACCAAATATCATGTTAACTAGGCATCTTCCATGCATTGTTGTTCACTAGCATAGGTTTAATGTTGTACGCTTACTCTTGAATGTTAAAAATGGCATACATATTACCCACAAAGACGTGCTATAGCATCACTTTTATCAAGTTGTACTACGTAGTCAAGGGTCAAACTTCCAAGCGTCACATTTTTGTAGTTTAGACAAGTGCCCAATAGAGCATACAATAGTGGATGATAATTTAAAGAAATAGTAGGTTACATCTTTTGAATCACTCTAAGTGCCTTGCTAAAGTTCCCAACACTATAAAAAAGTTCAACCATGCAAATGAAGTAGTCTAGACTTGGAATGGTACCATAATCTATGCTCATAGACAAATAATACACTCGACCCTTATCCATAAAACTCTATTGCATGCATTAAGTTAAATGATGAATGCAAATCCATTTGTCTCAATACCTTGTCCAAGAGTTTCATTGAACAAGTTAAAATCTATTTTAGCATGTCTAAGTTGGCTATGTCCTACAATTAGTGCATTCCAAATAGGATGCTCTAAATTAGAAGGCTAATCAACTACTTCTCATGATTTTGCAAAAGCAACATAGCAAAATCGGAACTATAAAAAACCCATATGCTCTTTAGGACATGCATAGGTGTCTTAGTTATAATATGAGGACACATGCAATGCCAAACTTCTTAGTATGTATGCATGACACATCATCCATATCATGCTATAACATCATTGTGAATGTTCTTTGGAAAGTATGTTCTAACTTCATTTTGTTTCTTAGGGAATTTTTCCCAAACATTACCTAATATCACATCAACCTAACATCGTCATACTTTGTTCTTCACTAGCATAGCTTCAATCTTGTCTGCTTGGTCTTGCATGCATCATCTTTATCAAGTTGTACTACACAGTCAAGGCCCAAACTTTGGAGCATCACATTTTCCCATTTTAGAGAAGTGCCAAACAAATCACACCATAGTGGATGATAATTGCAATAGATGGCAGGTTACATATTCTTAACCACTCTAAGAGCATTGTCAAAGTGTCCATCATAACCAGAAAGATCAACCATGCAAAAGTGGTACTTTAAGCTTGGGATGATAATAATACAATTGATCCTTATCCACAAGATTTGAGTGATTGCATGCATTAAGTAAAACGATGGATGTGAGTCTATATCTGGATTACTTCCTTGTCCAATCATTTCGATGAAACAAGTTAAAGAGTTTTCAACATGTCCAAGCTGGCTATACCTTGCAATTAGTGCATTCCAAGAAGCCAAACTCTAAACTCGAAGCTCATCAACTACTTTTCATGCATTTATAAGTGCATCACATTTGGCATATATATCCATTAGTGTAGTGTGAAGGATGATATCTTATTCTAGCACTCTTGTCTAACAACCTCAGGATGCATTTCTTCAAACTTCTCTACTATGCCTAAACTTCCATAGACTTTCAAGCTGCAAGTAAAGGTGATAACATATGGAGATATCTCTTACTATTGCGTCTATTCAACATGATTCAAGGATCCATGATCCTACTTGTATTGAGGATTCCTTATTGCAGTTAGCCCATTCGAGGCAACCACATGTTTAAATGGAAACTTGGCAAACACTTATTGAGCTTTTGCAAATGTATCACATTTGGCATACAATGCTAAGAATCATATTTTCTTTTAGTAGCACCTACTTGAAAACCTTAGAATCTATCTCTTCAACCTTAGTTGCTCCTATGTTGCCATAAGCTTTTAAGGTGCAAGGAAAAGTAGCAATGCTTAGAGAAAGACCATGCTATTGCATCTAATCAAAGTAGTTCAATGATTCATGATTGTGTCCATGTTGCGCATATACCTTGAGGCTTGCAATTAGGGCATTCCAAGAGGCCACATGATGAAATGGAAGCTCATCAATCATTTCTTGTGCTTTTGCAAGTGCACTACATTTTCGGGAATGCATTTGGCATGCATTCCACCAACACATTGCTAAGACTAGGACTTGTTTCTAGTAAACCCTAATTGACAACATTAGTAGGCTTCAGTCTCACTTCAGCATGAATATCTTCACCCTTCTTAGTTGATCCTATGTTGTTATTATACACTTTCACTAAGCTAATAAAGATGACAAGATTTGGAGATAGGCCTTGGTGTTGCATTTGTACAAAATAGTTGAGGACTTCATCACGATGTGCTTTGGGAAGTGCACCACATTTGGCATACATATCCATTAACATAGTGCCAAGTATTGTTTTCCAATAACCCCCATCATACTATTTTAATATCATATTTCTATACCCTTATTACCATCTCTAATGTTGCCACAAACTTTAAAGATGTAGATCTAAGTGACTTTGTTAGGAGAGAGACATTGTAGTTGCATCCATTCAAAATAATCCAATGATTCATTAGCATGCCTATGTTTCCCTCCAATCAATCCATTTTAAGAGGCTAGACTTTGAATTGGAAGTTAGTCTAACACCTATTTCCCTTTTGCAAGTTTATGGCATTTGGCATGCACATCCACCAATGTGGTACCAAGAATAATGACTTTTCCTAGTAACCCTTGCTTGACGACCTGAAGATTATTCACTCTCTTAGTTATAGCTTGAAGCTTTCAAGATGATGCAAGAATAGATAACAACATGTGGAGTGGAACGATTCAAAATAGTTCACTGCTACATAAGCATGCCCATTTTGCGGATACCTTGCAATTAGAACATTCCAAGAGATAACATGTAGATTTAGAAGGTCATTAAGTACATCTTGTACCTTTGCAAGTGTGCTAAATTCTGCACATGTATTGAGGAGAGTGATAGATGCATAAAAGCTAACTCAAGGCTACCTTCTTAGACAACACAAAAGAGCATGCATGAGACAACCTTTGGACAAGGACTTTTGCCTGGTACAAGCCTTAAGGGAAGCAAGAAGAGTTGTTGTATACTCATGGGTTGAAGGTGGTTAGGATTGGGGATACTAAATAATGGGGCGATCTTTTCCTTTTCTCCACCATAGATTGGATAGTGTAGTCCTAGTCTTGGGAGGTCCCATTGAATCTTCTTCTTGTGCTTCAAGTCTAGGACTCCACCTAACACAATGGTTACCTTATAATCTATGTGATTACTAAAGCAGTTCTTCCTCCATAAGAAATCCACATCCATGCATTTTTCCACCATTGTTGATTCATCAAGTCCCTCAACAAGGCATTCTATTAGCCCAAGAAGGCTAATATAATCAAGCATGTCTAAGAGAAAGTAGAAATAAAAAAGGCAAGTAGAACATAACAACAACTTTAACAATCATAATCTAATGGTACATCCTTCTCGCTAAGTAGTCAATTCAAGTTAACTAGTGGGTAATTGTTTTGGCCAAGCACCACCTTGTCACCACACCATTATAATAGCATATGCCCTAAATGGGAAATGCTTAAAAAAGGGTAATATCAGTGGAAATACCATTTTTGGACTTCACATGGCCCAAAATGATGCCATCGGTAGTTAACTTCTCAAACATTGTTTGCCAGACACCCATCAACAATAAGTGGCAAGATGTATTGCACATAAGACATTGAAGATGAGGATTTATTCTAGACAAACTTATGGTTCTTCACCATTTTATTCATGAGTACTCTTCACCCTTTAGTGTGAATTGGAAATGATAACCAGAAAACTTTGCAAACTTAGGTAAATAATGTGATCATCATTGATACACATTTTGTCCAATGACAATTTATGAAAATCCATTATGAAGCAATATGTTTTGGCATAGATTAATAGTAGATCTACACATGTAAAATCGAAGGCTTTTAGTATACTTCATCAACCACAAAAAGTGCCAAAATAGTCATAGTCCACATTGAGTGGCCATGTGGTATAAAAGTTAACTTTGTTTCCTCACACCAATCAATTTGGCATGTCCATGTCATGGCTCTAAATGGGTGTGTTCCTTGAGCTTGAAAACACAAAGTTTGCTATCTATATATCTATCAAAACATTCATGTTTAAGTTATCGTATGAGTATAAGACCACTTTCAAACTATTGTTGCACATACTAAATACTCCAAATGTAGGTTTGAAATGGTAGTAGATACTAAATGATACAATTTGACTACAAAAGGACTACTCAATGGAGAATTTAAGAGCTTACTTTTTATATGTGTGTGAGTTTGTGTGATGAAAATTTTATAATATTGGGGTGTGTGTGTGATCAATAATAAATAGTATAAAATTCTGAATATTAAGAAAAGGCAATCTACTTCAAACTAAGTAACATAAACTATATTGTGTTGAGGCTATAGTAGCCCAATTGCATAATGCAAAAATAATTATAACCCTAGTGCCATAGAATATCAAGACAAAGATAGCATCATTAGAATGGAGCAAACTAAATATTATTAAGGCACTATATACATGTGCATATGTTATGGTGGCTTGGATACAAGAGTTGTGGATACAAAGACTTTGATTATGCAAGACATGTAGATAGTAGGAAGTTCGCCTCTAACTATGTCTTCACCTTTTTTGGAGGTGCCATTTATTAAATGTCTAGGGTGTAGAAATGAATGTCCCTTGATAACTAGGAAAATTGTGTAAATAAAGGCATTAAAATGTGCTCAACATGGAAACATCTTTTGTAAAAATGGCACTTTGCTTTTGTACTTCTTGTAAAAAAACATTTATAAAGCAATGTAAAGGTGTAGGTCCAAAGGCTTACATTTTAAAATGTGAAAGGAAAGGAAAGGTCAAACACCTTTGTCCCATTCTCAAAATGAAGGGTCTTCTAGACCTTAGCCAACGTATGCAACTTGATTTTATAATTCGAGAAAGGAAAATGAGGTGGTTGCAGCCATGGGATTTGAGGAGGTGGGAGGTTGAGGTGGTTACATCTCTCTCTTCCTTTATCTTCTCACCTTACGGTTCATTTCCCTCTCTCCCTCATTTGGCATAACTCTCATTTCTCATTCTTGTTTCTTTCTCTCTTGTGCTCCTTTACAAGATTTCATGGAGAGTGAGGAAGAGGAAGAGAGTGAGGATGGAAGCATTTCTCAATCTCATGTGTGTCGTTTTTATTGTCTGTTTTGAGGACATTGTTCTTGGTGAGAAGGAGAGTTTTTTTATAGGTTTTCATGGCCAATAATATACTTGCAGCCTCTACTTTACCGGTTTGAGCTTCTCTTTGTGGCATGGCAGGGTGGTCTTCATCCCTCTCCACTATAGAGGCAAAGTGTATTGAAGCTAGTGAGGCTTACAAGGAGACTCTCTAGTTGGGACCTTGGTATTATTGATATGGTCCCTACACTTGTTGCCAGGTGGCACCTACGCAAAGGGATGAGGACCTTAAATGGTTCTCCTTTGTCTGTACGTTGGTGGGATGAGCGCCTTAAATGGTTCTCCGTCAATGCGAGGCACGTTCCTAAGAATTGTCTTAGGCGGAAGGTCGATGGGGACGCCCATCCTTTTAGGACATCGATGCAAGTGTGAACGTGGGTGGTACCATTTTATCCACACGAGTATTAACGTCTTCAAGAATTAATTATTGTATGGAATTCCAAATTAATTGATTTATGTGGCTAGTTGCAATTATTCATTTGGTTATTATTCTAACATGTTTTTTTGAATTTTTGGCAACAGCTGATGTGTAGAGCAAGGAGAATTGGAAAGGCGTGCCACGCGCAAGCATTCCAAAGAATATTTCCTCAAGAATTTATTAGATGTACTGCTATTTCTTATAAAGCGTGTGCATAGCCTCTATGTAAATATTTATTAGCAAAATATATTTTTAGAAGATATGTTCAATAAAATATTAATGGTTCTAGAGAGTTGTGGGACGCACAACTGCTAGCATCCATTAATTCAGATTACTCTATCTTTTTGTCAATTCACTCAAACTCTTTATGCAAAGAGTGATTGTAAAGGGCCTAAATCTTGGGCAAAGAAGATTTCATAATATTATTGTAAATACGGCATGAAGGGAGCTACCCACATGAGTCGTATGTAATTTTATGAGTAAAAGAGAGAAAGAGGGAGCTTCTTCCATTCGCTACGCGCAAACCACGCATCCATTGCTCGCAATAATGGTATCAGAGAGCCCAGCCTACCTCTTGGGCTTCCAATCGCCTACCTATTGGCGTGAAGGCGAGCCCTCTGCTGCAAACGGGCTCTACGGTCCATCTCATCACGAACTGACTACAAGGTTGGATTCCCAAGCCTTCAAAACCCCAAACCCCTCTATCACAGTCAAGAAATTTTGTTGTTTTCCCAAACATTGAAGAATATCCCTTCCTACATCATGGCGCCATATTTCGTGAAGAGTTGGAGCTTACAAGTGATGAGTAAGCTTAATTAAAGCTTAAATAAAAAGTCTAACTTAAGCTTAAGCAAGAGCTTAAGCTCTAATTTGATTTCATGGGGGGGAGGGGGGGCGTTTTTTTTCAACACCACGGCAACATCACGACACATTCTTGTCCAAAAACATCAAGTTTTTTTTAAAACTTGCTCAACTTATCAAGAAAGTTACATTACTCACTTACTTGATCAACTTCAACCTCTCTTACTCCATGTCATACACAGACTCTACCAATCTTCACAAGTCATAGCCGACTATCTCTCTCATAGAGGTAGTTCTCGCGTAGTTCTTTCCAGCTTCATAAATCTCACAAAATTTCCATAAAAAATTCCCACCTTTCTTCCTAAATTTTTGAATTTCTCCATCAAGCAATCATGGCCAATTTTGACTCTACATCACCCCTTCCTGAGCCAACCCTAGAGCAGCATATGGATTTAATATCCATGCAACTTGAAGAAGAGCGTCAACACCGCGTACAAATGGAGCAACAACTAAAGTCCCTCAAGCATCTTGCCACTGACATTTCTACCAATGACGACAACCTAGTCCATGCCATCGACGCTACTTTGATGTCCACGCTGGTCAAAAGGAGTCCAAGATAAGCAAGCGTACATTCAAATTTAATTCTTTTGATGGTCTTAAAGATGGTTGCAAAATTCTATCATGGTTAAGTCAGTTCGAAGCTTATTTTGACAATGAGAAATACTTAGAAAGTGATAAAATTAAATGTGCATCTCATTATTTTATTAAGAAAGCTGCATTATGGTGGGATGTCACACGTAAAAGCATTGATCATCCTCTCACATGGAATGACTTTCGCAAGAAGGTTCTTGCAAATTTTCTCCCTGCACAATTCGAGTTCTACATGCAACAACAATGGGATCTATTCATGCAATGGGAACATGAGTCTATCCCTCAGTACACAGAAAGATTTTGGAGCACTCTTTTGCAGTTCCAAATGGTGGAGCCAGTGGCTGGATCTACCTTCAAGAGAAAGTATATGTCCGGCTTAATTCCATCCATCCAAGTCGAAGTCAACATGTTCAAGCCCAATAACCTGGACGAAGCCATATCCCTAGCTCACGACGCTGAAAAGAAGCAGTCTAAAGACCGAAGGCAATTTCTGGCATCCAACGGTAACAACATGGGTAACTTTCATTTTATTTCTTTCCATAACTTCAATTCTCAATATGGAAAGAATTGTTTTAACCAACGGCCATGGATGCGAAATGTTCAATCTGTTTCTAATTCTAAACCTCCCAATCTACCTTCAAATTTGCCTAAATCTGGTGAACCTAAAAATGTTAACCCAAGTGTCTCCAATGCCATTTCCAAAAATATAATTTGTTATAATTGTAAGCATCCTAGTCATCTAAATTTTCTTGGAGCTGAAGAATCCAATGAAGACCTTGAAGCAATGCCCGACTTCGATAAGGCTACCCTTATCGGTGAAAATTCTAACGAACCTGAAGACCTTGCTAATAAAATTTCTATGCATGCCTTATTAAAGATGAGATGTAAAATCAATAATAATGATATGACTGTTTTGCATGACGATGGTAGTACTTATGATTTTATTTCAGAAAAAGTAGTTAGAAACTTACAACTTAAAACTATTCCATCTGCCTATAAAATTAAGGCTGCATTTCTAGGACAATAATATAATGGTACTAAAGAAGTTCATAATTTAGAAATTTGTATTGGATCTTATAAGGAAAGGAAAAAAATTTTAGTAGCACCTTTGCAATCTGCTGACGTAATTCTAGGCATGCCATGGCGTCACCAATTCAACCTCAATATGCACGAAGATAAACAAATTTTACTCGAAGGGTTAACAAAAATTGAATTATTTCCATTTATTAGTCATACCTAGGCGAAGCGAGCTTTGCGTAAACAATCAAAAGCTTTCTTAGTATGGATTAATGAAGTTGATGTTACAAAAATTGAACTAACTCCAAAGCAACAGCATTTTATTGCTAAATTTTCCAATTGCTTTTCTAGTGATTTACCTGTACAACTTTCTCCATCACAACCCGAAGACCACCAAATTGATTTACTTCTTGGTAGTCAACCACCTTGCAAAGCTCCCTATCGCCATAACCAATTAGAATAGAAAGAGATTCAGAAGCAAATTGAAGAACTTCTAAGTAGAAAATTAATTCGTCCAAGTAGTTCGCCTTTTGGAGCTCATGTATTATTAATTAAAAAGAAAAATCAAACTTACCGCATGTGTATAGATCATAGAGCACTTAATAAAATAACGGTTAAAAATAGGTATCCAATACCTAGAATAGATGACCTTTTAGATAAATTACAAGGAGCAACAATGTTTAGTAAAATTGATTTAAAATCAGGATATCACCAAGTTCGTATGTCTGCTTCTGACATTTTTAAGACAGCTTTTCGTACACAATTTGGACGTTATGAATTCTTGGTAATTTCCTTTGGACTTACTAACACACCAGCTATATTTAATAGAATGATGAATAGAATATTTTTGCATTTTCAGCATTGCGTAATAGTCTTTTTCGATGACATTCTTGTTTTCAGTAAAACTGAAAAAGAACACGAAGAACATTTATATTTAATGTTTAGTTTATTAAAACAAAACCATCTATATGCTAACCCTGACAAGAGTTCTTTCTTTCAATCTGAAATAGAATATTTAGGTCATATCGTATCTGCCAAACGCATACACATAGATCCACGTGAAATTGAAGCAATTAAGTCTTAGCCAACACCTAAAAACATCCATGAAGTTTGTTCATTTCTAGGACTAGCTAGCTTCTATCGAAAATTTGTTAGAAATTTTTCATTGCTTGCTTTACCATTAACTCTTTTGTTAAAGAAAGGTCTTGTTTATCGTTGGGGTGACAACCAACAACGATCGTTTGAAATACTTAAGCATGCACTCACACACACACAAGTTTTGCAGTTACTTGATTTCAATAGACCATTCTTTCTTGTGGTTATTGATGCAAGTGGTTCTGGCATCGGTGTAGTATTGATGCAAGACAATCATCCTATAGCATACTCTAGTTGTAAACTGAAACTATCTGAAGTTAAATATAGTACACATGACAAAGAATTACTAGCCGTAGTTCATGCATTGCACATATGGAAGCATTATTTAATGGGTTCGGAGTTTATGATTAAAACCGATCAGCAGAGCATTAAAAATTTATTGTCACAACCACAAATATCTGATAGACACATACAGTGGGCATCATTTATTCAATCCTTTCATCCACTCATTCAATATCAACCAGGTAAGGAAAATGTAGTAGTCGATGCACTTAGCCATATGCCATCATTAAACAATATTTCTGTTATTTCTACTTCTTCATTAGACACAATGAAAAATACTTATCTTCAAGATCCCGATTTTCATGATGTTTGGGTAAATTTATCTAACAATCAATGAATCCCTACTAATAACTTTTCTGTTTCTAATGGTTTTCTTTTTTATGAAAAACGGTTATGTATTACTAAACCTTTTCGTCATTTCATTATGCAAGAAGTACATGAACCTCCTTATATGGGACATCGTGGTATTATCTCCACACTTAGAAATTTACATGAAGATTTTTTCTGGCCAAATATGAAACGTGATGTTTCTAATTTTGTTTCTGACTGTATTGTATGTCAATGCATAAAAAGGCATCATGGTAAATCATTTGGTTTATTACTTCCATTACTTATCCCTAATTCACCTTGGGAGTAGATTTCTATGGACTTCATTATAGGTTTACCACAAACTTCTTCACAGAATGATATGATATGGACCATAGTTTATAGATTTAGTAAACATGCTTACTTCATTGCTTGTAAAAAGACCTTAAGTGCTGCACAAGCCACTAACTTATTTCTCATGCATATTTTTGTGCACCATGGATTGCCGAAAATTATTGTGTCCGATTGAGATCCTCGATTCTATAATACTTTTTGGATTACCTTGTTTACTAACTTAGGAACTAAGATTGATTTTAGCTCTGCATTTCATCCAGAGACTAACGGTGAAACAGAGGCCACAAACAACACAATTTTGGATTTAATCCATGCATACACAATTTCTTCTCTAGCCACATGGGATAATCATTTGCACCTTCTACATTTTGCTTACAATAATACCACTCACACTGCTACACAAAAGGCACCTTTTGAAATTGTTTATGGTCACAAATTGCCAACACCCACATTTCGTCTAACTCAGAAAATACCTTCTGTTGACGATTGGATTCAAAATCATTCAAGTATTTATGAGCAAGTTAAACAAATACTAGCAAAGGCCCAACAATCATATGTGAAATAAGCAAATAAAAAGAGGCAAGCTATGATTTATAAAGAAGGAGATTATGTTTGGTTACGTGTTGAAAAACGTAGACTCCATAGTGTAGAAAAGAACCCAAATGTAAAATTAGCTCCTCGTTTCTATGGACCTTTTAAAATTCTTAATTGTATTAATTCTAATGCTTACACATTAGAGTTACCTCATCATTGGAAAATCCACAACACTTTTCACATTACTCTTTTACATCCCTTCAAAGGTTCTCTTCTTGTTCACCCTGTTTATGAATCACCACCCTTGATTGCCAATGACCATGAGATCCTAATCCCTGAAACAATTATTGATGTTGACTATATGACCATTAGAACTAGAAATAATTATCCTCTTTATCTTGTTAAATTCCACAATCACCCTGTTGAGGAAGCTCAATGGATGCATACTCGTGATTTGCGACCTTTTTCCAATTTATTGTCTCCCCATCCAGCCAATAGCAATTGAGGACAATTGCTATCCCACCCCGGCGGTATGTTGCTAGGTGGCACCTACGCAAAGGGATGAGCACCCTAAATGGTTCTCCGTCAATGTGAGGCGCGTTCCTAAGAATTATCTTAGGCGAAAGGTCGATGGGGACGCCTATCCTTTTCGGACGTCGATGTAAGTGTGAACGTGGGTGGTACCATTTTATCCACACGAGTATTAATGTCTTCGTAAATTAATTATTGTATGGAATTCCAAATTAATTGATTTATGTGGCTAGCTGCAATTATTCAGTTGGTTATTATTCTAACATGATTTTTTGAATTTTTGGTAGCTGATGTGTAGAGCAAGGAGGAAAGGCGCGCCACACGCAAGCATTCCAAAGAATATTTCCTCAAGAATTTATTAGACACACCTCTTTTTGTTATAAAGCATGCACATAGCCTCTATGTAAATATTTATTAGCAAAATAGATTTTTAGAAGATATGTTCAATAAAATATTAATGGTTCTAGAGAGTTGTGGAATGCACAACTGCTAGCATCCATTGATTCATATTACTCTATCTCTTTTTCAGTTCACTCAAACTCTTTATGCAAAGAGTGATTGTAAAGGGCCTAAATCTTGGGAAAAGAAGATTTCATAATATTATTATAAATACGGCATGAAGGGAGCTACCCACTTCATGTCGGAGGGAGATTGAACCCAATCTTGAGTCATTTCATCTTACTTTACCTTCTCTTTTAGTCTATTTTTAATTTCTCATGAGTCGTATGCAATTTTATGAGTAAAAGAGAGAAAGAGGAAGTTTCTTACATTCGCTACGCACAAGCCACGCATCCATTGCTTGCAACAACACTGCATTTGAATTCTATGAGTGCTATTCAATTAGCCAAGAATGTAGTCTTCCATGCAAAGACAAAGCACATAGAGGTGTGTTATCACTTTATTCGAGAGGTCGTTTTGAGGACAAGTCCATTGAGCTCATCAAGATCTCATTTTCTCAACTGACCAAAATCTTACAGATTTTCTCAACAAAAGTTTCTTAGTGGAGCGTTTTGCCTTCCTTTGGAGTTTTGGCCTTAGTTGTGTAGCTGACCTCTATCAAATGGATGTCAAGACAACTTCCTTACATGAGAACTTACATGATGAGATTTATATGTATCAGGTTAAGGGCTTTAAGGACAAAGGCAAGGAATACTTGGTGTGTAAGTTGAGAAGAGCCTTTATTGTCTTAAGTAGGTACCTAGGGAATGGTAACACAAGCTCGATGCCTTTATGCATTCAGAGGGATATACCCATAGTGGATCCATATTTATACACAACAAAGAAGGCCCATGATGATACTCTATGCCTTATCATTTTGCTACTCTATGTGGATGATACGTTGATTGTTGGGAGGACTCACGATGAGCTAGATGCCTTGAAAGGTTAGCCTAAGAAGGGCTTTGAGATGAAGGACATGGGATAGCCCACATATATTCTTGGGATGTGCATTACGCTCAATCACTCTAGGGGACTCCTTTACTTATTGTAGAAGGCATGCATCCAAAAAGTCATCGAGCAGTTTCATATATAGGACATCAAGCCTATTGGCTATCCTTTACCTTCTTATGTGAAGGTTAGTCATACTGATTGTCCATAGTTTGATGAGCAGAAGGCCAAGATGGCCAAGAGTCCTTATGCATCCACAGTGGAGCAATTCAATGTATGCCATGATAGTCACTCCTCCTAACATAGCATTTGCAATGGGAGTTGTGACATGCTTTATGGCTACACCTGGTAGATTGCATTAGAATGTTGTGAATGGTATTATGAGGTAACTTAAAGGCATTGCAAACGTGTGTATATATTATGATGGCTTGGATACAAGAGTTGTGTGGTAAAATGATGTTGCAAGGCATGCCAATAGTAGGAAGTCCACCTCTAGCTATGTCTTCACCTCTGTTGGAGATGATGTTTCTTGAATGTCTATGGTATAGAAATGCACATCCCTCTCCACTACAGAGGTAGAGTATATTGTATCCACTTATGCTTACAAAGAGGCTCTCTGATTAAGGTCATCTATTGGCAATAGACCTTGGGATTACTGATGTGTTGATGGATGTTGGATGAGATGACATCTTTCCTCATCTTGTTGTACTTTATATACACTTTACCACTGTACTTTTGGACTAAGGTAGTTACAACTACCATACATTTGATTAATCAGACCCCATGCATTGCTCTTGACTATCAAGTTATAGAGGAGATATGGTTTGGAAAACCTCCATCCTATACTCATTTTCATGTCTTTGGTTGTGAGGCTTTTTGCCATGTTCCTAAGGACAAGAGCAATGAGCTAGATCTTAAGTCTATGAGATACATCTTTCTTCGTTATGGGAATGTAGGTGAGATGGGCTATCGCCTATAGGATTGGTAGGTCCACAACCATGATCATGTTTTCCACACAATGAGAAAATGAATAAACAATATGCGCAAGTCATTGAGGTATACACGGTGATATTTTAGGAGGAGCATCTTGCTATTGTATGGCTAGCTAGATAGCCTATAGTAGTTGTTGATGCTCTAGTGACCTAGGCCCATGATGCTCCATAGGATGTACATGCGCCACAGCCTATTTTGTGGTGGTCTCCTAGAGATTGATGACAACCTTTGAGTGGTTTACGTCCTCTATGAATTATATTATGGTCACATATATTGGTGAGCCTCTTACCTACAATGAGGCCATGTACAAAGGTGATAGTAGAAGTATGACTCATTGCAAAAAAATGATATGTGGGATTTGGTTCCTTTGCTTAATGAAAAGAGTGCTTTGCCATGAAAGTGCATATAAAAGTTGGAAAGTATCCCTAGACACCCCAAGCTAGTCTATAAGGTCAGATTGGTTGCTAAGGGTTTTGAGTAAGAGCATGATGTTTACTTCAATGAAGTCTTCTCTCTTGTAGTCAAGATGACTACCCTACGCTTGGTTTTCGACTTTGTTGTGCAGCTAGATCTGGACTTCTATCAAATGGATTCCAAGACGACTTTCTTACATGAAGACTTTTATGATGAGATTTATATGCATGAGCCTAAGGTCTTTGAGGACAAAGGCAAGGAACACCTAGTGTGAAAATTGAGAAAGAGCCTTTATGGCCTTAAGATGGCACCTAAGGAATGGTACCACAAGATTGATGCTTTTATGCATTCAAAGGGATATAACCACAGTCATACGGATTCGTTTTTATACACAAAGAAGGCCCATGATGGTAGCCTTATCCTTTTAGTACTCTATGTGAATAATATGTCAATTGTTGGGAGTGCTCATGATGAGTTGGATTCCTTGAAAGGTCAACTCAATAAGAGATTTGAGATGAAGGGCATGGAATAGGCCTCACATATTCTTGGGATATGCATTGGACGTGATCACTCTAGGGGACTTCTTTACTTGACGTAGAAGGAGTACATCCAGAAGGTCCTTTAGCGGTTTAATATGCAAGACATTAAGCCTATTGTGTGTCCTTTACCTTCTCATGTGAAGGTTAGTTAGGTCAATTGTTCACAGTTTGATGAGCAAAATGCCAAGATGACCAAAATCCCTTTTGCATCCATAATGGGCAGTTCAATGTATGCCGCCACGATAGCCACTCCTCCTAACATAGCATTTGCAGTGGGAGTTGTGGCACCCTTTATGGCTACACTTGGCAGAAAATATTGGGATGATGTGAATGGTATCATGAGGTACCTTAAAGGCACAACAGACATGTATGTATGTTATGGTGGCCTAGATATAAGAGTCATGGGATATAATGACTCTGATTATGCAAGACATTCAGATAATAGGAAGTCCACACCTCTAGCTATGTCTTCACATTTACTAGAGGTGATGTTTCTTGAATGTCTAGGGTGCAGAAATATACATCCCTCTCTACTATAGAGACAAAGTATATTGCAGCCACCACTAAGGCTTACAAAGAGGCTCTTTTATTAGGCCAAACCTTGGTATTATTGATGTGGTCTCTACACTACATTCAGATTCTATGAGTGTTATTTAACCAATAATTCAGCCTTCCACTCAAAGACAAAGCACTCAAAAACAAAGCACATTGAGGTGTGTTACCACTTTATCCAAGAGGTCATTGAGGAAAAGTCCATTGAGTTTGTCAAAGTCTCATTTGTTAAGGTCTCAACTGACCAAAATCTTGCAGATCTTCTCACCAAAAGTCTCTCAGTAGAGCATTTTGCCTTCCTTCAAAAGTTGATGGGTATTGGATGAGATGACATCTTTCCTTATCCTATTGTACTCTATGTACACTTACTTTTTTCTTCTTTTTTTCTTGTTCTCTTCTCGCTAAGGGCACATTCACCTTTAAGTAGGAGGTTGTTGGGGGTAAAGACACCTTCCTATGTATTAGTTACATTGATAATATCCACACACTTGTACACTACAAGTGGTGAGCACCCATCACTATCACTTTATTCTTTATTCTCAATGATATTTGACTAAGGGAAGGCCAATCACACATTGGGACTATTGGAGTTTCCACATCTGTCTCTCTTGCTCCTTCTACCATAGCTCTTACTTCTTCTTGCAAGGTTCCACTCAAGGATTTCTCCCTTCAAAGAGGTATATCCACAAGGTGTGATTGATCATTGGAGAGTATAATGTGACTAGTGGGGTTCTAGGGAGAATTTCATGAGTTCAGGATGGGATTACTGACTTGCAAGCTTGGATGTGTTTTGGAAGGTCCCAATACTAGTTAGGAGATGGTTTGGTGAATGCCTAAACTTGATAGTTTCGGTCCAAAGTAGGTTTTTTCTAATTATCTAGCAAAGTCTATCTAGTGTGGCTTTTGGCTCAGTATAGGGGCAAGTTTTGCCCAAAGTCCAACTTTGTTTCTAATTGAGGATAGGACATGATTATAGGCTAATGGTCATTATATCTATCTTGTTTGGAATAAAAGAATTATTTTTTAAAGGATATTTTTCACTTGTTTTTATGTAGATAATCTATAGGTGTGTAACAAACCTATGTTAAAGGATTAATTAAGGAAGATGATTTTGAATGTCCAAACTATTCGTGCTAGGATCCTAATTAGAAAACTAAAGATGTTTTGGGTACATGCATGGGAAATGGAAGGATGACCACCCCAATAAGAGTTGTCTATGGCTAGGTGGACTCAATTAGTCGAGTGGCTTTTCAATTATTAGGGTTAGAGTTGAATTTTGACTTCTTTAGGGTTTATGTCTTAAATTGTAATATAGCATCAATTTAGGGGGCTAGTGTGAGACTATAATTTATGATCTAGGGGTCAACATTCTGCTCCCCCTTCTTTCTCACTCTCATTGAACCAAGCCTACTTTGAGTTTTGATTATTTACACAATTGGATTTCTTAACTCGATGCTAGAATGTTGTTAGTGACTATAGTTGAGTCATTAGTGTCCTCAAGTGGGTCAAGGTAGATGCTCCCCTATGAGATAGACCCAAAAGCTATCTAAATTTCTAAGCCCATGCATTCCATGATCCATGTGGTAATGCTTAGGACAAGAAAGTAGACGATTATACCCAACATTACTCCCAACGTTTCTAAAGTAAGTATATTTCACTCATCCTCCTTTGATCTTTTTGTGCACTAGAATTAGGTGCTCATAGAAGAGCTTGCCAATCAGTATGCAGTCCATATATAGCCCAAAAGATATAAGCAAGATGAAGAGCTTGCCAATCAGTACGTAGTCCATATATAGCCCAAAAGATATAAGCAAGATGAAGTTTATATTTACTTTATAGGATGATGCCAAAAAGAATGAAGAAGATGCTTAATACTCTGCTACCCAAGATCCACCAATACTCAAAAGGAGCCCAAAATGAATAGGCTAATATCACATCATTTTTTGTTTAGGCCTATTTGTCTTACATACATGCAGCATTTTAAGTCAAACCACCTTGCATGGTCATCATGTATTTCTAGCATATATTGAGGTTAGGATTTGTTTTACATGTGTTATGCTTGAATATTTGAGAAACTTGCTCGCAAAATTCATATTCTTGAAGAAAAAGAGACTTACATCATATCATGTATCCAAAGCACTCCTCTTTGCTCCCTACACTTGTGGATTTCCTATGCTTCCTTACTTGAGTGCCAGTTCACCTAGTGGGACATCTCTTTACCGTTGATTACTTATTTGACCTGGCCTTATTTTAGAGTCTCCCCCATGGATCCATATATTCTTGAGGCTAAGATCATGAATTGGAGATGAAGTTCCTTACCATGCTATCAAAATCCTCATTTGCATCATGAACTTCCATAAGCAGTACTAGTACTAAAATCATCAAGGATAAGCTTTATGTGGCATTTTTGGAAATTAGGGAGAAAAAAACATCAAGTTTTATGATTATACATATTACCCTTCAAGGCATTATCCAAGAATGCCTTGAGGATTGATTGGTGCCACCAACAAACTTTGGTAGCTCATCCTCCATCATTGTTAGATCAATAACATTATGTTTTGTTTGCATATGCATTGGTTTGGATATATATTGTGACATTAATCTCTTGGATTTAGATTCAAGTACTACTTGTTTTTGGAAGTGTTTGTTGATCCCCTACCCCATTTTGGTAGTGTCAATTCACTTAATAAGTCATTCCAAATTCATTGGTAATTCAAAGGTCTAACTAACCTAAGACTATGGCCCTCTGGATTAGCATACTTGTAAGATACATGATACCCTAGCCCTTGAGGTAAACTTGAGAACCTCATGAGTATAAGGATCTTGACCATCAAGCCCAAGTATCTTGCATTATTTGGCTTGCAATTGCTTCATTCATAGTGTGCATTACATATCTTAAAATAGAATGAGCTAACATCAGCAAAGAGCATCAATCTATGGAAAAAGCAAAAATTCCCTAGCCCTTACGATGAAGCTAGAGAATACCTTAAGGGTTGTAAAGGAAACTCTTGAGTACACCTTTGCTTGAGAAATTGAATGACATAGGTCTTTGAGTCACGCTCGGACTAACTTAGAGTATTATCCAAACACTAGACACATAGGGAGCTTAAAAATGTTTCATTCTATTGATTGAATATCTACCCATCAAGATAAATCTTTAGAATACCTTGAGATCAACAACTTCACCACAGGTAGTACCTTTGATCACATCCAAAAGTATCAACCCTTTCGCACTAGCCTTGTACATTAACATAGAAAGTGTGCACTTCAATGCTTGAAAAAACCATCAAAATAATCCTCAAAGCCATAATACCTTATCCAGTGAGGTAAATTCAAGGAATACTTGAGTATAGGAAGAAAGCATCTATATAATATATTAAACTTGACCAGAACATACACCACTTACATGAAAATTCATTAAGCAAAGGTTTCATTTTCGAGCTAGCACTTGGCAAAAACCATATGTTGACCAATCTTATGGAATACCTCAGCCTCAAGGAATTCTATAGGGAATACCATGAGGGAACTATCAGTGCATCAAGACTACTAAAAAGACATCCATTTGAAGTTGAAATCCTTATCTAGACCCAAGATGCTGTCTCTAGTGCCTATGCCAAACATTGTGACCACATCTCACACCTATTAGTAAGAATACATTACCTTCCCATGAATTTCCAAATAATACCTTGAGGGTGGGTTGGAAATATTTGAAGCCAATGTAAAGAGTTAGACTTGTTCATTGCATTTAGTGCTTGACCTAGACGAAAGGAATAACCTTCTTTGGACAATTTGCATCAAACAAAGGCTTGTTTTAGACCTCCAAAAAATTTCTCAAGGGAAGTTTTGATCAACCAAAGGGAATTCTCCATCAAGTTCACCTAATCATACATATAAAGCAACACTATGAAAGCCAACATAGACATGTACTTGAGTTTACCAAACTATGATCTTGTTTGACTTTGCTAACCCAAATAAAGAAGAATGCAAAACTTGAAGTCAAAGAGCTACTCAAAGGAGGTCAAAGACAATGTGAAAGGAGTCATGGAGTATATATAAACACATATATTAACATAAGAATAGCATGTGTGTCAAATTTGGGCTTTAAATAGATATAAAAGATAAAGTAGCTAAACTCTAAAAGCTTAGAAACTTAACATTTTAAAAATGTTTAAACCAATTCATTATTCTCCTTATCAGCATCAACAAGAAAATGATGCCATAACTAGAAGTAACAAATTTGAGCCAACATGAAGAAGAAAGAGGACCAAACCAAGCCACCATGCCAAGAGACAGACAATTAAGTTGATGCAAAAAAAGTGAGAGACATAAGCATAAGCAAGAGGAAGGTGAAGATGGAGATGACATACTAAGCTACCATGAAACCATAGGAAAAAAAAAACTTTAGATTAAGTATTAGTAAAGCTATAAAAGATCCCCATTTCTCTTTGCAATGGATCTTTTTTATTTTCCCTCCATCACCACACATTGATAAATTGAAAGGTTCTATTGCCTTTCTCATTCTAGTCATCACACACACACACACACACACACACACACACACACACACACACACACACACACACACACACACACACACACACACACACACACACACACACACACACACACACACACACACACACACACACACACACACACACACACACACACACACACACACACACACACACACACACACACACACACACACACACACACACACACACACACACACACACACACACACACACACACACACACACACACACACACACACACACACACACACACACACACACACACACACACACACACACACACACACACACACATAGAGAGAGAGAGAGAGAGAGAGAGAGAGAGAGAGAGAGAGAATGCCTAATTGAAGCTCTACATCAATCTTTCCATGGAATCTATCCTTTTTTCATGTATCTTCTCTTTTCTCCCCATATCTATTGACTCCCCATCATGCCATTGAATTCAGCCTATTATTCACACTTATACAAAGTTCATATATTAGCTTCAATTATTCATAATTGAAACTCATCCATCCCTTGTTTCTTACTCTCTTATCAACATTCACCATCTATTCTCCATCATTTATCTTGTTGTTAGTAAATTGAGTAGGATTCCTATTCCAATCTACTCAGAATTAGGTTATAAATATTGTCAAATTCTCCAAAAACTCTAATTCTCTACATTGTCCTAGATTGAGGTCTATTCCAAAACCCTCACCCCCCAAAATTTGAAGTATGATCTCACTTATCTATCCTTATCCATAACCATTGCAAAAATTACACCCCTATACAAGCCAAATTTCTTTGTCTTTAACCCAAGCCCTATCTCAAGTTCATGACAAGCATTAAGCCCCATGAGTTAATTATGTATGGTTTTTCTTGTGTCTTCTTCTAAGAAATATTGTGCCCAGAAAGGAGGATTTTGAAGGACATGTTGGACTTGCCCCAAAGTCTACTATTAGGCTCCCTCATAAGGAGCCAATGTCCACTTTGGATGCTAAGATCGACATGATGTGAGAGGTATCTCCATAGGGATATAGTTAACTAGGAGATGTGAAGGAGCCACGGGGCTCTAGCCATAATTCCCTAATGTGCAAGGATTAGGAAAACTCCCCACAAGCACAAATAGGTCCCCCAAAAGGCCACGATGCTAAATGAGGGCAAATTGGTGGTTGCTTATGGGTGGGATCAAGCTTAGGGACTAGTATGGATAGAATGAACTATGGGTTGTACAAACTTTTGGAATAAAAATATTGTTTTCTTTGAAAGAATATTTTACTTACTTTCTTGTTTTGCATTAATATTACATGAAAAAACATGTGATAATGGGTAGATTAAGGAAATTATATTTAGGCATCGAATATAAGTGTAGTAGGATTAATTAGATAAGTAAAGAACATCACATTGGAAAGCGACCAATAGGTCCATCCTATATGGTAAGGTGGTCTTGATTAGAAGAAATGATTTCCCAAAGTGAAACATTAGACTAGGGATTTCCTAGACCATCATCCTAGAACCCTAGTTTAGTGCCATTTTAGTGCACTAAAGTGAGACTTTACCTTATATATAGAGGGGTCAGTCTCTCTAACTAACCCTCCTTTCTTGTTCTCTTTGAATCAAGTGTGGCACTAGTCCACTTAGGTTTAGGATTTTTGTACAAGTAGCTTTTCCAAAGTGACACTAAAGTTCTATTAGGAGACCTTAAAAATCAATTAGGACCCCTCAACTTGTGGGAATGAGGTGAAGCTTATCCTATGACGTTGTTAACCCTAGTACATGATAAGAAAAAAAAAAGTAAAAATAAATCCAAGAAATTTCCAAAATGCGGACCCAATGAATTCAACAAGAATGAGAAAATGCAAAAGGTGCAAAAGCAATCTCAGAAAAATGCAAAAGACGGAAGATGCAAGTTTAAATGAAAGACCCCCCTAAAATTTTGTAAAAGAACACCAGGCTCTCTCCTATGCAAATTGTAAAATCTAGATGGGCATAGGTGAAGGGATAAGGTAAAGGGAAGGAAATAGGAAAAGAGGACCTTGGCAAGATGCCCAATCATGTAAAAAGAGGATGGGTGCCCAAGGGATTTAGGACTTGTATACAAACTCAAAAAGTGAATGAGAAGCTCATTTTTTGTGTGTGGCAAAAGTAGCTCTCTTCTTCTCTTCTCCTCCTCTTGCTTGTGCTTGTGCTTGAGAGAGGGAGTGAGAGAGTGTGAGAGAGCGAGTGTGTGAGAGTGAGGGACCAGGGTGGAGAAGCTCTCCATCATCTCCTCTCTTCTTCTTCTTCTCTTCTCTGCTCTTCTCTTGCGCAGCTATGGTGGATGGAGCTTGATGGTAGATGGTTGAGCTTGCTTGAGCTCACATCATGGATTGTGGAGCTATCGGAGTGCTAGAGGGAGGAGGGTACTCATTCGGGCATCAAGGTAAGCTCACTACACTTATACATTCGGAGATGCATTGGCTAGGTGAGAAATAGCCATTAGAGCTCGCTTGAAACACTTGAAACAATAAGCAGTCTTTGGATCTTGGTGGTTGAGTGAGAGCTCCCACTTGATTTTGGTTCCGTTTTTGCTGGGACCAAGAGATTCAAGCTTGAGCACTTATGCACTTCAAATCAAGTGTTGAAGTAGGGTTTCATCCCCGAATCAATGCTTGATGTAGGTAGGAGATTTGGGAGTTTAATCTTTGAAGTAAGTAGGTATTTTAAGTTTTTAATGATTAGGCAAGTAGGATAAATCATTTTAGTACTTGAGCTTTGATTTTTGTTGCATTTACAGTAGGATAAGACCAAGAAATTGAAGCAAATCGCTTTAGAGTTGTTGCTGTAAATAGGTGTGACAAGGTCTGGTTCCCAAAATCGAACTCAGACATTCGATTCTAGATAATCAAACGGTCCGATTTTGAAAATCGGACCACTCAAACACCACCCAACTTGTGTGATCGAACATGTGGCTCATCCAATTTAGACCATTGCACAATCGAATAATCGGACCATTGATAATCAAATGATTGGGAATCAAACACTTGGATCTCTCAATTCACACATGTTAGAATCGGACCATCGGACCAAGCAAAGGACAGTTTGATTCTGATAATCGGATGCCTGCAAATCCAGATCTAGCACATCCCACGCTAGGTAGAGCACCTCCCATAGTAGGGAAACCTTTTGACATCCTTCTACATGCATCTAATGGCTCATAGAGCCTCCTAACTATAGGAAGTATGGTCTGACAACCTAAAAGAACCAACTAGCAAACCCATCAGCTATCCACCCATTTAGAGCTCCAAATTGATCCACAGACCTTGATTACTCCCTGACCAAGCTAAGAGTCATAGTAGAGGCCTTAGAGAACCCATGAGAGTGATCAACAATTGCGCTTAAAGCCATATTTGGGTTGAAAATGGAACAGAGGGAGAGCGAGGACTGCATTCATCATCGTGCATTCGCACCCCACATTGTTTGTCACTGGAAGTGTGCTTGAAATCTAAAAGCTTGATTTTGCACCGTGCATGAAAAGATCACCACACACACATTGAGTGGATGTAAGTTGAGGGCTAGTTTTAGTAAGAAGGAACACACTTAAACATAACAAGTAGAATGAACCCACTAATAGGAGATAACCCTCATACACCTAGACAAATGATCGAGAAACCCAGCCACAGACTCCAAGAGAGAACCAACACGGAATAGGAACACACTTAAACATAACAAGTAGAATGAACCCACTAATAGGAGATGACCCTCATACAACCTAGACAAATGATCGAGAACCCCAGGCACAAACTCCAAGAGAGAACCAACACGGAATGCTAGAGGCATCGACAGACTGACACCATTGGAGGCACAACACTGCCTGACTTAATTAACCTCATGGACATCCTGGTGGAGCAAGAAGCCATAGACATATTAGGATCCAACTCCAATCACAACAATGATGAGTTCAACTTGGGAGATTTCCTAGTCAACATCCAACAAATGGTGAACAAATACTTCTTACAAACTAGGATGGACCACCATGGTAGGCCATCAAAAGACATCATAGCAGACCTCAAGGAGGAGAGGAGATTAGCATGTCAAGTGCTACAGAAGATAGCAATGTACAACCATAAGTAGTGAACTAGGAAGTTGCAACAAGACATTGAGATGCAAGAAGTCCAGTGTGTTTTAGCTCTAGCCAATAGGAATTGCATAGGACCTAATGCGAAAAGGGAGAGAGTGCTTGAGGCGGACTTGATGCTGAGCGATCTTCTCACGAAGAGGCTCATAGATAATACGTTTGCAAAGTAAAGTGCAGCAGCCCTAGCAACCTCATTGCTCACAAGGTTAGGAGTCACCTAGGGCTCCAAGAGCTAGTAAAAAATCCCTGTGGTCAAGAAGCAATTAGACAACGAGTTGTACAGTTTTATAGAGCAATTCGAGAAAGTCTATGAGGCTAATAGCCTTATGGACCTCACCCAATGCTCACAAGCTTTCAGCTTTTGCCTAGGTGATAAGGGTAGGACATGGTATGGTGGAGTGCAACAACTTTAACAACCTCAATAATCCCTTCATTAAGAGGTTCTATGAGGTTGGGTATTCCAACAATATCATAGTTAGGTTGATGAACATCAAG
Source organism: Lygodium microphyllum (assembly GCF_053477565.2). Taxonomy (NCBI): domain Eukaryota; kingdom Viridiplantae; phylum Streptophyta; class Polypodiopsida; order Schizaeales; family Lygodiaceae; genus Lygodium; species Lygodium microphyllum. The sequence continues at coordinate 154,907,054 of NC_141138.1, read as the reverse complement.
TAGAAGGACAAGGAGGATGTCAATGATTATGTTATCCACGTGTGGAATCTCTTTAAGAGAATTCAGGCTAATGAATGACCCATTAAGAGAGCGGTCTCCACAATCTTCATAAATGGAATTCACAGAGTTAGAAACTCTACAAAGCCTTGGCGAGCAACTCAACCTTGCCGAGAGACACACTAGCTAGGGTCTTTGAAGAGGCCATATGAGTGGACAACTAGCTCAAAGAGAGAACCTCTAGGAACTCAAACTGAGAAGATACTAACTCTAGATCCCAAGAGAGAACCGTGACATCAGGAAAATGGTTAGTTTGAGGCATCCACGATAAAGGGAAAAGTGTTGATCAAAGCCAAGAGCCAGCAAAGATGAAGATGGAGCTAGTAGTAAAAGATAGTGAGGAGACATATGCACCCACATGTCCAATGTGCGCATTGTGGTGGAAAGCACCTCCCAGTAGAATGTCAGGACCCTAGGTCCTAACTGTAATGAAAGCAATCAACCATGGAATGAAATCTAACTGAAATTGAAAATTAACTAAGCTACAACAAAGAATTAACAAATCTATTGCACCAAGACATCCTCATCATGTATTAATGGTTGGGGATTCAAGAATACATGATGGCCATGGCTGAGTGCTTCATAGGCTAAGAAGAAGCTCCAAGAAAATGGTAAAGCCAAGATTATTGAATGATCAAAAGATGTCTTGCCTTTGGCCTCTAGTCCCTTTTATTCTAATCCTCTTCCAAACTTAAGGGCTGTTCACACATGTACACATAGGCTAGGGCTAAATTTACAAAGGCTGGAATTAATCCAAGGTGCAAATATTAATGTTGTATTTTCCTTCATGACAAACCATCCCGTCCTGAAGATGGTTTTGTCCTCAAAACCAAGAAGTAATGGACTAAATCCAAGTCAAGGATGATAGTAATCATGCCCATTCATCTTCCCAATGATAAGAAAGCACTGTCCATGAAAAGAAGACCTTTTTGCATGCCAAACTGTGAGAAAAAATGGCTGCTGTCCAAACAGGGCTGATTCACTAAAACTGCCATAACTTTTGATATATTGGTCCGAATAAGGCGTATGAGGTGTAGAAACGAAGTATACACTCCCAAGAATCACCCCATAACATCATAATCAAATTTTGATGAAGTCAGGACAGTTTTATTATCTGCAGAAATTTCATACAGCAAGCTGTCTCTGCACAGTCACTGCATACTGCATCATATATCATCCTGTAATAACCAAGGAAAGTTACTGACATAAGTGGATGGTTGCCAAGAAGACTCTTCAATGGGCAAATTCTTCCACTTAACGAGATACTCAATGAGAGTACGATTTCTGAGAACTTTCTCTCTCTTTCTAATAATGCTTTCAGGTTCATATATGATCAGTCCTGCCTCATCCAATAGTGGTAACTCTTCCAATACTTGTACATCAGGCCCAACATACTTCTTCAGCTGTGAAATATGGAATACATCATGTATTCTAGTGGAATATGGTAGCTGAAGTTTATAAGCAAGCTCTCCAATTTTGTCCAAAATCAAGTATGGCCCATAAAACCTATGAGCAAGCTTGTTGTTCCCACCCTTTAATGAAGCATAATGTGTCTTGGGCACTTTGAGAAATACCCAATCTCCAACCTTGAAGTCTAAATGTCTTCTTTTCTCATCAGCATAGACCTTCATTACGTCTTGTGCTTTCCTTATGCTGTCCTTGCATTGCCTCATGAGCAACTCCATTCTTTCCAACTCTTCCTTTGCTTGTGGGTTGATGTCTTCATGGAATAAAACTGATGGAAGTTGGACTTTATACCCATAAAGAGCTTCAAATGGAGACATCCCAATGCTCATGTGATGCGTGTTATTATAGCAAAATTCAGCAAGGTGGATCCAACGATCCCATGAAGCTTGTGTGTCATGACAATAATGCCTAAGGTACACTTCCACCCAATGATTAACTCTCTCCGTTTTCCCATCAGTCTGAGGGTGATAGGCCGTGCTAGGAGTGAGGAAAGTACCCATAGAAGAGAATAGACTTTTCCAGAAGTTGCCCATAAACTTCGAATCACGGTCTGATACTATTCTCATAGGCATACCATGTAGTTTGAACACACCTTCCATAAATTGCTCGGCGACTTGCCTTGCTGAATATTGGACTTTAGTTGGGATAAAGTGGGCTGATTTGGTCAATCTATCAACTACCACATAGATACTATTCCATCCATGACTGGTAGTAGGCAATCCCGTTATGAAATCCATGGAAATATCTGTCCATTTGCCCATAGGTATGGGTAAAGGCTGAAGTAAGCCGGCTGGTAATAAAGTGGAATCCTTATTTTGCTGACACTCCAAGCACTGAGATACATACTCTTTAACATCTTTCCATAGACCTTTCCAATAGAAGCTTTGATGAACTCTATCAAACGTCTTGAAAAGGCCCAAGTGACCAGCCATTGGCGATGAATGCATCTCTTGAAGCACCTTCAGCTTGAATTTACTGATGGGAATCAAGTACACTTTACCCTTAAACCATAAGAGGCCATTATGCACTTTAAAATTAGGGAATTCAGCATCACACCCTTGCTGTAATTTCTGTAAAATATGGGCAGCATGCTCATCAAGCACATATTCCTCTTGAATGTCTTCAATCCAATCCTTATAGATGGTAGACACAGTAGATAGACTGCATGCCCACATTCTTGATAACGCATCAGCCACCACATTATCCTTGCCAGCCATGTATGATACTTCAAAATCATATTATTGCAAAGTGGCCAACCATCTCTTTTGCTTGGGAGAAAGATTGGGCTGCGAGAGAAAATATCTCAAGACCCTATGATCGCTTTTGACTTTGAAGTGTGTCCCATAGAGGTAGTGGTGCCATTTCTTGATTGCATGTAAGATAGCAAGCATCTCCTGCTCATAAACATGCATCTCTCTCTCTTTGTCATCAAATTTTCTGCTCTCAAATGCAATGACACCATGCTCCTGTACCAAAACTGCTCCCAAACCTCTACCACTGGCATCTGCATAAATGGTAAAAGTCTTGGAGAAGTCAGGGAAAACTAGTATGGGTGCTGAAACAAGCAATTCTTTCAGCTCATTAAAGCTCTTGTCAGCGATCTCATCCCAAAAGAAGGCCTCCTTTTTCAGCTGATCGGTAAGAGGAGCTGCAACATGAGCATAGTTCATCATAAACCGTCGGTAAAAGGATGACAAACCAAGGAAACCTCTTAATGAAGTGGCATTGGTTGGTGTAGGCCATTCTTTGACGCATTGAACCTTCTTAGGATCCACTTTGATTCCATCTTCTCCCACTATATGACCCAAGTACTCCACTTCCTTTGTCATAAAAGAGCATTTAGTGGCCTTGGCAAATAGTTTGTGTATCCTCAATATGTCAAAGACCTCTTTTACATGCTGCAAATGGTCTTCTTTATTCTTGCTATAGATCAAAATGTCATCAAAGAATACCAAAACTGTTTTAAAGAGCAATGGATGAAGTATCTTATTCATGAGAGACTGGAATGTGGCTGGAGCATTTGATAACCCAAAAGGCATAACCATAAACTGATAAAGACCCCTCTCCGTCCTGAAGGCTGTTTTGAATTCATCCCCTTCCTTCATGCGTATTTGATGATATCCCGATCTCAAGTCAATTTTGGAGAACACCTTGGCATCCTTCAATTCATCTAAGAGATCATCTGTTCTAGGTATTGGATACCTATTCTTGATAGTGACCTTGTTGAGATCGCGGTAATCAATGCACATTCGAAAGGAGCCATCTTTCTTCTTCACAAGAAGGACTGGAGAAGCAAAAGGTGATTGGCTTGCCTTAATGAGACCCATTTCCAAAAGCTCTTTGACTTGGCGTTCTACCTCTTCTCTTTCCACTTTGAAGAGGCGATATGGTGGTTTGTTGATGGGCTTTGTATTGGGCAGCAAGTCAATGGGATGATCCACTTCTCTTTTGGGAGGAAGAGAGGTAGGTGGCTGAAAAATATCATCATATTCTTTCAGCAATTTACAAAGACATGGGTCCATATTTTTGGTAGGAGAAGAGGGCTGATCCTCTTCAATCTTGGAAAGAAGAATGGTGAACATACATGCCTTTGCATTTATCTCTTTCTTAACCTTCTTGGGACTGATCATCTCCATTCTTTTCTTTTCAGCTCCATGTAGTGTTACTTGTTGTCCACACCATTTAAAATCCATTTCCATGTTGTTGAGATCCATGGTAAATCTGCCCAAAGATTTTAGCCAGTTGCAGCCAAGTATTATATCAATGGGACCCATTTCTAATGCAATTAGGCTCACTGATGTAGTGCACAATGGGGAAAGAGTGATACGTACATTTGGATAGCATTGATTGCTCATCTCAAAATTTCCATTTGCCACTTGGATTTTGAGTGATGTAGGCATTTCATGCGTATTCAATTTCAGCCCATTGAGTGACTTAGCATTAATGAAGCTATGTGTACTTCCCGTATCTATGAGTATATGAGCGGTCCTTCCCTTGATTTGACCTTTAAGGCGTAGGGTATTATCCCCTCTTAAACCACTCCATGCATCACTTGATATGGCACATAGCGATGGATGTAAATCAGTCCATGAATCATCCAAATAATGACCACCCGGGTCGAAAGGAAACCCATCCATCGGATCATAGAACTCATCATGGCCATTCTCTTCATTTTCATGCGCCTCTTCTTGAGTTGTTGTGACATCAAGCTGAGCCAAGCTTCCTTCAATAGATTCAACATCATAATCATCCTCGATGATCATGCTAATCTTCATATTTTTGGCCTTGCATTTGGACTTATGATCGGGTGACCATTTCTCTCCACATTTGTAGCATAGACCTTTAGCATACATATCTTTGAGCTTGTCATTCGATACATGTTTGCCTTGAGTAGGGGCTGAAGTTTTGGCATTTATATCAGTCCTCTTTCCATCAAATCTATTTTCAGCATTAGGTCTGAAATTACTGCTTTGTTTTGACCCAAACACAGTAGGAAAAGTGGGTATCTTGCTGTAGGTATTGCTGAAAGTATTTGATGGCTTCCCAATATGCTGAAAATCAGTTTTAGCATGCCCATAATGGCTTGATGTCCTTGGGAACCGCGTAGGCTGAAAAGAATGCCCTCTTTTTGGCTGAAAACCCTTGTATTTCTGCCCATAACGTTCAGCCAATTGAATGGCAGCTTGTAGGGATGTAGGATTCATGGCTCCAACTTCAGAAGAAAGAATAGGTTCCAAACCAAATATGTATTTATTCAACTTGGCACTATCGGAAACCCCATGAACATACATTGAGAGGTTCAAAAACTGATTTGAGTACTCTCTAACCGAGAGACCACGTTGCTCAAGTGCATACCACTTTTTCTCTAACCGCTCTTTTTCAATAGGAGAAACAAAGACTTCAATCATAGCATTTTTCAATGCGTCCCAAGACAAGAAGTCATGTCCCATCCTCGCCATATATCTCCACCAAGTGTGAGCGTAGCCTTCTAGATGAAGGGCTGCAAATTTTACTTTGGCATTCTCGGGCCTTGGGTAAAGGGAAAAATACATCTCTAACTTGTCAAACCACTCCTCCAACTCCGTGGGTGAAGGGTTCTCTCCCTTAAAGTTTGAGATAATTATTTTCTCCTTGTATTCTCTCTCGTATTGAGGAGGTTGTCCATTAGGGTGCTGCTGCCCACTATGGTGTTGTGGCCCAAAAGAATTGCCAAAAGGTCCTTGCCTAGGATATTCATTATTTCCATGCCCTTGCGCATAAGGAGTTTGCTGTCCATAATGCATACCATGACTTTGTGGCTGGAAACAATGTCCTTGAGGCTGAAAGTATGTGTTGCTCACATTGGGAGGTTGTCCATGCATAGATGAGTTGAAAGGTGGTTGCTGCCCATTATTTTGCTGATTCCAACCATGATTTAACATGGGACTTGGCCTATTGGGCTGCACTTGAGTAGAGAAATTATGTTGTGGCTGTCCAAAAGCATTTGGGGCTGAATTCACATGTCCATGTGGCTGCCCATAAGAGTTTGGGGATGAATTAACATGCCCTTGCTCATAGCCACCAATATTTTCTTGAGGGTAAAATTGCTTGTAGAAAGAGTTGCACCCATGGATGTCTTCATCATGCTTTGAGTTTGTTTGCAATTTCTCTTGAAGATCCTGCCCATGTGGCTGAAAGTGACCCTTTTGTTGATGGAATTGTGGCTGAAGTGAAGTGGGATGAACAAAATCCTTAGCTTTAGATGACTCTCCAACTTCAAATTGACCTACCACCTTAGGAGTAGGTGGTTTAGGTGATTCTTCAACCCTATGAGGATGTGGGATATTAAGACCAGCTGTAGGCAACATTTTCTCACCAAGAAGTGCTACAAGCTTGTCAATACCCAACCTCATACCCTCGAAACCTGATTTCATATCCTTTATGTCATTTGACAATTGTTGAAAACTGTTTGAATTCATTGAGATATGAGACGTCTCTATGGGTTGATTGGTAGGGGAGTGGGTGGAACTTGCATCGACTTCATCATTCTCATAATGCATTCGGTAAATGGCATCTTGAGAAGTGTCATGTTCACCCCTTTCCTGTTGATGTTCATCCCTTTCCTGTTGATATTCCTTCAATTCTTCATTGATAGTATCCAAAACAGGGTCTCTCTTCTTATTTCTAGCCATGGGTTGATTTCTGTCCTGAATTTCCTGCAATAGAAAAACTTGATTATCTTCACTTCTAGAGCTCCAAATTATGAGGTCTTTGGCCCTGTTCAAAGCTTGAAGATCCCTCTATCCAACGATCTATCAAGTGCAGAAAATAGATGAATACAGAAATTTCTATAAGGGATTTTCTGTTGCTGTCTGAAAATTCCTGCAGGCAGTAAATACCCTGTTCTAGTCAATTAATGGCTTGTACCATCAATATCAAGCATGTACCAACTTCATAACCCTGTAGGAGAGTCTCATACATCTGCCCATACTGAAAAATGACCTCTGTAACCAGTAAAATGGTTGTCTAACTCAATGTAGACTGCAATCTTTAATGAGGGTATGCATACATACTCTGTTCCAAACTTTAATGCTGAACCATAGTGTCTTTTCAATAGGATGCATACATTTTACTGTAGCCATATGTCTTCATACATTTGCCATACATTCATGAGTACCATACATTTGCCAATATCTCAAGAACTCACTGCCCATAACTCATGCTGTAGGCTGATTTCAAGTGCCTTTGAGATTTGTACCTGCACCTAAACTTGAAAATACGTGGGATCCGAGACCCGAGGGGTTTGCAAAGTTCCCTCTCGGGCCGGGTTGTGCTCCCCTTCAGGGTCCTCATCGGTAGGGGAGGGTCACCTCTCTTTTGTCCTACCGACTCGCCCGGCATCCACTTTTCCTCGTGGGCAAATACATGGCAAGTGAATTCTAGCTCTAAAAATCAGTATGATATGCATGGAATAGGAAGGAAATACAATTGCCTTTCATTTACCCTTTTCATGATATGCAAGATTGGAATTGAAAAGGCTGAAATGTAAATGAGAAATGGAGAGGTATTTACCTCAACAGTGACTCACTGCTTACAAAGCTTTTCTCACTTACCAATTGGGTAATGATTTTCTTATGATCAAGAGGCAAAATAGGCAATCAATTTCATGTCAGGGTTAGGCAATAAAGATTGAGTAATGAAGCTCAAGAAATTACTGATTTCAGTGAATGAAAGTAGATGGGTAATGCTCATTCATTATGGAAGAGTTTGAGACATTTAGAGATGGCCATTTCAGTAAATTGAAAAGGTTTAGCAAAGACAATGACTGACATAACCTATAGGCTTCAAGTAATGCATTAGGCTATGAGTGAAAGCTTCATTAATCCTCTTATTTCTCTTCAACAATTGGAAATGAGATCAGCAATTGGATGTAAAGAGAAATTAAGTGTGATTAGAGTACCTCATTTAATTGATTGGAGAAGAGCATTGTTGATGGAATGACCTTCAATCCATAATGCTTGACATAGGTGAGTTGAGCTTGATAATCCTTCTAAAATCAGTCCAAGAGATCTTCAATCTTCAAGAATAATCCCTTCCTTGATAAGCTTCAGCTTCATTAATCCCATGAAAGCTCCATTACTCCATGAATGCTCCAAATGAGGGTTGATGAAGACCGATTACCTTCTCTACTTGAAGTAGGTTGCAATTGGTAATAGAGAGGGCTTCAATGTGTCCAAAAGATCCCAAAATTTGAGAGGGAATGCCAAAATTTAATGGCATAAAAGCTTCATGCTGTCCATTGAACACCTAGACCTCCATTAGCTTCAATCTCCTTCAATGTCGGTCCAATGTTGATGGATTCTTGAGGGGAAATGGTTGAGGAAGTTTCAGAGATGCTTTGCCCACAAAAACCCCATGAATTGCTTTAAAAATCTCAGGAATCTTTAATGCTATCCCAAACTGTTATACATAGATTTTGCAATCTCTATATCCAAGCTCTATCAAAGCTTCAAGCTTCAAGATCAATCAATGTTGGTACTAGGATGTATGTAGAAGCCTCAAAGAGTATAATAGAGCAAAAACCCTTTGATCTTGATGAAAAAAATTTGAGAAATTTGAGTGCTGTCCAAAACTGTCATAAAACTCCATACCTAGGGTTTGAGAAAGCTCCCATCTTCCAAAAGGAGTGAAAGATCAAGTAGAAGATGATGTAGACTCATAGTTGCACTCCATTTGATCCTCCCATGAAGAGTACAAGCTCTGATTGCTTCACGTTTGCTGATCAAGAAGGGGGGGGGGGTTGTAAAAACAGCGCAAACTGCTGCTGAACATCCTCTTACATCACGTGGTGAAAACGTGGTAGATATGAAGCATGTAGGTACTCAATAGGTAGCTTAAGACCCATACTACGTCTTACATAATCCATTTGAGCACTAGAGATCATGGGAAGAAGATCTGAGAAGAAATGTCCATGGCAGTTTGTATGGCAGCTTGAAGGAATGAGGAAAGGGAAGAAGAAACCCTTCCTTCTCAAGAGTAACCACAGTTAAAATGTCCTGTAACCATTAGTTTGTACACTTACCCCAATTTTTGGCTCAAACCTTGATCACGTCCTGCTATTTTGGCTGGAGCCCTCCATTTCTTCCATTATTAATGCCAAGAATCACCATCTTCATCCCTGTTTGTAGCAGACTTTCACATGTAACTCCGGTTTGAAGCCTTTATGTCCTGTCAAGTCCTGTCACTCAAATTCCTAACTATGGTTTGCTCTCTCTAGCCTAGGAAACTGAATCTAGTACTTGAAAATGACTTCTGCAAGGATCTAATCTACAGCTCTGATACCAATGTAATGAAAGCAATCAACCATGGAATGAAATCTAACTGAAATTGAAAATTAACTAAGCTACAACAAAGAATTAACAAATCTATTGCACCAAGACATCCTCATCATGTATTAATGGTTGGGGATTCAAGAATACATGACGGCCATGGCTGAGTGCTTCATAGGCTAAGAAGAAGCTAGCTCCAAGAAAATGGTAAAGCCAAGATTATTGAATGATCAAAAGATGTCTTGCCTTTGGCCTCTAGTCCCTTTTATTCTAATCCTCTTCCAAACTTAAGGGCTGTTCACACATGTACACATAGGCTAGGGCTAAATTTACAAAGGCTGGAATTAATCCAAGGTGCAAATATTAATGTTGTATTTTCCTTCATGACACTAACCTCACACCAATTATGGTAGGTTCCAGCCATGATGCCATGCATTGCAAGCTACCAAAGGAGGCTTCCATACACGCAACCATACAACCAACCATACCTAGGGAATAGGCCACCCAACTTCTTCAAAAGGGGAGCCCCATTAGCTCTTCCAATACCTAATGACATGAAATAAGTCATCCCTAGAATGGAGATTAATCCCATAGTCATCCCTATGCCACCTCCTAGACCTTTTGTAACCCACCCACCAAGCAATGCTCTAGTCCATTACGTGGAGGAACCAACTGATGAGGAGGCATGCATGAACCCTTATGTCTCATACAATGAAGATGAAAATCCCATCCTCAGGGACTATTGGCCAGTGTTGGTGTTGGCATTATGTAGAGGTAGGGGTAGAGCCCCGAGAGGGTAGAACCAAGAGCCAATTTGGACTTGTAGTCACCCATGTTACATTTCTTCGTGCTGCCTTGAGAGGGAGCAAGCCAATAGAGAGAAGGTTGACCTCAGATTCCCAGAGTGCGGAATCACCCATCTGTTCACCGATTGCCCTAGAAGGAAACCATTCTCTACTTTAGTAATTGTGCCATCATCAATGCCATTGGGGCTATTTGGAGTTGAAACACTTGACAGAGAGGCTATACCCATCTTGTTGCATGTTATGACCTAAGCACAAACAAAGCAAGCCGTCATATCACTATCAAGGCCTAGTAACCTAGACATAGCCTCCATAGGAAAAAAGAGTCATAGGCGAAGGAAGAAGAGAACTGAGGCAAAGATCACGGTTAAGACGGAGAGTGCCACGACACTACCCACAGGAAAACGAGTCATAGATGCAGAGGTAGAAACATCCCCTCCATAGATTGTAGAAAAAGGAAGTGCTAAGGTTAGGAAGTACCCCAACCCAAAGAGCCATCTTGAAGCCATAGATAAGGTTAAGGAGTGGGTGGGAGAAGCCCAAGAGAACTTAAAGGACACAAAGTCCATATTAGAAGATAAAATCAATGAGCTCTCTAGTGTGAGCACACTAGTCTCATTGACTCGACTGAAGTCAACTGAAGTCAAGAGACGCATCTACCACTACGAGCAGCACCAATATAGGAAAAGCCTAGGCGCCACAGGCCAGCAAACTAGCCGAGACCATTGGCCAAGAAGCATGGAATTAGGAGGGAAGAAGGCAGCTGGAAACCTTCTTATATGATGCTAGTGTCAACCCCTATGAATTTGTGCCTAGGAGACCTGGTCAAGCAGCACTGAACGTTGTTGCAGGTGTTGAAGTAATGGGAAGAAGAACCAATCAAACAGGGGGGTGACTTGCATGACCTCAACGCAATGACTCAGGTATCAAGCTTGACTCTACACTCAATACCCAAGTCCTTACATATTAATGCTTTCTGAGAATGCATACTGAGATGCATTCAGTCTTGCCTGTCCTAGCACTAAGAGATGTTATAAGGAAAGGAATGGTAGACACTAGGGTAGGAGTCAATGTGCTTAGCCATGCAGTGCTCCAGGCTTGGCATAACCTGCTTGTCGAGAATGCTAGGTTCAATGTCACACTGGCCAATGGGATGAAAGTTAAGCCATTCGGGGGGTGTTGAAGAATTGGCCGTTGAAGATTGTAGGAATCCGGTTTCTAGTGGATTTTATCATCATGAAGGGGGTAGACTACGATATCCTACTAGGCCGACCTTGGATATAGAACATGAGAGTCATAGAAGACTCAGGCAATGGTCTAATCTTCTTGGGCAATCAAATAAAGGTAGTAATAAGGGTAGAGATGGATACCTAGAAGACCATGCCAATCAACCTAGATATCATCACCACCATGCTAAAGGGTGACACTCAAGTTAGGAAATCTTACATGCCACTAATGAAGTATATCCTTTACCTTGAGGATTAGTGGGATTGGATGCACCTGCTAGCCACAATCGATCTACCATTATTTGACAATGAGCAGGAATACGAGCAATCCACTAAGGTAGCCGATAAGCCCACAAATGAGCCCTCAGTACATTTATGCATGATGGCTAAAAACCCTTGCAGCTAGCCCACCCTTGCCACATTCCATGTCCCGAACAATAAATGAGAGCTCCATGAGATCCTAGAGTACTTAATGGACAAGCTAGGTGGCAACCCAGCCGCTAATCTTAAACCCCTCAAGGATCTCATGGACAAATCCAAGTGGCAATGGACCAAGGTACATGATCTGAACCTAATATACAATTGGGCCTTGGTCACGAAAGAGAACAAAGAGAGGATTGTAGAAACCTAGTTGATGACGAGTAGACGAAGATAGTTCAAATGACAAGTACAAGGATTGTTGTTCCTTCAGTGAAGAGAGTGAGAAGAGATTGACACAATAGAGTATGTCACTAATGGACATGAGATTGAGAAAATACAAGTAGATTCCAAGCCATGCAAAGAGAGCACCTTTAGAATCGAGAGAGGAATCATGTGAATAGAGTGCGATCGCACATGGCTAGAGTGCATAGGGGCAATTGACTGTGAACGATGAACGAGCAGGGCTCACCCAAACTTGGTGATGCATTGCTATGTAGGATGGAATCACAACCACCAAGAGAAGCTCCCTCTTGTAGGAGAAGACAGAGAGTTCGACTCTAAGTTGAAAAAAAGCTCAAATAATGACCCTGAGATCCCCCAACTGCCTAAGACCAAACGGACCAAGGGGGACCTGCCAATCCACCTGAGTCACAGATGGGTGAAGGAGGAAAGAAAGAGGCAACCTAGGGAGTCAAATGCTAAGGAGTAGAAAAAACCACAAGATCTACTAAAGTGATTCACAAAATTTAAGAAAGGTGATAGAGTAGTGATGTTACAGGGTGCCAAGAGGCAAGGACAAGTGAAAGAACCTGTAGAAGGGGTCATCAAGGTTAAGGAGGTCAACCTGGCTAAAGAAGGGAAGAAGCCCCAACCTGTCTTCATATCTGACAACCTGACTGAGTATCGGAAGAAGCATATCTCATTATGCTGCTACAAGAGTACATAAATGTATTCACTTGGTCCTTTGATGATGAACTGAAAGAAGTAGATCCGAGGGTAGTGACTCATAACATCCCCATGACACTAGACACAATGCCGATCGCATCGACCATACTCTATGAATCCCAAGCATGCTCATGCAGTCAAGGAGGAGATAGACAAACTGTTAAAAGTGGGATTCATCTATGAAATTGAGCACACATACTAGGTCTTGCCCATTGTAATCATCCTAAAGAGGAATGGAAAATTCAGAGTGTGTGTTATAAGAAAGTCAACATTGCTATGAAGAGAGACAACTATCCACTACCGTACATTGAGCACATGCTTGAGAGAGGGACTGGCAAAGAAGCCCATAGTTTCCTAGATGGCTTCTCAGGCTACAATCAAGTGCAGGTCCACCATGAGGACAGGCATAAGACCACATTTACTACCAAATGGGTCATCTTCATCTACATAGTCATGCCTTTTGGGCTAATAAATGCACCAGCCACATTCCAATGGGTCATGCATTCCATCTTCAAGGACATGCTTAGGAGAGAATTAGAAGTTTTTGTTGACAATCTGTGTGTTCACTTGATTTGGAGGGAACACCTAGACAAACTCCACGTAGTCTTTGAATGATGCAGATTATATCGTCTCTTGTTGAACCCTTAAGTGACAATTCTGGGTGAAACATGGCTGCATCCTAGGGCATGTGGTGTCCAAGAACGGCATTGCCACTGAGTTATCGAAAGTCAAGGTTATTTTCAATATTCCACCGCCAACTAACTACAAGGGAGTTCAGTGCTTCCTAGGACATATGGGATACTATCGATGATTCGTGTTGAACTATGTGTTAATCACTAGACCACTCTATAAATTGTTGATAATATTCAAATGGGCCGAGAAATGTCAACATGCATATGAAGAGTTGAAAAAGGATCTGACAACTACACCCATTCTACAAGCCCCAGATTGGACTATCACCTTCCATGTACATATTGACGCCTCGAAGTTTTTCATGGGAGCTATTTTATGTTAGTGCACCTAGAGAACACAACTTAGACTATCTTGTGAGTTTTGCTAATAGACAACTCATGGATATTGAGATGAACTATTCCATGACTGAGAGAGAGGGTTTTGGCCATGGTCTTTACTATAAAGAAACTCCGATATTATCTTCTGGAAACGCCTTTCACCTTCTTTGTTGACCATCAAGCCTTGCTTTATCTTGTAAATAAAGCTTGTGCTACATGAAGCATTGCTCAATGGTTACATCTACTTTTAGAATTTGACTTCTTTGTGGTGGTATGTAAAGGAAGGCAGCACTACTACATGTCTGATCACATGTCTTGCATACCCATTATTAAACCTAGCTCGAGATGGAAGCAGAATAAGTGAAATGTGGATGAAATGGAAGAAGCAGGACGGAGAACAAGCAAAGGCACAAGGGTAGCCTGTAAAATCAAGTTAAAGGAAAAAGCTCATTTTTAAGTGAAAGGTGCCCCGAAACTTTTGTAAAAGAGTGCAAGGCTCCCTCTTGTGCAAATTGTAAAAGGGGAGATGGGTATAGGCTAAAGAAATAGGCCAAGTAGAAGGGAATGGAAAAGAGGACCTTGCCACAATGGCCATTCATGAAAAAAGGGGATGGGTGCCCATGGGATTTTAGGGCATGTATAGAAAGTTCAAAAAGTGAATGAGAGCTCATTCTTTGGTGTGTGGAAACAAGAGACTCTTCTTCTTCTCTTCTTCTCTTCTCTTTGCTTGCTTGTGTGTGCTTGAGAGAGGGAGTGTGAGAGTCTAAGGGAGTAATGTGTGAGGGGGAGCGATCAAGAAGGTGAATCTCCCCACCATCTCCTCTCTTCTTCTTCTTCTCTTCTCTTCCCTTCTCTCATGCATGGCTATGGAGGATGGAGCTTGGAGGTGGAGACTTGAGGATGCTTGAGCTTGCATCAAGAATCATGGAGCTCCCGGTGTGCTTGAGGGAGAAGGAAACTCATTCGGGCATCGATGGAAGCTCACCACACCCTGGTAGGATCGAAGGTGCATTGGCTAGGTGAGAGATAGTCGTAGGTGCTCACTTGTAACACTTGAATGAATAAGCGGTCCGTGGGTCTTGATTGTGGCGGTTGAGCGTGAGCTCCCTCTACATTTTGGTTCCATTGTCGGGACCAATAGATTCAAGCTTGAGCACCTCAAATCGAGCATCAAAGTAATGGTTTCATCCTCAAACTGGAGCTTGAGATAGGAAGGAAGTTTTGGGTTTTTTAATCTTCACAACAAGTAAGTATTTTGGTGGTTTGATGATTAGGAGAGTAGGAGAGATCATTTAGTACTTTGCTTTTGATTCTTGTTGCATTTAGAGTAGGTTAGGATTAAGAAATTGAATTCAAAAAGCGTAGGGTTTGCTATTGTCAAACAAGGCCAAACAGGGCACAAATCGAGAAAAACAAGGAAAATAGAGTGCTTTAGGGGATTAAGGTTAACAAGTGAGTGATTAGGAATGGCAAGACCTTTGTCGGGAAGGGGTTTAATAGCCAAGAGTCCAAGGGAGAGCTCATTTGAAACCTTGATTGTGAGAGAGAGAGAGAGAGAGAGAGAGAGAGAGAGAGAGAGAGAGAGAGAGAGTGCTCCCTTGCATGGATTCGCTTCGATCTTACCGCCGATGAGTTTGTTGCCTGCTACAGGTATATCCAACCCTTCTCCTTTATCCATAGCTTGGATCTAGAGGTGGGTGCGATATGCCGTGAACTAAAACATGTGATTTGAGTGATTTATTGTTGCATCAACTAAAAGCGCACTGCATTTGGCCCCCGTCCGAGCGGCTCGATTCTCGGCCAAGTCCCAGAATCGGCCCTTTGCCACTTGTCTTTGGTCCATTCAACCCACTCAATTGGCCTAAGCTTGCCCAATTTGTCCCAATCCCGTTTAGCCACTCGGCCCTCAAACACAACATCCACTCAACCCTCAGCCATTTAGCCCACTCGGCCAATCATCCACTTGCCACGTCCATTTGACCCACCAACCATTCAGACCGTGTGAACTCCATATTCGGTCTTGGTCCACTTGTGCCACGTGTCATTCAAACATCCCAATTTGTCTTGGTTCCACTCGGCCCTCAGCCATTTGGCCCGTCTGAGTTATACACTCAGTCCTTGCAATTCAAACCTATTGGGCCGGATTTGATTTTTCCCAAAATTTTTAAAGTCTGCACTAGACCCACCTAGACACCGGCCGTACAAACCTCCAAAGGTCATACAGACACTTGAAATATCTTTCTGGGTACAAGGAATGGAAGAATCAGCAAGATGCAGATGTAGGGGTAACACTAGTTGACTATCTAGCAATCCAGCTTGTGAACAGCATCAAACGGAGTCGTAAACCCCCAAATGAATCTTGATTGAGTGGAAGGAGTAGCAAAAACCCTATAAACCGGCGAGGATGGCCAGAAACCAAACATACAAGCCTATCAAGCCAAATCTATAAACAAGAGTGCAAGAGCCGCTTAAACACTTTGTTTTCTCACTCACTCTGATTTCTAGCACTCGAAACACACTTAAGAAAAGCTAAAATCCTGATTGTGCACAGTGCACAAAAAAGAGTACAGATACACGTACACACACTGAGTGAAGGTAAGTTGAGGATTGTTTGTAACTAACACGGAACTCACTCAAACATAAAAACTTGAAAGAACCCACCAGTAAGAGAAGATCCCAAGACATAGATGTGTGATCGAGTCCCCAAGTGTAGGACCAAGTGAAGAACACAGCTGAAAAGTCGGACACAATAAGGACTGACACTATCATTGGGGAAGTGGATCTACCCGATCTCATCAACCTGATCAACAACTTGGTAGAACACGAAATCCTAGACTTGAAGAGGGCAACTCAAACAATAAAAGTGACAATCAACTTGACCTAGGAAACTTTCCTGAGGCGATCCAGCAATTAGCAAGAAAATATGACACTCAAAATCAGTTAGAACATTGTGGCAGACCTACAGAGGACATCATATCAGACCTTGAGGAGGAGTGGAAACTAGCACGCAAAGCTCTGCAAGGCATAGTCACTTACAACTAAGATCAGTTGACTAGGAGCTTTTTCCAGAGCATGGAAATGCGAGAGATCTAGAGAGTGCTAGTCCTAGCAGGTAGAAATCGAACAAAGAATGAGAGAGCACTAGAAGAAGACCTCACACTAAGCGAGCTTCTGACAAAGCGGCTGCTAGATAACATGACAATGGAGTAGAGTGATGCGGCATGAGCAACATCGCTATTGGTAGGGTTAGGAGTCAGCCAAGGCTTTAAGAGCCAATAAAAATTTCCCATAGTAGCAAAGTAGCTCAACAAATACCAGCTAAACGACGACCCATACACCTTCGTAGAGAAATTCAAGAAGGTCTGCAAGGCCAATGGCCTCACTGATCTCACTTAACGCTCACAAGCTTTCGATCTGTGCTTAGGCAATAAGGGTAGGACGACTTGGTACACGAGTCTAGATGTTGCTTAGCGAGCCAATTTCAATGGCATGAAAAATCTCTTCATTAAGAGATTCTCCAAACCTCGATACTACGATAACCTGCTAGTGTGACTCATGAATGTCAAGCAGAGAGAGAAAGAGGACATTTGAGATTACGTGACCCATGTGAGGAGCCTCTTCAAGAGAATCCCTATGGGCAAGAGACCAACCCAAAGAGTGGTGTCCATAGTATTCATTAATAGAATACAAAGTGAAGAGCTCTACAAAGCCTTTGGCAGACAACTCGAGCCTGCAGCAAGACACGCTGGCAAGGGTCTTTGAAGAAGCTATTAGAGTGGACAACTAGCTCAAGGAGAGAAGCTCCAGAAGCTCAAATCGAGAAAAATCCAACGCTAAGAATTTCGAGAGAGCTTCAATGCCAAGCGAGAGATCAGGCCCAAGTGCTAAGGATAAAGGGAAGGGCACTGATTCAAGATAAGATCTAGTAGAGATGATGATGGACATAGCCAAATTGCAGGAGATGATGAGATGACCAATGCACCCACATGTCCAATGCATGTATTGTGGCATAAACCACCTGCTAGCTGAGTGTCAAGACCCTAGGTCATGACCTTTTGCTGATTGCAGTAGGTTTAGCCATGAAGCCATGCATTGTCAATTATCTTGAAGACTCCCATACTTGCAGCCTTACGGTCAACCCAACCTTGCGAATAGGCCACCAAACTTCTTTGGAAGGGAAGCCCCGTTGGCCCTCCCAGCACCTAATGACACTAAGCCAGCCATCCTTAGGATGGAGATAAACCCTATGGGTATCCTGAGACCACCTAGACCCTATATAACCCATCCACCGAGTGACACTCTAGTCCACTACTACGTGGAGGAGCCGAACAATGACGAGCCTTATGTACACCCTTACATGTCATACAACAAAGAAGGCAATGCACTCCTTATGGACTACCGACTGGTACCAATGATGAAGTTAGGTAGAGGGAGAGGTAGAGGCCTAAGAGGGCAAACACAAGAGCCAATCATATGTTGGACTTGCAAACTTGCAGTCACCCAAGACATGTTTCTTCATGCTGTCCCAAGAGGGAGCAAGCAAATAGAGACAAGGATGACCTAAGATGTGCCGAGTGTGGAATCACTCATCTCTTTGTTGATTTCCCTAGATGAGAAAGCCATCCTTTAGTTGGGGCAAACAAGTTATTGGTCCCATTGGGGTTATTCGGTGTCGAGTCACTCGATGGGGAGGCCACACCTATCCCATTGCATGTCATGACTCGCATGCAAACAAAGTAGGCCGGCATATCATTGCCAAGGCCTAGCAATCTCGATGCAACCTCAACCGGAAAGAAGAGTCGGAGATGGAGGAAGAAGAGACTAGACACTAAGGTCACGCTCAAAACCAAAAGTGCCACAACACTGCGTGCTGGAAAGAAAGTCAATGATATAGAGGCAAAAATGTTAGCTCCTAGGATGGTTGAAAAGGGAAGTGCTAAGGTGGAGTACCCCAACTTGAAGTGCCAACTCAAAGCCATTGAGAAAGTGAAGGAGTGGGTGAAAGAAGCCCAAGAGCACCTAAAAGACGCTGAGCCCATACTAGAAGACGAGATAGATGATCTCTCAAGCATAAGTACGCCAGTCTCACCCCCACGACCAAAATCAAGGGATGCGACTACTCTCAAGCATAAGTACGCCAGTCTCACCCCCAGTCTCACGCCAGTCTCATTCCCACGACCAAAATCAAGGGATGCGACTACACCACAAGCAATGCCGCTTAGGCAAAGTCTAAATGCTATGGGTTGGAAAATTAGTCAAGGCCATTGGCTAAGAACCATGGAGTTAGGAGAGAGGCAAGCAACTAGTAACCTCCTTGATACATTGGTGACCACCCCTATGACTCTAAGCTTAGGAGACCTGCTTAGGCAACAACCAATGCTATGGCAAGAGCTGAAATAGTGGGTCGAAGAATCAAATGAGCAAGTTGTTGTAGACTTGCATGAGCACGATATAGAAACACAAATAATGAGCCCGACATTGCACTTCGTGCCTAAGTCCTTGCACGGCAACGCTTTTTGGGAAGGCACAAAGATGCATGCAGTCCTGTCAGTCTTAGCTCTTGGAGATGTCACAAGAAAGAGAATCGTAGACACAAGAGCAGGAGTTAGTGTGCTAAGCCATGTAGTACTCCAAACTTGGGGTAACCCACCGATTGAGACTGTTAGGTTCAACATCACACTGGCTAACAGAATGAAGGTGAAACCATTCGGTGTGTTAAAGAATTGGCCACTGAAGATCGTAGGAGTCCAATTCTCTACTTACATTATAGCCATGAAGGGAGTGGATTACAACATCCTGCTAGGCCGACCCTAGATGCACAACATGAGAGTCATAGAAGATTGGGGCAATGGTCTCATCTTCCTAGGCAATCGAATGGAGGCTGCAAGGGTAGAGTTGGACACCTAGAAGACTATGCCAATTGACCGAGATGCCATCTCCACCATGCTGAAGGATAACAGCCAAAGTAGAAAATCCTACGGGTCCTTAACCAAGTATATCCCAATGTCCTGAGGATGAGCGAGATTGGATGTATGTTCTTGCTACCATCGACCTACCATTCTCGAACAATGAGGAGTACGAACAAGCCATCAAGACAATTGCAAGCCCAAGGACACACCATCAATACCAATTTGCATTATGGCTGGAAACCTACACTGAAGACCCAACCCTCTCACATTCCAAGTCCCAAACAATAGACGAGAGCTCCTTCAGATCCTAGGATATCTGATTGACAAGTTAGATGGCAATCTAGCAATGAATCTCAAGCCAATCCAAGATCTCTTGGATGAGCCTAAGTGGAGATGGTCCAAGGTGCACGATTTAAACTTGATGTACAATTGGGCCTTAGTCCCCAACCAACAAGAAGAGATATATCAAGACTTGGGAGATGATGAGCAGTCACATAAAGATAGCTATAATGACAAATATCAAGACTGATGTTCCTTCAATGATGAGAGTGAAAGAAAAATAGACACTATAGAATACGACATTGAGGGACATGTAATCGAACAAATACAAGATGACTTCAGACCACGCAAACAGAACACCTTTAGGTTAGATAGAGGAGTCATGCGCATGGATTGCAATCGAACCTGGTTGGAACACATAGGCATAATTGACTACGAGCAAGCAGGCCTAGCCCAACCAAGTGCCGCACTACTATTGAGAACGGACTCACCTTTCAAGCTACGGCTACTAGGAGAGTCTCCCTCTTCTAGTAAAGATAGAGAGTTTGATTCAGAGTTGAAAGTCAACTTAGATAGTGATCTTGAGGTGCCTCAACCTTCTAAGACTAGACACATCAAGGGGACCTACCCCTCCACCTAAGGTGCTGACAATTAAGAAAGGGACAACAAAAGCTACCTAAGGAAATGCAAGCATAAGAGTAGTGAAAACTGCAAGACCTACCAAAGTGATTCACAAAATTCAAAAAGAAAATAGGGTAGTGATCTTGCTAGGAGCCAAACAACAAGGGCAAGCAAGAGAAACAATCA
This sequence comes from Lygodium microphyllum, assembly GCF_053477565.2. NCBI lineage: Eukaryota > Viridiplantae > Streptophyta > Polypodiopsida > Schizaeales > Lygodiaceae > Lygodium > Lygodium microphyllum. Next base: position 154,886,323 of record NC_141138.1, on the reverse strand, counting down.
AAGGACCCGCCAAGGTTAAGGAGGTCAATTTAGTTAGCGAAGGGGAGACACCCCAGCCTATCTTTATAGCTGATGATTTGGTTGAGGAAGAGAAAGAAAGTTTCATTGCTCTCTTATGACAGTATATAGACATCCCTGCTTGGTCCTTAGAATAGCTCAAAGAGGTAGACCCGAGTGTAGTGACTCACAACATACCCATGACACCTGATGCAACATCGGTCAAGTAGCGACTATATCCCATGAATCCAAAGCACACCCACATTGTCAAGGAAAAAATTGACAAGCTAATGAGAGTAGGATTCATCTACAAAATTGAGCACACAGACTCGATTTCTCCCATAGTCATCATATTGAAGAATAATGGAAAGATTAGAGTGTGTGTCAATTACAAGAAGATAAACGCTGCTACGAATAGAGATAACTATCCATTGCCGTACACTGAGCACATGCTCAAGAGAGTGGCTAGCAAATAGGCCTACAATTTTCTGGATGGTTTCTTTAGATACAATCAAGTGCAAGTGCATCCTAATGATCGACATAAGACCCCATTCACCACTGAGTGGAGAGTCTTTGTCTACATAGTCATGCCTTTTGGGTCCAACTAATGCGCCATCTACCTTTCAACAACTTATGTGCACTATATTCAAAGATATGCTTAGGAAGGAGTTAGAGGTCTTCGTGGATGACTTGTGTGTTCACTCTACTTGGAGGGAACACTTAGACAACTCTCAACGGTCTTTCAACGGTGGTGTCAACTATATCGTCTCTCATTGAACCCCTTGAAGTGCCAATTTTGGGTAAAGCACAGATGCATCCTAGGGCACATAGTGTCACAGAACGGCATTGCCATGCACTTCTTGAAGGTTAGGGTCATTGTCAATCTTCTACCATCAAAACTCATTACAAGGGTGTTCAAATCAGTGCTTCCTAGGCCATGCATGGTATTATCGATGGTTTGTGTTGAACTATGCATTGATTACTAGACCTCTATACAAGCTATTGATCGCATTCAAATGAACCGAGGAATGCCAACATGCATATGAGGAACTGAAATAGGCTCTAACCAGTGCACGAATTCTACGAGCCCCAAATTGAACACTCACGTTCCATGTGCACAATGACACTTTGAAATTCTGCCCTAGGAGCTGTGTTGTGCCAGCCTGGTGAACACAACCTAGATTACCCAATGAGCTTTGCTAGCAGACAACTCACTGAGACCAAAATTAATTACCCAACAATGGAGAGAGAGGGTTTGGCCATGGTATTTGCTGTAAAAAAAATTTGACATTATCTTTGTAGGCCTTTTACCTTCTTTGTTGACTTGGTATATCTTGTTAATAAACCTTGTGCTACTAGACGCATCGCTCGATGGCTACTTCTACTTTTAGAATTTGACTTCTCCATGGTGGTACGTAAAGGGAAGAAGCACTATGTGGCTGACCATATATCTTGCATCCCCACAAGGAGACACTGTTGGACAAGGCGTTGTAGCCGAACTGCCAGACATGCATCTATTCAGCTTATCTAGTGAAAGAGATTTGTTTAGAGCCAACACGATGTCGTATTAGATATATGGCATAGTCCAAGAGCTTGAGCACAGACTGCCTGGACAACCAATAGAGAAGGCTCGTCGACTTAGGTGACTCACCCTAAGGATCCAACCCTATCAGTTGATAGCATGCCAACTCTATCAGTTGGGGCAAGACGGGTTGTTGCACAAATGCGTGTGTGATCATGAAATGCATGACGTACTCAAAAAATGCACATGGCGGAATCGCAAGAGGACACTTCCATGGAGACATGACAGGCCATGCTGCAATCCTCGTATGGTGGCCCACTCTTTTTCGAGATGCAGCACGATTCGTAAAGCATTGTGATGAGTGTCAATGGACTAAGGTCCCTATTCATAAGGATTGCATGGTGCTAACCCCAATCATTGCATGACAACCCTTCGAGAAATGGGGAATTGACTTCATTGGATCCTTTAGTCCCGCGACATCATATTCACAAGCTAAGTATATCATTTTCACTACCGATTATCTAACGAAATGGGTAGAAGCATGAGCTATGAGAAAAAATGACGCTAGAACCACAGCCAAGTTCTTATGGAAGCAAGTGATCTCATGATTTGGCTGCCCCATCGAACTTGTTAGTGACCAAGGTACACAATTCATCAAAATGGGTAGAAGCATGAGCTATGAGAAAAAAGGATGATAGGACCACTGCCAAGTTCTTATGGGAGCAAGTGATCTCACGATTTGGCTGCCCCATCGAACTTGTTAGTGACCAAGGTACACACTTCATCAAAGAGGTGATAGCTCATCTTCTGTCCACCTTGGTAATCATCCATAAAAAATATTCATCTTATTACCCTCACAAAAAATAGCCAAGATGAATCCACAAATAAAATCTTGGTGAACATCCTGACCAAGGCAGTCTCTGCTTCACGCAATGACTAGGATAACGAGTTGATGGTGGCCTTGTGGGCCTACCGCACACAATGACTAGGATAACAAGTTGATGGCGGCCTTGTGGGCCTACTGCACAGCTTATAAAATGGCTGTGGGTTAGACTTCCTTTAGGTTGACCTATGGAGCTGAGGCAATTCTACCCTTGGAGTTCTTCGTTCCTAGCCTGAGGATAGCCCTTCAAGAGAGATGGGATGGGAAGGAGGCATGGATGAAATGCATGGTTGAGCTCGAACGCTTATCGAAAACTTGACTTCTAGCTACCCATGTGCTAATATGCAAGAAGGCAATTTGCAAAAGCTAGTTTGACAAGCATGTCAAGTAGCAAGACTTTGAACTGGGAAACTTAGTGCTACTGTACTCAATCAAGGGACATAAACAGAAAATGAATTTTAGGGGGTTAGATCCTTTCAGAGTTCTGGCCATTAGCTAAACTGGCAACATAGAACTTGAAACCCTAGAAGGTGAGGGCATAGGCTTCTTCAATAGCAACCACATAAAGAAGTACTACCCTCCCACACACCCACTACATGAGCCTCCAATGCTAGCGTCCCTTGTCAATGTACAAGTAGCCACTATCACTAAGATGGATGATGAGGATGAGGAAGCTATAGAACTAGCTTACCTAAGCATAACAGTCACTGCCAAGCACACATGCAAGTTCAATGCATTAATCGGTGAGGAAGTTGATTTTAATGTCTTAACTCATGATCATTGGATCCAAATTTGCAAACAACATTTACAGCCCACTAACGCTAAACTCAGCCTGTATGGGGGCCAATCATATGCACTCTTGGGAAAGTGCAAGGCTGCAGTTTCTATTGAGTCTAAAAGCATGTTGATGATCTTCTATATGTTGCCCAACACTAAAGATGCAGGCACAGAGTCATTGTTAGAATGAACCTTTAAGAAGCAAGCTCATTGTAATGTCGACTACAAGTCGCAGCGTATCCACCTAGCCATGGGCAACGTCCACATAGTTACAACTTTCAACAAGGGCTGCATGACTCCTTCTAAGTCCGCAAAGCCACCGGTAGAGAAACCTGCCGCCAAGTCTAAGGAGGGAGGTAGTGCTTCGTCACAACCCACCAAGCCTCAAGACCAACAAATCACTGAAGTCAAAGCTAAGGACCACAAGTCAAAGCTTCAATGGATGCCTAAATTGCAAGGATCGCCACCTAGGGGTAGACACCCACAACCTCGCAAGGCTAAGAATCCCACCTCGTGCCCTAGGAGGCCAAGGTGCAACTATAGACATCAATGTATGGCCAATGGGTCCCCAAGACCCTATTGCAAGCGCAAGGCTATTATGAGGGTAATGCATGGATATGGATTCCTAAGGCCAAAATGGCCAAAGGCACTAATCAAACACCGCCCTCAAGCTTGACCACTCAAGCCCACATGACACATCCAATGCCAAGGCTGCAAAAGCCTTTGGATTCAAAGCCTTCAAAATCAGCAACACACAAAGTAGTGAAAACTAAGCGATTCTATCGACCCAAACCACAGGCTATTACTCACACTCATACCATGACTAATCCTACAGCTCATGGAATGTCACCCGAATGTCGCAGTGCACTGTTAGCAGCCATAGCCCCCCAGCCTACTATACAAAAGGTCCAATTGCAAGCTCAGGAACAACCAAAGCGGCCACCATCAGCTATTGAGCTCTCTATTTATGTCAAACCCCAATCCCCCACTGGCCTCAAACCCTCTTATGAGCAACAATCAATTCTAACTGTGGCCTTGGACTTAGTGAAGAACACAGGGGATGACTTGGTTGCATGTCTTAGATGCCTAGATGCCACCTTCATGTCGCTTGCTATAAGTTATGATCGCTTAGACTTGGGACTCTTGGATGAGCCTATAGCGACAGAAGTATGGACACTTCCTTGTTCTTGGAAAGAATTAGAATTTGTATTTGTCAAGGCTTCCAAGGCAGCTGAGGAGCTGATTGCCACTGATATTTCCCACGAACAAGCACAGAAGCAACGCCTCATCACCTCATATGACAAGTGCACAGCTTATGCCAACGATCAAGAGATAGAAAACTTGAAACAACTTGCTGACAGTGACTCCCCTTTCCTAAGAAAATGGTACACTCTTCGCCTTCAATGGGAGCTCAAAGGATGTCAAATCATGAAAAATGCAGAGCAACGACACGTAATCAGAACATTAGAGTATGACCCAACTTATGTCGCTCTAACCTCTTATAGGGTATTGATGACCATTTGTGACCAACCCATGGAAGAACACATTCAAGGACACCCCTACTTAGATCGCATCCTCATCGAGGAGGAATTGCACATTGCTAGTCACGTAGACTCTGGTGACTTCTTGCTCAATGTCCTTACTTACATCACCGAGGTAGGCATCCGACCTTTTGACATGCACTAATATGCTCATATGGAATATAATCCAAACTTTTATGCTTGGCTCATGCGAAAGTAAAACACTATGCCTATGCACATTGAACGCCCTCTACTCTCTAACCTTCAATCCTAGGAAGGATTCTTCTTACCTCTAAGGAGGCAAGGGTAAGGTGAATCAGAATCAAATCAAACACATAAGGAAACAAGAAAATGAAAAAGCATACCTTAAAAGCCTCAATCCACACCTAAGAACAGAAAATGAAGGAAAACATTAACTCACGATTGGGGAAAATGTCACAAAATTTTGAAATAAAGCTTGAAGGGAAAGTCTATTTCTGTACTAAAAGTATTTCAATTCAGCAAGCATGAAGTCTTTTTTTCCACCAAGTAACTTTTTTGGAAAGCACTAATGGTAAACCATGGTTCAGAAGTTGAAGATGTCACAACAAGATCGAGCCCATCACCTTCCCTTCACAGAAGAGGAAAGAGCAAAGTATGGCCTTTCTCTTGAAAATCGGGCCTACAACTAGCTCAAATTTAGGAGCATTCACAACATTGAGGAGATGTTGCCCAATAAGGAGGCTATCAAGAGGGTTATAGAATAGTGCAACCTCACCAAGTACATCAAAAAGTTCCCAACCACACTAAGTGTGTGGAATTCTTATGGACATACGACACTAACAAGGAGTGTGGGATAGTATCTGTGGGAAGTAGAGAAGGAACCAAGCGAGTGCAAATCTCACTCAGTAAGGCCTTGGTAGAGAAGGCGTTGGGATTGGAGCAACCAAAAATGGAAAAGAGGCAGAAGAGAGATGTTTATGTCATGCTAAAGATGAAAAAGGAGAACATCTTGACAAATGATGGCCTAAGCATCCAAGACATCCCTGACTCAGAGGTCAAATTGCAAGATAAGATGATCCACTCCCTCTTCTCCAGCCACCAAAGGTACAACTCGCTTATGCACAGGATCAACATGCCCCTGCTGGAGAGCATGGTGTCTCACTAGCTGGATGAGGTGGATTGGAATGGCTACATGTGGAAACCATTGACCAATCCACTAAAGCACTAGCCCTTGGAAGCATATTGGTGGGGTGGAGAGTCCCTAGTGTTAAAGGGAACCGAGAGGAAGAAGCCTTCAGCCAAAGCCTTGTTCATTGGGTATTAACCACTCTTATCCAAGAAATGATAAAGGAGGCACCGGATAGAGAGGAGGGAGAGGATGAAACACCTGATAGATCACCTTCTCATCATGATAGAGAACAATTGAGTGAAAGGATAGTTAGTGAAGAGAAGGGAGATTAAGAAGCTCATTCCAACAGAAGGGAATCAAAGAAGTCTAAGAATAAGATGACATAGGAAAAGCAGGAGGAAGAAAGGAAGAAAAAGGAGAAAGTGGATTTGCAAAAAGCCAAGAAAAAGTAAGAGGTGAAGGAAATGAAGAAGAAAGAGAGAGAAGAGTTTGAGAGGTTGGAGGCAGAGTCAAAAAGAGCCAAAGAAGAGAGGAAGACAAAGGCTATTGAAAAGGAGGAGGATTTGAGGAAGAAGGAAGAGGGAGACATCAAGCTAGCCAAATGCAGGTCAATGGAGCAACAAGGTGAACAAGACAAGATGGACACCTTGAGGCTGAGGAGAGATGAGGGTCCGGGTTCAAGCACACATGTGCATGAAGGCATGCCAATTGTAGTTTAGGAAGGCAAGGGAAAAGCCCCCATCCATCCCATTCCACCCCTCATGGTATCTACCCCCACAACAATGCCTACCCAAGGCACCCCAGCCATGGTCGATGCTAATAATCTTATGGCACATGGGTGCAGTATTTTCTTAACAAGGAACTGGCTCAAGCAAAGAGCATGGAAACCCCAACCATAGCGCAAAAGAGATAGGAAGCAGCAATAGCAGACGCTGATTCAAGGTAGAACCCTAAGCGGCAAAAGGTGGAAACTTCCACAACTTCCATCCCCACAAGTGTGACGCCGCCCGCTAACTACAACGAGTATGTCGCAAAGCTATTCTCTTAGTTGAAGAAAGCCAAGGAGGAAAAGAGAATAGCGGGGCTGAGTTGGAAACCAAGAAAGAGCCAATGGCAGCCTTTCACTTGGAAAAAACCCGACAGGTGGCCATGTACCAAAAGGAGATTAGCAAGCTAAAAGCAAGGCTTAGTACCAAGGAAGAAAGTGAGGAAACCTGGAGAAAACAACGTGAAGATAAGAACCAAGAGCTAGTTGGACTACAACATGAATATAAACTCTTAATAATGCAACATGAGGGCCTGGAAGCTCAATTGAAGAGAGTCCAATTGGGCATGGATGAGCTCGCTGCAAGAGAAGCAGAAAAGAAAGCTAGAAGAGGAAGAGCATCATCAAGAGGTTGAAGACCTGGTAGTAAGGGTGTTCCTAGAGATAGATGAGCACGAGAGGTTGGAGAGAGAAATCGAGCACTTGGAAAAGGAGAAGGAGGTGATAACTCAAAAGTGCAAAGAATAGGAATTGATAATAACAACCTTAACAAAGAGGTAGGGGGAGAGCTTCAGGGAGATGACGAAGAGAGAAGAAGAGTAGGCAACCCACAATGAGAAGGTGAAAGCCTTGGCATACTGTCTAGCTCAAGTGGAGAAAGACAAAGTACTCATGCTAAAAGTAGAGTAGAGGCCGCCCAAGTGGCTTTCAAACTTAGCAACGCGCCTTCTTGAATACCTTACTGGATGTCACACAAGTAGAGGAAGGAGAATCCATAGAGGCTGTAAAGAAGAAGCTAGGAATAGCACCTAGGGCCCTGAGAGCAGGCGTGCAAATGCCACCACAACCCGTGGGAGTTGGCCTTAGCCTTGAAGAGCAACACCACTATCTCCTGTTGGCAAGCCCAACTCCACAAGAAGTTGACAGATTTGGATTCACAGAAGGGGCGTAGCAAGAGCCAAGGCAGGAGGAGGAGGCTAAAATGAACTTTGAAATGGGACCGCAGGAGGAAGAGCTTGTCCCATTGCCTCCTTCCCCAGACCAGATGAGTAGAAAAAATCAGATACCTCCACAAAAAGAAAGATGGTACTAAGAGAGAGGCGAAAACAAATGGTGGAGGAAACAAGAAGAAGATGGAATCCCGCCAAAGGAGTAATAGCACCACCGGTACCTATCCCACCATGTAAGGATGAATCCCTAGCAAGCTTCCACACTGACCTTGTGATCTGGGAATGGCAAGAAACATCCAAAAACCCCTTCAATTTTAATTTCTAATTCCCTACCACCCTACATAGAGTTTTTCCCATCAAGGTGGTGGATGTGATTAATATCAGAGTCGGGCTCGGGGAGAAGTGGATGAAGGAGAGAGAACAAAACCCCACTCTATGGCGCACTGAAGATGCTGAATTTTGGCAAAACAAAGTTTTTGAAGTGTCGAGGTCTATGCCTGGTTATGAATTCCAACCTACATGGATAAGGCGGATCTGCGATGTCAACACGGACACTTGGATGGCCTTTTGCAACACTCAACCCTTTGAGTGAGACAACCCAACATTCATGCCATACCCTTGAAGGGTAGGAGTGGAATTTGACCCCAATGTCCACGGTTGGTATGACTTCTTGATACTCTACAATCTGCATTGTACTACATATGAAGATTCCCTTATTTTCACATTAGAAAATTTGTATGATACCAGGGTCTTCTTCATCAACGAATTCTCTTTGTGTCCAAACCCCACCTTTATTACCACTTGTAATTGCCTTAGATTTCTTAGGATACTCCTTAGGCAAGACTCCACTCCACAAGAGCGTGGCCTCCCAGCCCTCCATTTTGATCCTAATGCTATAGATAGTTGCACAATGGCTCGACTAATTATGCAAGCTGCACTACTACCTTCATTTTTCTTAGCTTTTCTAGAGGATATGAATGATATCCACTTCAATCACTGCAATCATCCATTCCTCTCCACCATCACCCTTCAAGTCTGCCTAGATCTCAAGGGGTATCTCCAAAGTTGCCAATTCCTTAACAAATCTATTAAGCCTTCTTCTCCACCTCACTTCAATGATGAAAACTAACTTCTGTCCATGACTATATAACTCAAAAAAAAAAGGCAAGAAAGTACAAAACAAAGAGAATGAAAATGGAAAGAGAAATCACACGAAGACATAGCAAACTGCACATAGAGCACAGTCACTAAACCTAGGGATTCTTAAGTTAGACGCACCCAATGGCCTCGGTCGGTCGGCTCCACATCTAACCCCCTAGCTCTTTTTGATCCCCCACTACACATGCTTAGGGCACCTCAAGGGCAGGACATACCTAGGGAGGTAACGCTTGCCTATGATTAGACCTGTCTCCCTGAGCTTACCACTGCACCTCACTTCCACACACATGGGGTCCTCAAGTGTGGGACATCACCCAAGCCTTGTGGTCAGACCCAGCTCCCCGTTCCACTAGCACAAGCACAATGCACTACATGGTGAGGTAGACACTCCCTCTAGGTGTGTCTTCTCTTTTTAGGTACTTTCGGATACTATAACCACCAATATATCAGAGGCCCTGCCATCCACTCAACATACCCTCGATCTCCAACAACACAATCATTGCCAAGCTCCTCAACCACTACCAATCAAAACAAGACCCCATCATCCACTTAGGCAACCACCCTTCAAGCACCAGAACCTCAATAAACAAAGCCCTGCAAGTACCATGGGATAGGCACTTGTCTAGGAGGGGGTAATGTTAACCCCAGCTCAAGATGGAAGCAGAAGAAGTGAAATGCAGATAAAATGGAAGAAGGACGGAGAACAAGAAAAGGCACAAGGGCGGCCTCTAAAATCAAGGTAAATGCAAAAGCACATTTTTAAGTGAAAGGCGATGTGAAACTTTTGTAAAAGAGCATCAAGATCCCTCTTGTGCAAATTGTGAAAGGGTAGACAAGCATAGGCTAAAGAAATAGACCAAGTAGAAGGGAATGGAAAAGAGGACCTTGCCACAATGGCCGGTCATGAAAAAAAGGGGATGGGTGCCCATGGGATTTTAGGGCATGTATATAAAGCTCAAAAAGTGAATGAGAGCTCATTCTTTGATGTGTGGCAACAAGAGACTCTTCTTCTTCCCTTCACTTTGCTTGCTTGTGTGTGCTTGAGAGAGGGAATATGAGAGTGTGAAGGTGAGGGATCAAGGAGGTGAAACTCCCCACCATCTCCTCTCTTCTTCTTCTTCTTCTTCTTCTTCTTCTTCTTCTTCTTCTTCTTCTTCTTCTTCTCTTGCATGCGACTATGGAGGATGGATCTTGGAGGTAGAGGCTTGAGGATGCTTGAGCTTGCATCAAGAATCATGGAGCTACTGATGTGCTTGAGGGAGGAGGCAACTCATTCGAGAATTGAGGTAAGCTCACCACACCCCAATAGGATCGAAGGCATGTCGACTAGGTGAGAGATAGCCATAGGTGCTCACTTGAAATGCTTGAACAAATAAGTGGTATGTGGGTCTTGGCAGTTAAGCATAAGCTCCCCCTACATTTTGGGAGTGAGTATGTGAGGGTGAGGGATCAAGGAGGTGAAGCTCTACACCATCTCCTCTCTTCTTTTTCTCTTCTCTTCTCTTCTCTTGTCTCACGTGCGGCTATGGAGGATGGAGGTTGGAGGTGGAGGCTTGAGGATGCTTGAGCTTGCATCAAGAATCATGGAGCTACCAGTGTGCTTGAGGGAAGAGGAAACCCATTTGGGCATCGAGCTCAGCTCACTACACCCCGGTAGGATTGAAGGTATGTTGGCTACGTGAGAGATAGCCATAGGTTCTTACTTGAAACACTTGAATGAATAAGTGGTCCATGGGTCTTGGTGGTTGAGCGTGAGCTCCCCCTACACCCATGAGGGAAGCCGTTAGACGGTATAGTAGATGACTTACCAGACGCGCATCTTTTCAACTTGTCCATAGTGAAAACAACCTGTTTAGAGCTTTAGACCTAACTTGACACCATACTAGGCAGATGACATGGTCCAAGAACTAGAGCACAAACTACCTGAAAGACCTATCAAGAAGGCCCAACTTAGGTGACTTATCCCCAAGATATAACCCTATCATTTGATAACTGGTCAACTCTATAGGTTAGGACAAGATGGCTTACTATGATGATGTGTGTGCAAACATGAGATGTGCACTAATAGAGAAACCTCAACACCAATATGGGATTAAGAATGCAATCAAAGACAATGAGACCAAATTCAAATGATTATCTAAACACCTAGGACCACCACCTAGAAATGCGCAAACATGATTTTGTAATGCTAGAAACTCATACTCAAGACCTAGGAGGGGAAAAAAGCACTATAGGTAGCGATGCATGATCAAGCCGTGATGGGTTCCCAAAACCCTATTACAAGTACAAGGCTATTATGAGGGCAATACCTGGATGTGGGTGCCTAAATCCAAGATTGCCAAAGGCATTACTCATGCGCAACCCTCGAACTTGTCTCAACAGGACAATCAATAGTTAAGGAGTTGAAACCACATAAGACTCAAGCTAAAAGCCTCCCAAGCATCTAGCAGCACAACACCAAAATTGCAAACCATGCCTATTGCACCAAAATCTCAACTGACCCCTTCGGATCCACAAAAGCTACAAACATCAGTTGTTGAGCTATTTAGTCTAAATCCCAACCACTTGTAGGCCTTAAACCCTCTTATGAGATGAGTAGTGATCTATCCTTACCTTGACCTCGAACTTAACTGAGAATATGGGGGATGACTTGGTCACTTGCATTCGATGCTTGGATGCTACGTTTTCCATGCTTGCTAAAAGCTATGACCAATTAGACTTAGGTCTTTTAGAAGATCCTTTAGCAACACATGTACAATCTCTACCAAGACGACCCAAGAAATTGAAGTGTTAAAAGCCCTAACCAACATTAAGTCTACATTCTTGTGTAAATGGTATTTTCTCTAACTCCAATGGGAACATCAGGGGGCTGCTACACCATGACCAATGCAGAGCAAATACGTACAATTAAAACATCAAAGTATGATCCGACTTATGTGGCTTCTACCTCATTCAAAGTCTTAGCTATCACTTTTCATCGAACTTTAGATGACCACAAACTCACCCATCCCTACCTAGACCGCATGTCCTGACTGAGGAGAAATTACATATTACTAGTTGAATTGCCTCTAGTGACTTTCTAACGGATGTCCTAACATACATAACATGTGTCGGCATTCGAACTTTTGACATGGAATGCCATGCCTACTTGGAATACAACTCGGCGGAATTCTACACTTAGCTTATACAGAAGTAATGCATTGTGAATACATGTGGATTGTCCTTAACCCTTCACCCTCTAATCCTCGGAAGAATTCTTCTCATTTCCAAGGGGGGAGGGGGTAAGGTGGGATAATGTACTTAAAGAAAATTTTCATTTCCAAGGGGGGAGGGGGTAAGAATTCTTCTCATTTCCAAGGGGGGAGGGGGTAAGAATTCTTCTCATTTCCAAGGGGGGAGGGGGTAAGGTGGGAAAACATACTTAAAGAAAAATTTCATGGATTTTTATTGGATTATGCAAATTGCTTGAAGAAAAATTTCATGTTTCTATAAGTGCACAATCATTCTCTACTTGTCTTCCTACAACAAGGAATCATCTTAAGAAAGCTAATGGTGAGCTATGGTGTTATGACAAGGACCCACAATGGCAAGTCAGGAGAAAAGCAGCAAACTTCTGCTCTCAGAAGAGGAACAAGCAGGCTGTTAGTAGAGATAAGGGCCTTCAACTACTTCAAGTTCAAGGATGTCCTAAACTTGGAGGAGGTAGCCATGGAAGAATAGGCTATGAAGAAGATTGTGAAACAACAAAATCTAGAGAAGTATTTAGAGAAAGTCAAGCAAGCCATGGATTATGAAAAGTGCACAGAATTCCTTTAAACCTTCAATAGGAACCACATCACTGTAACTGTGTGACAACAAGAGGAAACCCAATAACTGGAGATCGAGTTGAGTCCTGAGTTCGTGAAGAGAGTGTTGGGGGCATGGCCCAACAAGGACGAGAGACGGCCCAAAAGGGATATGTATAATATGCTAGGAATGGACAAGATTCTAATCCACACCAACAATAGCATCAACTCACCGATATTCCAAATCTGAAAGTCTAGTTAAGCAAGTGAAGATGGTGCATGCCTTATTCTCTAGTCATAGGTACAATGCACTAATGAGCCGAATCAATGTATCTATGATGGAAAGCATTGCAACCAAATCCCTAGACGAAGTGAACCTAAATGGCTTTGTGAGAAAGATGATCGAAACCTCAATGCAAAAACACTGGCCACAGGTGTGGAAGACCACCGAGTGGAGAGTCCTTGGCCTCCAAGGCAAGGAACAAGTCATCCTCTAGGGCCTCAACCATAGGATTTGGTGGGATATTGATGGCCATAATCTAGGAGATAGTAGGAGAGGTTCGAAGCAAAGAACAAGTTGGGGAGACATCTGATAGGTCACATTTCCGTGAGCAAGAAAAATCCAGCGAGAGGATTGTGAGTGAGGAAGGAGAGCATGAGGCACAATCTAGCCAAGGAGGGGCTAAGAAGAAGAAGGGGAAGACTCATCAAAAGAAGGTGGAAGAAGAGAGAAGGAAGAAAGAAAAAGCTAACTTCCTCAAGGCACAAAAGGAGTCCAAGAAGGCTGAAGAGGAGAGAAAGAGAAAGGAAGATGAAGAGGCTGAGAGGCTTAAAAGGAGAGAAGATGAGGACATGGCTAGGACCATCCACATGTCAGTAGAGCAAGCTTGAAGGAGGAGGAGTTGGGTGCCATGAGCCCTTTCAGACAAGAAGGCCCAGGAACTAGTGCTCAAGTGCAAGACATCATACCACCCCTGGTGGGGACAGAAGGCAAGGTCAAGGGCTTGCTTCACCCAATTTCCCCCGCTTTTGTGTCGACTACCCTAGCTACCAAAACCACCCAAAGCACTATGCCCAAGGTAGATGCCAACAATCTCATGGCCTAGATTAGAATATCATGGATGTAATATTTTGTGAGAGCCGACTGTGCAGATTGTATGTACAATCCACAGTTGTATTTGTTGCACCCGCAAGTGTTGTGTGGATTGCACATATACATTTGTGGTTAGATTAGCATAGGCTTGGTCTATCTAGGCTAAGGTACAAGCATGCTTCAAGGATTGATCGGCCTAGAGCCCACTAAGTGGGTAGGACACCCAAGAGAAGTTGCAAACCCTAATTCACAGTTGTAGAAACCCTAAATGCAAAATCCAAAAGGGACACAAACCCTAAACACAAAAGGGGTGCAAACCCTAAATGAAAAATGTAAACCCTAACCCTAACCCTAATTCTTGATCTATATAAGGATGGGAGGTCTCAGTTGTATTTACCCTTTTGGCACATCCATGTGACGGAAGCTCTATCAGTGTGACTACTCAAGCTTTCTATTCTTTCTTTCCATTCTATCATCTTGCTTTCATTGTGTTGAGAGTGATTGAGAGGGAGAGAGTGAAAGGTGTGTTGAGCAAGGGACTGAGGGAAGGTGAAGCTCTTTATCATCTTGCTTTTCTTATCATCTCTACTAGCTCTTCGACTTATTGGTGTGCTTGGTGTGGTGGATGCAAAGGAGCGATGGCATTGGTCATGTTGATCATGGTTGTGGAACCCTCTTCAATCCTTCAAGTCATCAAACGCAAGAAGGTAAGTTAGGTGAGTTTTCTACAACTCAAAGCTAGTCGTGTCTTCTTGCTTTCTTGGGTTAGAGAGGAGGATGCTTGGTTAGTTAGAATGGAGTGTTGAGAGACAATGTGAGAGATTGTCATCGAAGTGATTTGCAGCTTCTGAAACAATAGAAGTCCCTGAAACAATAGATGTCTCCACAGTCTGAACTGTTGGTGCATTTGGCTCAATATTTTGGTTCCGTTGCTAAGACCTAGGACCGTCGCAACCACCAAGGTTCGCACACTCCCACTGTGTGGCATAATAGGAGGCTTGTGCATGTGCATGGATGGGATCGATGGGGTACCAATCGTCTGTGTTTGTGGCTACCATTCCAAAACCCATGCGACTAGGTTAGGAAGGCCAGATTGGAAGGAACTGGTTCATTGGATTGAGATTGTGAAGATAGACACTGTTAGGGTAGGAAAAAACACAAAACACAAACTTTTTAAAAAAACACACACAAATTTCTCAAAACTCAAATCTCAAACACAAAATACAAAACTCAAACCCTTCTTGCTTGGACAACCCATGTGGCAACATTGAGAATGATGGTTTATTTTGCTCTTCCTTGTGATTGGTTGCATATGTATTCATGATTGACAACTAGCCAAATTTATAGCTCACTCTTGTTCACAAGCACTCGCACACATAGATCACTCGCACCACCTCACTCACTCGCACCACTTCACTCACTTGCACCACTTCCTTCAAACCACCTCACTCACTCGCACAACTTCCTTCGAACCCACTCACTCGCTTGCATCATCTAGGTCACATCCACCTCACTACTCACTCGCACCACCTAGGTCACACTCATTCACACTACTCACTAACCCTACTCGCACCACTTCACTCGAACTACTTCTCTCAAACCATCTCACTCACTCGCACCACCTCACTCGCACCACTTCACTCAAATGACTTCCTTCGAACCACCTCAGGAAACCTTGGCAACACACACTGGGTTGACATTACCTTAGGTCATTTAGGATCATAATACACAACCACAAGAATCAATTTCACATCTACATATAGGACACACTACAAGTTATTAGGGGGGGAATCATCCAACTGAACAGCCATCATCATGTGCTCCATTCCAATCATTACAAGGGCAGGTTGAGTAAAATATTGTCCACCAAGCTACCAAAAGTCCTAAGCTCCCTTTGAATCATTTTGAACCACATTCAAAGAAAGTGCCAAGACCACAACAATTGAGACGAGAAGCCAACCACTGCGCCCATAATTTAACCACTTGTACTTAATGCAAATCACAAGACCAATTGACCAACAAGAGACAAATTTGAAGGATAGAAACTCCAAGCAACAAAATTGCGAAATCCAAGAAGAATTGACAAGCCTAGAGAGTTAAATGAGAACACCCACACCAAGAACCACACAATACCATTGCAAGAAGAGTTGAAGAGTTTGTCATCTAGCTATGAAGAGCCTTACACTCTGTTGACATGCCTCATAGTGGACTCGACCTTAGGTCTCAAAGTCCTAAAACCTGATGAGTCAACACAATTGAGTGAATATTCCCATCCATCTATCCATTCACATGTTGCTAGAGTTAGCAACACAAGAGCCTAGGCCAAAGCTAGTAGACTGGATGGTGCTAGATAAATTTCCAAAGGCTGACCTTAGATGCATTGAGTGCAACATCTCTCACATGTATCATGACTGTCCAACATGCTAGAAAAAGGTTCAAATTACAACATCTTGACCTATGAGGTATGGACTAAGATCGGCCAGACAACTTGAACTCATCCCAACCAATGCAACTATCAAGCCGTATGAGGATTAGCCTATTCCCTCTTAGGATGATGCAAAATTCTCTTGACTGTTGAGACTAAAAGCATGCCCATAGTGTTTTATGTGCTTCCAAATTGAGAAGATATGGGAAAGGAAGTCTTGCTTGGAAGACCTTTCAAGCATGCAACCACATGCATTGTGGACTATGAAGTACATCATATACACCTAACCTTACAAGACGTGGATATTGTCAGTACTTTCAGCAAAGGGGACCTTGTCTCTTCTCTAGAGAAGGGCAAGAAGCTTGTCTCAGATTTGGATCAAATGCCTAGAGATGACATTCAGAGAGTTCTTAATGAACTACTCAAAGCACACGAGAACAAGAGAGGACAGCTCAGTAGGAAGCCTCTTGGAACCAAAGGAAAGACCACAGCTACTAGAAACACTACCACAACTTCTCAAGCTGTTGGGAATAGAACTCCATCTAGAAGGGGAAAGAGATTTAGGGAAAGTATTCGAAAGCATCGATGGAGAGCTAGCACAAGGCTATGAAGGGTGCCCAAAGCGTTGCTTTGTGCTCAAGGGTTTTATACAAAAATTTGTTGGATTTGGTTACCAAAACCACTTGCAAAGCCACCTCCCGTGACCAGTCCCATCAAATCCCAAAGAAAGTGAAAGAGACCCACACACAAATCTAGGTCATGGACCAAGATACTTGAGGAGACAACACCAGATAAGTTAGTGATTGACGTGATAGTTCCTATGACACATGAGTCCACAATTCCAAAAGAGCAACCACTTGAGGTTACCGCTACTCCACAAGAGGAACTGGTAGTGTCCAAAAAGTCCTCGAGCAAGGGGGAAAAGCTAGAGCCAATGCAGCCACTTCCATGTGAGACTGCTCAAGCTGAAACGTAAAGTCCAAGGAATGATGAGATAAAGCCCTCAAGTGTTAATAAACAACAATCCAGGTTGTTGTTAGTTCTTCAAAACCACCAAAATCTCCTCAAAACCAAGAACCTTTGTCACCCAAACCAAAACAAAAAATCTGGCAATAGCAACCTAGTGTTGCTTATCAATTTAAGGAAAAGGATCCACAAGAGATAGCTCTAAAAACATCAAAAGAGTGACGATCTCCCTCTACAAGTGTTGTCACAAACAAATTTGGAAATACCAAGACCATGAATACTTCCACTCAGACTGAGGATCCAAGTGTACAGTCATCTATGACTGTCATGATTGACCACTCCACTGAATCAAAAGTTACTACTTCCAATTCTGAGATGGAACCCATACATCACAGCCCTTGGTTGTGACTAAGACTATGACTTCAACTGAAAAACAAGTCTCTAGTACTTCAGTCCCACACAAGGATATAGAATTTAGTGCATAGAGCATAATGAGCCCATTGATTCACAAGTCGTGTTCTTCTCCACCAAAGGCTCCAACACACTTGAAACCAGCTAAACGATTGATCATGGAGATGTTAGAAAAGAGGGGGACAACACAGATATCAATCAGAAGCCACGAGTTCTCAAGAACTAGATGAAACACTCCTAACTTCACTTGTTCATGCATATGTTCATGCCAACCTCGAAATTTAGACTATTGAGCATCAAAAACTCTTAAAAAAGCATTTGACATGGTCAGCAATCACAAATTTTCTGGATTTACCCAACTATTGTGGCAGAAGTTATAAAGAAAATGACCAAGGTAGAGCAGTAGAAGCATCGCTTAATTTCTGTATTTTACACTAGAAAGCACACAACAAGTTGGGAAGATGTTGCAACATTGGCCAAGAAAGAAAAAGGACAAAGTGAGTTAGAATCAAAATGGTTGCCAAGCAAAGAAAGGCACTTTGGACTTCAATGCATGATCCTAAATATGTTGCTCATACATCTCTTCGAGTGCTTGCTTTTGTCTGTGGTGTTAAAATTTCTAAATTGGCTAAACTTGATCCCTTGTGTGACAAACTTCTTTCTTTAGAGGAAGAGCTACACATTGCAAGTCGATTAAGTCAACAAAACATGATAACTAATGTCACTAGATATATCTTTTGTCTCACCCATGACCCACAACTTCTTGATGAGCATGCTTCATTAGAATACAATCCTAATTTCTATGAATGGTTTATTCCAAGGCTGCATGACACAACACCAAATATTACCTCTACTTTTAGTACTACAATGACTAAATCTTCATCCAATGATGTGAAGTAGAATGATGTACATAGAGCTTATCCTAAAATCCCCCCCATACACAATGGTTGGAAGAGGTATGCTTGTGACTCTAGATCCTAGGCCCAACACCACTAATGTCCCTGCTAGCTCACCCCACCAGTTAGTCCCAATTGAGCTGATTGAACCCCGGGATGCTCCAAAGGAGGTTGCTGAGACACATCTCCAAATCAGCCCTACTAAACCTAACCCTCCTTCTCCCATCAAGCCTTTGCTAGTATGCCAATCATTGAGTACCATGGCTGCTCATTTGGCAAAGAAATTCAATTTCTTTGAAATGGAATGCCTGCTCCAATTTGAGGCCATATACACTACTTATGCCAAGTTGTTTGCAATGATTGATTTAGGCCTTGCTGATGATGAGGCAGTTTAGAATGCTTCTCAATGGCATTCCACTTGGGAGGACAATGAACATCTTTTCGATAAAAGCCTCTTGATTCAGGAGGACTCTCCCTCAAGAGCACTTGCTATCATGCCGATTTTTTCCTTCTTATGCTTTTGTGACCAAAATCCAAGACCAGTCAGTACTTGATGAGCTTGAGCAACATTATCATTCCTCAAGTCCATTCTTGCACAAGTGGTTTTCTCATCGACTTGAGATTGCTTGCGATGACAGTCATATTATGACCACAGTTGAGAAACATTGTAATTCACTATACTTCAAGCTGACCCAATTTACTATGAGACCACTTCAATGCACTCTATCATCCTAGCTCGGAATATTGCCTTGCCATGAAAGTTGATATATCACCCATTGCTTAACAAGATTTTGATCGAAGAGAAACTACACATTGCAAGTTGCTTTGCAAGACCCTCTTTGCTTGGCAATCTGATTACTTACATTTGTGGACAGGATATACCAAACCACTTGACTTGGATGCTTTTGTTGCTGAATGGAGTACAATCTGAATTTCTATGATTGGTGGATCCCAACAAATCCAGAATACTAACTCTTTTTCCCTTGTAGTCTTCGTTTCTTTGTACATATTTTTATTTAGCTCAATTTGTTGCACTAATAAGAGCAAAAGTCCCTCCGACTTTAGAAACAATGCTACAACTTGTGCAAGGGCAAAACATAAAAACAAGTGGTATAAGCTCAAACCCTTTCACTCCTCGTGTGATGGTGAAATTCAAAGAAGAAAAATAAGTTGATCATAATTATTTCTATCATTTTCCCTTGAATCCATTGCATGGTACTCTCAAAGTTTCACCAAGTGAATGTAGGAAAACAATAGGTGACAAAGCTATGCAATGAGACTCAAGTCTCAAAGACAATATCATTGGCAATAGAAGCTTCCTATCAATATCCTACATTGCAACAACATTAACAACTTGAAGCTAACACTAACATCAAAACCTTCCTAAATTTCTCAAGCTCGAGAGGCATCACATCAAGACATCAAAGGCCAATCAAGACAATGAGTTTTCCTTGGAGCCTCACTAAAGAAACACAGAACTTAAAGAACTCAACAATGAGGTTCCCATTTCTTCAATGACAACACATCTTGACTACAATATCCAATGGTCATCTACTTCCTTAGGAGCCGTTGCAAATTGCTTCATTGATGAGCATACCAATCTTCATTGCCAAGTTCGGGTTCTTCTTCAACAACGACTTCATCAACAATGTGGCAATGTGCTTCAATGTCTAGGCTCAATATTCAAATCTTCATTGTATGCACCTCAATGCACCAGTCATCTTATGCGCCAAGTTTTATTCTTTACAGTCATCCTTTTGATCTCATACTTCCATTTCTCCTTGTAAGGAAGCATGCCTTATTGTATATCACTATTGCTACTTGACTTGCCAAAAGAAAAAAAAAAGAAGAACAAAGAGAGAAAATTAAAAAAAAGAGTGAAAAGAAAACAAGACGCAAAAAAAAAAAAAGAAATATGCACTCACATGCACTGCACTGCACCTAGGGGTCCTCAAGTTGGATGCATCCAGTGGCTTTGGTCAACTAGCTCTATCTCTAACCCCCTAGCCCTTTTCCCATTTTCCTGCACATTTTCTTCGGGCACATCAAGGTTAGAACATACCTAGGGAGTCTTGGCTTTCCTTGGTTAGACTTGTCTCCCTGAGTCACCTGCATATTTCATCCCTTCATTTGATTTATCCAGTGTCATCAATCCTCACTTCCCAGCAAGGTGGAAAAGGTTCTTCAACATAAAGTGAACCATTGCATCAACTATCATATGTGGTTAATCCTACAAAGACCCATGTTCAAGAATTTATTGGATTGGACACCTACTAACTCATTTTGGGCCTTAGTCATGACAATTTTTCCCATCATCATGTGTTCCAATTCCTTTGCTTCATCAAGCATCATCATCAACATAAGTACCCATGGAGAAGTCTTCTAACTATGTATTAGACTATGTAAGCACATGCACTCGCTTAGTATTTTCACCATAACCTATTCACAGTTTTGGGTCCTCAAGTGTGGGACAACACTTAGGCTTGCCTCGACCCATCTCCCAAACCAACATCATTATTTGTCTTATGCATGAACAACAAACTAGTACTTTTTCATAGGGAGTGATTGCACGAGAGGTTTTACTCTGCAGGTTCAAAGTTTTTGGCAGATCACGCATCATCATTACTATATCAACATCAAATCTTCCATCTTCTGCAATATCCCAATCATTTCCCATGACCATTCAAGCTATCTCCATTAGAAGGACTAATAGTCAAGTGTCTCTTCAGCAACACCTAGTTCTACAAGATTTGTCTCCAGCAACGACATCAGTCACCGTCTACCACAGCATGAGCAACATCCTCTATCCCAACTGTAGTAGAAAGAATATTATCTTCCTCAATAGCCACAGTTTTTTATCAACTATATTCATTACTCCTCCATCATGCTTACTTCATCGACTATTCCCAGTATATTGCATCTTCGGTGCAAGCTACAGCATGCTACTACGACGTGAGTGCCATGGGACTGGCACTCATCTAGGGGGGGAAATAATGTTAACGATATTTTGAGAAGGCAAATTGAAAGTGCAAGTGATAGATCCTATTTTTTTGTGGATATTTATTTTGTGGAGCTTCAATGTATTATTATGGGAACTTGTGTATCATGGAAATCATCAGAATATCATGGATGTATTATTTTGTGAGAGCGAGGCTCACTCCCGTACAGATTGTATCTACCATCTATAGTTTTATTTTCACACCCACAAGTGTTGTGTGGATTGTGCACATGTATTTGTGGTTAGATTGGTCTATTTAGGCTAAGGTACAAGCATGTTTCAAGGATTGACCGGCCTAAACCCCATTAAGTGGATAGGACTCCCAAGAGAGTGTGCAAACCCTAATTCACAATTGTGGAAGCCCTAAATGCAAAACACAAAAGGGGCACAAACCCTAAACAAAAAACGTAAACCCTAACCCTAACCCTAATTCTTGGTCTATATAATGGTGGAAGGTCTCAATTGTATTTACCCTTTTGGCACATCCATGCTATGGAAGCTCTATCAACGTGACTACTCGAGCTTTCTATTCTATCTTTCCATTCTATCATCTTGCTTCCATTGTGTTGAGAGTGTCTGAGGGAGAGAGTGAGAGGTATGTTGAGCAAGGAACCGAGGGACGGTGAAGCTCTTTGTCATCTTGCTTTTCTTGTCATCTCTACTAGCTCTTTGACTTGTTGTTGTGCTTGGTGTGGTGGATGCGAAGGAGCAGCGGCATTGGATCATGTTTATCGTGGACATGGAACCACTTTCGAGCCTTCAAGTCATCAAACTCAAGAAGGTAAGTTAGGTGAGTTTGCTACAACTCGAAGCTAGTCTTGTGTTCTTGCTTTCTTAGGTTAGAGAGGAGGATGCTTGGTTAGTTAGATTGGAGTGTTGAGAGACAAGTTGAGAGATTGTCGGCAAAGTGATTTGCAGCTTCTGAAACAATAGAAGTCCCCGTCCAAAGTCTGTTGTTGGTGTGTTTGGCTCAACACAAGTGGTGGGCTACCGGAAAGAGATAAGTGAGTTGAAAGTAGAGCTCAAGGATAAAGAAGGAGAAGAAGATAAGTGGCAAAAAGGACTTGAGGAAGAGTACCAATAAGTGATCGGCCTACAATGACAATACAAACTCCTCACAATGCAGAATGAAGAAATGGCAGGGAGAAATGACAAAATCCAAGAAGCCATGGATGGGTTTGCAACAAAAGAAGCAACGAAAGCTTTAGAAGGAGAGAAGCATTAAAAACAAATGGATGAAATGACAGGTAGGATGATGATGGAAATGGAAGAGCAAGGAAGATTAGAGAGAGAGAGATTGAATACTTAAAGAAGGAGAAGGAGACAATAACATAAAAGTGGAATGAGCAAGAACTGACCATAGTGGCCCTAGCACAAAGAAAAAATGAAAGCTTAGAAGAGATGAAACAGAAAGCCGACATATGGGTGACGAAGAGTGAGAGAAGAGTGAAAGACCTGGCGAGCCACCTGGCCCTTGTAGAGGGGAATAGAGTGTTGGTAGAGAGTAGGATAGAGGCCACACAAACAAGACTAGAAGCCCAACAACGTGCCTTTCTCAACACTATATTGAATGTCACACAGTCAGGTATGGAGGAGGGCATTGAATTAGTAAAGAAAAATCTAGAGATCACCCATAGAGCCATAAGGCATGGGATGTGTGCTCAACTGCAAGGAGAAGGGACCAGCCTAAGTCAATAAGATCAAAGAGATCATTTGCTAAAAGTAGGCCTAATGGTCGAAGATGTGGACCTACTAGGCTTCAAGGAAGGAGAACCATAAGAGCCTAGGAGCGAAGCTAACATGTAGAGGCCACTTCTAGAAGTAGGATTGGAATTTGAAATGGGACAACCATACAAGGAGCTAGTAGCACAACCTCCCTCCCCATGACCAAAAACCCAGCAAGAGGTAGACATCACTACCGAGAGAAAAGTAGAACTCAAGAAGAAAAGGGTGAGGATGTTGGAGCACTCAAGGAGAAGATTAAAATCCCATCCAATAATAGCCTTGGAGCTCATAGTGTGGGAGCAAAAAGAAAATGATCGCCAACCCTTCAACTTTACTTTCAAATTTCCCTTTACCATATGCAGAGTGCTATCAACCAAAATGGTGGAGGAGGTGATAAGAGTGGGAGGAAGGCTCTCAGCAATAGCTGAACCGGGAAAGGGAGAAGAATTCAACACAATGGGGAATGGAAGCACCCAATTACAGGGAAAACAAAGTCATGGAGGTGCCCAAGACAGTGAAATGCTATGAGTCCTAACCAAAGTGGAGAACAAGAAAATGGGACGGCAACATGGATGCATGGATGTCATTTTGCAACACACTACCCTTCAAGAGAAATTAGCCCACATATATGCCATATCCAAGAAGGGTAGGGATGGACTTCAACCCTAACATCCATAGCAAATATAATTACCTAAAGATACACAACGTAAATGCCACCAGGCCGGAGGACGCCCTGACCTTCTCTGAAAAAGCAACCTATGGGACTCAATCGCCCATTTTCTCAATGAGTTCACTTTTTGCCCAAATCTTGCCTTTATCACTACTTGTAATTATATTAGATTACTTAGGGTATTACTTAGACAGGATCCTATGCCACATGAGTACCACCTCCTCCTCCTATTTTTTGATCTCAATGCAGACATAGATAGTTGTGCCATGGCCATGTTGATGATGTGAGCTTCTTTCTTACCATCTTTTTGCATGGCCCTCTTAGAGGACATGAATGGCAGTTACTTCACTAGGTGCAACCACCCATTTTTGTCCACAACTCCTCTCCAAGTTAGAATGAACCTAAAATGTTATATGCAGAGCTTTTTTATTATAGCTTTACTAAAAGGGGAAAAGCCTTCCTTACCAAGTCTCTTAGGACCCCAACTTCTTCTCATGACCATGATGACAAATATTAGTTCTTCGTTTCTTTCAAAAAAAAGGCCGGGGGGGGGGGGGGGGGGGAGTAGGGAGAAAAGAAAAGAAAAGAAAAGAGTAAGAAAACAAAGAAAAATTACAAGAGAAAGCAATAAACTTATTACATGAGCATTAAATTCACTATACCTAGGGATCCTCAAGTTAGGTCCGCCCGGTGGCCTCATCCGGCCAGCTCCATCCCTAACCCCTTAGCCCCTTTTTGATTTCCCACTTCATGCTTAGGGCACATCAAAAGCTTGATTTGAAGTGCGCAAGCACTCAAGCTTAAATCCGTGGTCCCGAAGTAGAGGCCGAGCTCAATCTCAATCGTCAAGACCCACAGATCACTTATTATTCAAGCATTTTAAGTGAGCACTAATGGCTACCTCTCACATAGCCGATGGGCCATCCCTCTTTACGAGTGTAGTGAGCTTACCTTGATACCCAATTGAGTTGCTTCCTCTCTCAAGCACTCCAATAGCTCCACGATTCTTGATGCAAGCTCAAGCATCCTCAAACCTCCACCTCCAAGCTCCATCCTCCATAATTGCACGTGAGATAAGAGAAGAGAAGAGGAGAGAAGAGAAGAAGAAGAGAGGAGATGGTGGAGAGTTTCACCTCGTTGATCCCTCACCCTCACACACTCACTCCCTCACACTCTCACACTCCCTCCCTTACACACTCACAAGCAAGCAAGAGAAGAGAAGAGGAGAAGAAGAGAAGAGTCCACTTTTCCACACACCAAAGAATGAGTTCTCGTTCATCTTTTCAACTTTATATACAAAGCCCTAAATCCCTTTTGGATAGTCATCCCCTTTTTACATGGTCGGCCATAGCCTAGACCCTTTTTTCCATTGTTCTCCTATCTTCTTAGCTTCCTTCCTACAGCCCAGCACTCTTAAAATAAATCATGGTGCACCTTGCGCTCTTTTACAAAAGTATTGACTTGTGCTTTTTCTTGTGCGCCTCTCCTTGATTTAGGACTTTTTCACACTTCTTGTGTTTTCAAATTTTTCTTGGCGTGCCTTCATCCTCCATTCCGCTTTTATCTTATCCTTGTCTTCTGCTTTAGATTTTCTAGATTTTTCACATTGTTCATCTAAGGGGTCAACATTACTCCCCTCCTAGTTGAGTGCCAGTCCCATGGCACTTGCTAGATGGTGAGTCGAGAACGGTGTTGCTAGGGTAGCCAAGTGGCTTTTTGAGTTTGTGTACAAGCTGTGTTGGGGGTGTGTTGGAGGGATTTATGGAACCAAAAGGCCCTTGAGTTGGGAATGAACCCTAGTGTTGGAGGGATTTATGGAACTAAAAGGCCCTTGCATTGGATATGAGCTGGAGGGATTTATGGACTTGTTGGAGGGATTTATGAAACTGAAAGGCCCTGGAGTTTGGAATGAGCCCTGGTCTTGGAGGGATTTGTGGACTTGAAAGGCCCTTGCATTGGATATGATCCCTTTAGCATTGGATATGATCCTTGGTGCTAAAGGGATTTATGGACTTGAAAGACCCTTGCATTGGATATGATCCCTGGTGCTAGAGGGATTTATGGACCTATTGAAGGAATTTATGGAACTCAAAGGCCCTGGAGTTTGGAATGAGCACTGGTCTTGGAGGGATTTGTGGACTTGAAAGGCCCTTGCATTGGATATGATCACTGGCACTGAAGGGATTTATGGACTTGAAAGGCCCTTGCATTGGATATGATCCCTGGTGCTGGAGGGATTTATGGACCTATTGGAGAGTTTATGGAACTAAAAATCCCTATAGTTTGGAATGAGCCCTGGTGTGGGAGGGATTTGTGGACTTGAAAGGCCCTCCGTGGCTGCCGTCTCCGGCATGATTTTAAATGAGCTTCTTCATTCACTTTTTGACTAGGGCTATTGCATCCACTCCTTGCTTTGTTGTGCCTGCATGGTGACATGTCGTATAAGATGGAGAGTACATTGCATGGATGATGGGGTCTCTAGAGTTGGTGGTGGGAGCCTTTGTTCACACCTAGGAAGAAAAGAAGCTGCACTACTTGGGGATGTGTCTACATCACTGAGAGATGGGGCTACCTTGGGCAAGCCCTCGGTGGTGTCCCATACTTGAGGACCCAGTTGGTATATAAGGGAGGTGCAGTACAGGGGGCTTAGGGTGACACGTCTAACCATAGGCAAGTGTTACCTCCCTAGGTGTGTCTTGCCCTTGATGTGCCCTAAGTGTGAAGGGGGAATAAAAATGAGGCTAGGGGTTTAGGGACGGAGCCAGTCGACTGGGGCCACTGGATGCACCTAGCTTGAGGACCCCTAGGTGTAATGACTGTGGTCAATGAGCAACTTGTGATGGCTACGTGTGATATCTTTTCTTTCTTCTTTTTCTTTTTCTTTCTCTTCTTTGTTTCTCCCTTTCTTTCCCTTTTTTTCTCTCTTTTTATTTAATTATAAAGTTACATAGTCATGATAGAAGTTTAATCTACATCATTGGAGTGAGATGGAGAAGGGGGCTTAATAGATTTATTAAGGAATCGACGGCTTTGGAGATACCCCTTGAGGTTTAGGTGGATTTGAAGGGTGGTGGTGGAGAGGAATGGATGGTTGCAGTGGGTGAAGCAACTATCATTCATGTCCTCTAGTAGAGCTAAGAAAAATGAAGGCAATAGAGCAGCTCGCATCATTAGTTGAGCCATCGCTATAGCATAGAACAAAAAGGAGTACTGGGAGGCTGCGCTCCTATGGGGTAGGATCTTGCCTAAGGAGTATCCTAAGAAATCTAAGGTAATTACAAGTAGTAATAAAGGCAAGGTCAAGGCATGAAGAGAAATCATTAGTGAATTGGATTAGGGTATCATACAAGTTTTCTGATGTGAAGACGAGGGCATCTTCATATGTAGTACAATGAGGATTATAGATCATAGGAAAATCATAGCGGCCGTGGACACTGGAGTCAAAATCCACTCCTACCCTTTGAGGGTAGGACATAAAGGTTGGATCATTCCACTCGAAGGGTTGAGTGTTGCAAAAGGCCCTCCAAGTGTCCAGGTTGGTGTCATAGGCCTTTCTTCTCCATGTAGGTTGGAATTCGTAACCGAGCACAGACCTTGGTATTTCAAAGAATTTATTTTGCCAAAATTTGGCATCCTCAGTGGCTCATAATGTGGGGTTCTGCACTCTCTCCTCCATCGGTTTCTTCCCGAGCCTGCTTCTGATGTTAATTACCTCCTCCACCACCTTGATGGGAAAGATACTACGCAAGGTGGTGGGGAGCTGGAAGTTAAAATTGAAGGGGCTTCTAGACATTTCTTGCCTCTCCCAAATTATAAGGTCGATGTGGAAGCTTGCTGGGGCATTGTCCTCACATGCTGGGATAAGTGCATGGGGTGCCCTCACTCCCTTGGCATTCCATTTTCACCTTGTCTCCTCCACCATTTGTTTTCTTTTTTCCCTCAGTGCTGCCTTTCTTTCACAAAAGTGTCTCTGTGTTGTTGCTCTTCAGGCTACGCGGAAGGAGGTGGTGGGACAAGCTCCTCTTCATGTGGTCCCATTTCAAAGTTTACATCCACCTCTCTTTCCTGGCTTGTTGATTCTTACTACTCTCCTTCAATGAACTCAAGTGCATCCACTTCCTACGAGGTTAGGCCTGCTAATAGGAGATAATGGTGTTGCTCTTCCAGGCTTGGGCCAACCCCGCTAGGTCGTGATGGCCTTTGTAGTCTTACTTTCAGTGCTCTACGAGCCATTCTCGGTTTCCTTTTCATTGCCTCTATGGACTCTCCCTCTTGTGTTTGGATGACGTCCAATAGGGTGTTCAAGAAGGTGTGTTTCTTGGTCTGGAAGCTCACTTGGGCGGCCTCTGCTCTGCTTTCAGCAAGTATTTTTTCTTTTTATGCTTGAGTGAGATGGCCTGCTAAGTCTTTAACTCGTTTTTCATTCTAATTAGCCCATCCTTCTACCCTCCTATTCATATCTTCAAGGCTTTCCCTCTGTCTCCGAGCTAGCGCTGTCAGTCCATGTTCTTGGTTTTCCATCTCTGTCCTTAGCTTTTGCTACTCTTCTTATGCTGTGGTAGTCTCTTGGGTAAGTTTTTCCACCTCTCTTTCATACCTGTGAGCTCTTTCCTCCCTCAACTCCTCTAGCTCTTCTGTGGCTTTAGTGATTTTCTCCATTTCAACTTATAGATATTCGTAGTGTGCCACAATCTCTTCATTGTGCTGCCGTAGGCATTGTGTGGACTTGTTTTCTTCATTCAAGCGCACCTGCCATTTAGCTTTTGTCTCTTCCTTAGCTTGTAGCTACTCTTTCAGCTCATTGACTTCCCTTTGGGCCATGCCATATATATCTCTTTTTGACTTCCTCTCTACTTTGTCTGCCAAGTCCAACACCTTTTCCACTAGCTCCAAGGTCAATTCAATCTACACCTGACGAGTTCCCTCTCCCTCATGCACAGTTGCAGTGCTACGGTTCCTGTGGAAAGTCCTCAGGAAATCTGCACAATGGAAATAGTCCACCCCCTGGCTTACTGCTCCCACGTGTTTCAATAGATTGCATTGCTCAATGCTCTGTCTCATGGCTCGCTCTTCAATGACTACATCTTCTAGGTTGAAGATATACCGAAGATATACTAGAACTTGAACTAGTTGAAAGCTCGTGTTTCCACTAAAAGCCCATATTTTGCTTGTTCTTCCTCTAAAAAAGGCAATTTGCTGGCCTTTTCTTGGCCTTCCATGATAGGTGCATGTCATGAAGATATATTCACCATTAGTGTTTTTCATAATAATTACAAGCAACAGGAAACGACTACATACTTGATGAACTCAAACGCTTGAGTACAGAAGTAGACTTTTTCCTCTCAGTAGTCTATTGATTTCAAATTTAATTGTCAATTCCTCAATCACAAGTTGCTTCGTCCTACCATTGAGGTCCCTATGTGTGATTTTCCTTCATTGTTTTTCTTATGTGTTTGGTTTGATTCACCTTACCTCCCCCTCTTTGAATTGAGAAGAATCCTTCCTAGGATGAAAGGGTTAGGAGATGAAGGGTGTTCAGTACATAATCTTAGTGCTTTACCTTTGCATGAGCCAGGTGTAGAAATTCAGATTATATTCGAAATTAGCATACCTATCCATGTCGAAAGGGTGGATGCCTACGTGCGTAATGTAAGTGAGGATATCAAGCAAGAATTCACCAGAGTCCATTCGACTAGCGACAAGCAAATCCTCCTCAGTGTGGATGAGATCTAAATAAGGATGTCCCTCGATGTGTTCTTTCAGGGGTCGGTTACGAATGGAAGTCAACACCCTATAGAAAGGTGGAGGTTGGGTCATATTCAGTTGCCTTGATTGCGCATTGTTGTTTAGTGTTGGTCATTATTTGGCATCCCTCTAGCTCCCATTGCAGTTGTTAAGCATACCATTTCCGCAAGAAGGAGGAGTCATGGTGTAAGTTGTTTCAACTTCTTGATTTCTTGGTTTGTGGCCATGATTGTATTCTTGCTATATGATGTAATGAGACGCTGCTTAATTGCTTGCTCCTTGGATATCTCAATTGCAATTTACTCCTGAGCTCCTTCGAAAGCCTTAACGAATACAAATTCTAACTCCTCCCAAGAGCAAGGGATTGTTCGTACTTCCATTGCTATAGGTTCTTCCAAGAGGCCTAAGTCTAGTCGATCGTAGCTTTTAGCCAAGGTCATGAAAGTAGCGTCCAAGCATCGAAGACAAGCAATCAAGTCAACCCCCATATTTCTAGCTAAGTCCACGGCTAAGGACAGAATTGATCATCACTCATAAGAGGGTCGAAGGCCGGTGGGTGGTTGAGGCTTAACAGGACTAGAGAGTTCAGCACAGCTAATGGTGGTAGCTTGGTTTGCTCTTTAGGTTGGAGCTTGGCCCTCACGTTAGATGGGTTTGGTAGTAGCTACGGTTGTCATGCTACTAGATGCATTTAAGATTTGAGGGGTATCATCAATGCTAGAACTGGGCATTTTGTTAGTAACAGGCTACGATTTTGGACGATAGATTGGTTTAGGCCCTGCTGAGCTAGGCATTGGAGGTTGTATGGACTTAGAGGCCTGATTCTCTTGTGTTGTGAGTGTCTCTAGCATGATGTTTCATGCGGTCAAGCTTGAGTGTGGCGTTTGTGTAGAGTCTTTGGTTGCTTTGATTTTAGGTAGCCAAATCTAGGTGTTACCCGCATAGTAGCCTTGCACTTGCAATAAGGCCTTGGGGACCCATCGCGGCTTGACTGTACATCAATGTTTATAGTTTCGTCTTGGCATCCTAGGTTTTGGGTGTGGATCATTAGCCTTGCAAGGCCGTGGTTCGCTAGTCCTAGGTGGCGTTCTGTGTTTAGATACCCATTTGAACTGGGGTTTGTGGGCTTTAGCATTGGTTCCAGTGGGTTGCTGGCATCGAGGCTTGGTAGGTTGCGACAAGCCACAACCCCCCTCCTTAGTCTTGATAGTGGATTCCTCTACCGGTGGCCTCGTGGTCTTGGAAAGAGTTGTGTCGCCCTTGCTGAAAGCTATGACAATGCGAGCGTTGCCCACAGCTAGGTGGATACACTACCGACTGATAATCGACATCACAACAAGCTTACTTCTTGAAAGTTCATGCTAACAGTGATTCCATGCCTACATTCTTAGTGTTGGGCAACACATAGAAGATTATCGGCACGCTTTTACACTCGATAGAAACTATAATTGGTATGAATAATTCCAAGGGAAGGATTACCTCTGTACCATATGTCAATCTAAAGGGGGTATGTCATACAATCGTCTTGTAAGTCATGCGGTAGGCCCACAAGGCAGCCATCAGCTTGTTATCTCAATCATTGCGTGAAGCAAAGATGACTTTAGTCACTGGACGTTTACTAGGATGTTATTTGTTGATTTGGCTTGACCGTTTGCCTGTGGGTAATAAGTCAAGGATTTTTTATGGATGATTAGGAAGAAGGACAAGAGGTGAGCTATCACTTCGTTGATGAAGTGTGTGCCTTGGTCGCAAACTAATTCAATGGGGCAGTCAAATCATGAGATCACTTGCTCCCATAGGAACTTAGCAGTGGTACAAGTGTCATTCTTTCTTGTAGCTCACGCTTCTGCCCATTTTGTCAAATAATCGGTAGCCACAATGATGTATTTGCCTTGTGAATACTATGGTGCAAGACTAATGGGTCTAATGAAGTTAATCCCCCATTTCTCAAATGGCTGTTGTGCGATAACTAGGGTTAGATTCATGTGATCCTTATGAATCGAAACTTTAATCCTTTGGCACTTTTCACACTGTTTCACAAGTCATGCCGCATCTTGGAAGAGGGTGGACCATCACAGCTGGGATTGCAACACCTTGCGTGCTGTCGGATCTCTGCTGAAAT
Organism: Lygodium microphyllum; assembly: GCF_053477565.2. NCBI lineage: Eukaryota > Viridiplantae > Streptophyta > Polypodiopsida > Schizaeales > Lygodiaceae > Lygodium > Lygodium microphyllum. The sequence continues at coordinate 154,854,584 of NC_141138.1, read as the reverse complement.
GTCCTCTTGCAATTCTGTCATATGCCTCTATTAGCATGTCATGTATCTCGTGGTTACACACACATCTATGTAGTAACCTATCTTGCCCCAGCCTATAAAGTTGGCTAGTTATCAACTAATAGGGTTGGATTTTCAGGATGAGCTGCCTAAGTCGGGCCTTTTCTATCAGTCATTCCGATAGTCCGTGTTCAAGCACTTGAACTATGTCATCTGCCCAATATGGGGTCATATCAACTCTAAATAAATCTTTTTCACTGGATAAGCAGAATAGATGTGTATCTGGCAATTCTCATCCACAATGCCTTGTCCAACCGCTTCTCTCGTGGGGATGCAAGACAGATGGTCGGCCATGTAATGTTGTTTCCCTTTACGCACCATCATTAAAAAATCAAACTCCAAAAGCAGAAGTCATCTAGCAATGCATCCTGTAGCCCATGGTTTGTTAACTAGATACAACAAGGCTTGATGACCAACAAAGAAAGTAAAAGGCATTGCCAGGAGATAATGTCGAAATTTCTTTACAGCAAATACCATGGCCAAGCCCTCTCTCTCCATTGTCGAATAATTCATTTCAGCCTCAGTGAGTTGTCTGCTAGCAAAGCTCACTGAATAGTCCAGGTTATGTTCACCAAGTTGGCACAACACAACTCCTATAGCAAATTTCGAGGCATCGATGTGCATGGAAACGTGAGTGTCCAATTTAGGGCTCATAGTATTGGTGTTGTGGTTAGAGCTTTTTTTAGTTCCTCATATACACGTTGGCATTCCTCGATCCATTCGAATATAATCAACAACTTGTATAGAGGTCTAGCAATCAATGCATAGTTTAACACAAATTGTCGATAATATCCTGTATGTCCTAAAAAGCATTAAACACCCTTGTAATAAGTTGGGGGTGGAAGATCGACAATGACCTTGATTTTTGAGAAATCTGTGACAATGCCATTCTTTGACACCATGTTTCCTAAGAGATATCCATGCTTTACCCAGAACTAGCACTTCAAGGGGTTCAATGAGAGGCGGTATAGCCGACATCTTTGACACCATGTTTCCTAGGAGATATCCATGCTTTACCTAGAACTAGCACTTCAAGGGGTTCAATGAGAGGCGATATAGCCAACATTGTTCAAAGACCGCTCGGAGCCTATCTAAGTGTTCTCGCCAAGTAGAGTGAACACACAAGTCGTACACAAAGACCTCTAACTCCTTCCTCAGCATGTCTTTGAATATTGTACACATCAGTCATTGGAAAGTGGCTGGTGCGTTAGTCAATCTAGAAGGCATGACTATGTAGGCAAAGACTCCCCATTCAGTGGCAAATGCGGTCTTATGCCTATCATTAGGGTGCACTTGCACCTGATTGTATCCAAAGAAACTATCCACAAAACTATAGGCCTCTTTTCCAGCAACTCTCTCAAGCATGTGCTCACTATACGACAGTGGGTAATTATCTCTCTTTGTAGCTGCGTTACCTTCTTGTAATTGACACACACTCTAATCTTTCAATTCTTCTTTAATACGATAACTATGGGGAAACCCAATCCATGTGTTCAATTTCATAAATGAATCCTACTCTCATTAGCTTGTCGATTTCTTCTTTGACAGCATGGGTATGCTTTGGATTCATGGGATATGGTTGTTGTTTGACCGGTGTTGTGTCACATGTCATGGGTATGTTGTGAGTCACCACACTCGGGTCTACCTCTTTGAGCTCTTCTAGGGACCAAGAAAATATGTCTACATACTCTTGCAAGAGAGTAATCAGACTTGCTTCATCTTGCTCAGCCAAGTCATTGGCTATAAAGACAGGTCATGGGGTCTCCCTCCCTAGCTAAATTGACCTATTTGACCTTGGCAGGTCCCTCAATTGGTTCACATGCTTGCCACTGTCATTTTGGCTCCCAGCAAGATCACCACCCTATCTCCCTTTTTGAACTTCATGAATCATTTTGGTAGATCTTGCGATTTTTTATGTTCTTGTGTCCGCGTCTCATTGTCGACGTCATAGGTGGATGAGTAGGTCCCCCTTCGTAAATCTAGTCTTGGGAGGTCGAGGTATTTCACGGTCACTATATGAGCTGACTTCCAATTTGGAATCAAACTCTCCATCTTCGCTAGAAGAGAGGCTCTCTCCTAATGGTCGTAGCTCAGAAGATGAGTCCATTTGCAGCAGTGGTGCATCATTTGGTTGGGCTAGGCTAACCTGCTTGTAGTCAATTGCACCAATGTGCTCCACCAATCAAGTTTGATCATAGTCCTTGCATTTGACTCCCTTTTCTACTCTTAGTACACTCTGCTTGCGTGGTCTGGGGTCTACTTGTATTTGTTCGATTATATGCCCCCCAGTGTTGTACTCTAGAGTATTGATTTCCCTTTTGTTCTTGTCACTGAAGGAACAGCAGTCCTCATATTTGTTGTCAAAGCTATCTTTGTCCAATTGCTCCTCATTCTCCTAGTTCTAACAATTATCTTCTTGTTAGTCGAGGATTAAGGCCCAATTGTACTTCAAGTTTAAATCGTGTACCTTGGACCATCACCATTCAGGAGAGAATGAATGGATAAAAAACAAAGAGAGGGTAAGATCTTGTTCTTTAATTTCTTCTTTTCTTGTTTGTAGTAGTAGTAGTAGTAGTAGTAGTAGTAGTAGTAGTAGTAGTAGTAGTAGTAGTAGTAGTAGTAGTAGTAGTAGTAGTAGTAGTAGTAGTAGTAGTAGTAGTAGTAGTAGTAGTAGTAGTAGTAGTAGTAGTAGTAGTAGTAGTAGTAGTAGTAGTAGTAGTAGTAGTAGTAGTAGTAGTAGTAGTAGTAGTAGTAGTAGTAGTAGTAGTAGTAGTAGTAGTAGTAGTAGTAGTAGTAGTAGTAGTAGTTTTTTAATTTCTTCTTTTCTTGTTTGTAGTGGTAGTAGTATTGGTGGTGGTAATAGTAGTAGTAGTAGTAGTTCTTTAATTTCTTCTTTTCTTGTTTGTAGTGGTAGTGGTAGTGGTAGCTCTTTAATTTCTTCTTTTCTTGTTTTTTTTTGTAGTAGTAGCAGTTCTTTAATTTCTTCTTTTCTTGTTTTTTGTGGTGGTGGTGGTGGTGGTGGTGGTAGTAGTAGTAGTAGTAGTAGTAGTAATAGCTCTTTAATTTCTTAATTTCTTGTTTTTTGTGGTTATGGTAGTGGTAGTGGTAGGGGGAGAGAGAGAGAGAGAGAGAGAGAGAGAGAGATAGATGTTTTGTTAAAGGTGCACGGGTTCAGAGTTTCTATTATAGAAATTTTTGTCATGATCTGATTTGCGACTTTGATAGCTTGATTCAAAGAGGGGATATCAAACTTCAAATTGAATCAAAAAATTTAGTAATCAAACTCCAGCAAAAGTTATAACAGTTTTTCTAACAGGGGGTCTAGTGGGATTGCACCTAGACAAGCTGATAGGAGGTGCACTATTTGAGTTCATTTCACCCATATACTCTATTCCAAGCTGAGATCTTGATAAATCTCAATATTCTAATATATAAGATTTCTTTGGATCAAGAAACCATTGGTGGCAATACGTCCAATAGGTCTTGAAGTGGCTTAAGATTCATTGTTGGATTGCCAACCAACTTGCCGGTTAAGTACCCTAGGATCTCCAAGAGCTCTTGTCTATGGGACTTGGAATTCAACATGGTTGGGTTTTTTGAGTAGGCTTCTAGTCATCATGCACATGGTACTAAGGGTGTGTCATTGGGCTTGCCACACGTCTTGATGGCTTGTTTGTACTCCTCAATCTGAGAATGGTAGGTCGATGGTAGTATGAATATGCATCCAGTCTCTCTCATCTCAGGGCATGGGATATACATGGTAAGGGCCCCATAGGATCCCCTAGTCTGTTCGTCACCCTTCAGCATGGTGGAGATGGCCTTTAGGTCAACAAGTGTAGTCTTCCATGTGTCCATCTCCACTCTTACGACCCCATTCGATTTCCTAAGAAGATAAGACTATTCCCCCAGTTTTCTACAACTCTTGCATTGCACAACTAGGGTCGGCCTAGTAGGATGTCGTAGTCCACTCCCTTCATGACTATGAAGTCAATCGAGAATTGGATTCTTGCAATCTTCACTAGCCAATTTTTTAACACTTCGAATGGTTTCACCTTCATTCCTTAGCCAACGTGATGTTGAACTTAGCAGTCTCAACTAGTGGGTTACGCCAGGTCTAGAGTATTTCATGGCTTAGCACACTCACTCCTGCAACTGTGTCTACAATCCCCTTTCTGGTGACATCCCCCAAAGCTAGGACTAGCAATACTGCATGCATTTTCGTGGCTTCCCAAAAAGCATTGATGTGCAAGGATTTAGGCATGGAATGCAGTGTCAAACTCGATATTTGAGTTTTTGTGTCGTGCTCAGGCAAGTCTATGATAATTGGCTCATTTGGTTCTTCGATCCACTATTTCAGCTCTAGCCCCACAGCATTGGATGCTGCCTAAGCAAGTCGCCCAAGCTTAGAGTCACAAGGGTGGTCACCAATGTATTGAGGAGGCTGCTAGTCACTTGCCTCTCTCCTAAGTCTGCGGTTCTTGGCCAATGGCCTTGACTGTTTTGCCAACTCAAAGCATTTAGCCTTTTTCTAGTTGGCTCTGCTTTGGGTGTTATCACCTCTCTTGATTTTGGTCGTGGTAGAGATATTGGTGCACTCATGCTTGAGAGATCATCGATCTCATCTTCTAGTATAGCCTCAGCATCTTTTAGGCGCTCTTGAGTCTCCTTCACCCATTCTTTCACCTTCTCGATGGCTTCGAGTTGGCGCTTCAGGTTGGGGTACTCCAGGCCGACCTTAGCACTTCCCCTTTCAGCCATCCATGGAGCCAAAGTTTCTTCCTCTGCCTCAATGACTTTCCTCCCCGCAGGTAGTGTTGTGGCACTTTCGATTTTGAGGGTGACCTTAGCATCTAGTCTTTTCTTCCTTCGTCTCCGACTCTTCTTTCCAACTGAGGTTGCATCAAGGTTGCTAGGCCCTGGCAATGATATGCCGACCAACTTCGTCTACGCATGGGTCATGACATGCAATGGGATAGGAGTGGCCTCCCCATCAAGTGTCTCAATGTCAAACAACCCCAACGGAACTGATGGTTCATTTCCCAAACTAGAGGATGGTCTCCACCTAGGGAAATCGACAAAGAGATGAGTGATTCCACACTCAGTGCATCTCAGGTCAGTCTTATCTCTATTTGCTTGCTTCCTCTCGGGGTAGCCTTATCTCTATGTGTCCTGGGTGACCACAACTCCAACACACAATTGGCTCTTGGGTTTGTGCTCCTAGGCCTCTGCCTCTCCCCCTCCCTAATGCCATCACAGGCACATGTCGGTAGTCCATAAAGATTTTGTTGCCTTCCTCATCGTACAACATGTATGGGTTTACGTAAGGCTCGTCGTCACTAGGCTCATCCACATGATGGACTAGAGTATCACTCGATGGGTGGGTCACATAGGGTCTATGTGGTCTAGGGATACCTTCAGGATTTATTTCCATCCTAGGGATGGGTGGCTTAGCATCATTAGGTGCCGAGAGGGCCAATGCCCTTCCAAAGAAGTTCAATGGCTTTTTCGCAAGGTAGGGTTGACTATAAGGCTGTGGGTATGGGAGTCTTCGAGGTAATCGACAGTGCATGGTGTTATGGCAAACCTACCACAATTAGCGCAAGGTCGACCTAGGATCCTAACACTCAGCTGGCAAGTGGTTTCTGCCACAATGCATACATGGACATGTGGGCTTGTTGGTCGTCTCATCATCTCCCGTAATTTGGTTATGTCCATCCTAATCTCTGCTAGCTCTTGTCACGAGTTAGTGCCCTTCCCTTTGTCTTGTGCGCTTGGACCTGCTCTTTCACTCAGTACCCTCTCAGAACCCCTGGTATTGGACTCTTCTTGATTCAAGCCTCTAGAGCTTCTTTCCTTGAGTTAGTCATCCACTCTAATAGCTTTCTCAAAGACCCTTGCCAGTGCATCTCGATGCAGGCTTGAGTTTCCCTAGCCAAGACTTTGTAGAGCTATTCACTTTGTATACCATTGATGAATACCATGGATACCACTCTTTCAGTTGGTCTCTCGCCCATTGGGATTCTCTTGAAGAGGCTCCTCACATGGGTTACATAATCTCGAATGTCCTCTTTCTCTCTCTGCTTGATATTCATGAGTCACACAAGTAAGTTATCAAAGTACCCAAGTTCAAAAAATCTCTTAATGAAGATATTTTTCAAGCCATTGAAATTGGCATGCTCTGCAACATCTAGACTTGTGTATCAGGTCGGACCCATGTCGCCTAAGCATAGTCCGAAGACTTGGGAGCATTGAATAGGATAAGTGAGGCCATTGGCCTCGCAAACCTGCTCAAAGTGCTCCACAAAGCTATATGGGTCGTCAGCTGCTTGGTATTTGTCCAGCTGCTTTTCTACCACGGGGATTTTCGATTGACTCTTAGAGCCTTGGTTAACTCCTGACCTTGTTAGTAGTGATGTTGCCAATGCTGTAGTGCTTTGTTTTGCAATCATGTTATCTAGTTGTCGCTTCGTCAGGAGCTCGTTTAGCATGAGGTCTCCTTCTAGTACTCTCTCACTCTCTAACTAATTTTTGTCTGCTAAGGCTAGCACTATTTGGATCTCTTGCATTTTTAAGCTCTAGCATAAATTCCTGGTTTGTTGATCCCGGTTGTACATGACTAGGCCTTGCAAAGCTCTACATGCCCAATGAAGATCTCCATCATCCATGGTAGCCAACCTTGGCTACTCAAACACTTAGAGGAGGCCTTGTTGTATCATTTGAGGCTGCATTCATTAGCATTATCATGCTAGAACTTTTGACAAATAGTTCACTTGAACACATGGGTTGCTTTATTGAGTTCAAGGCCCACATTCTTGAAACAAGCACCTCATTTTCTTTGGCCTCTAATCCATGCAACCAATGTGTGAAATTTTTGGCTGATGGAAGAAGGCAAAACATTGCTATTTTATCTATACCAAAAGTCTCTTTGGCAAAGAACATGGCCACATTTCTTGCCATCCTTCTCCTCTTCTCTTCATTAACCTCACCTCTAACTTGTTTTTAGCTCTTTTCAAGTAAGCTTTGAGTGATGGAAATCAAAGTGAGTGCAAAAACAAAGTATGTGTAGCTCCGGTGCTCTTGTCTACGGGTTGGCTTGATAGGGTCGTGTGTTCGGTTCCTAGCTATTCTCACCGGCTTCTCGGGTTTGTTTACTACGTTATCCCATTTGGCACATTCAGGGTCGAGTTGGGGTCTTGCAATCAGCCCACAACACCACACACCCTTTCAGACTGTTCGGCCACAATTTCTAGGTTTGTAACTACTTGTTCAGTGGGTTCTTCCGGGGTCGATCACGCTTCTTGTTAGCCGAGGTTCGTCGTCAAATTCCCAGATTTTCCTTCTCAAGCTGTGTCCAATCTTGAAAATTGGACGTCTAATTTACCAGTGTCTGATTCTAAGAATTGGACAAGGTCGGGTCCGATTGTCATAATCTGACTGGTATGTCCAATTCAAACAACTTGAGTTGGTTCGATTAGCATATGTCCGATTCTCAGAATCAAACAAGGGTGCTTGGTTCGATTCGAAGTTATGTCCGATCAGATAGGTCTGTTGGTCAAATTTTGTGGTCCGATTGTTGCGATTGGATGGGTCGAGCATCCGATCGAATGAAGTGGTGTCCGATTTCTTCTCGTCCAATTCTTGAAATCGGACGGAAGTGGTGAATCTGATTTGGAGTTGGTCGATTTTCAAAATCGGACAGGTGTGTCCAATTGGACTAGGTGGATTTGTCTGAGTTCAATTTTAGGAATCGGATGAGCTATTGGTTCAATTTCTGGGAATCGAACACTATGGGAAGCGTCCAATTCCATCGATCAAAGTACATGTCGATCACGTTTTTGCCAAAAATCCTCATTTGAATGTTGTTACCACCTACAAGGACTTCTAGGAATTAAGGAGTGTAGACCAAGGGCATCCCATACCTGGATCTCACTGAAAGCCCCAATATGCTTCAATCGATCTGATGTAGGCCTGCACCTACAAGCTCTCTCTCTCTCTCTCTCTCTCTCTCTCTCTCTCTCTCTCTCTCTCTCTCTCAGCCAGAACTGTAAATAAGGTTTTCCCTCGTCACCCAGGACCTTAAACCCTGGCTGGTCAGCACCTTAGCCTTCCCAATCACTCCACCTCCGACTCCGAGACATCTGAGCACTCTTTTTTTTTTCATTTTTCCCTGTTATTGCCCTATTTAGGACTATTTTATAGCATTAAAGTTCAAGCTTCCCACTTTGATTTCTCCTTCCTATCCTACTCTAATTGCAACAAAAATCAAAAGCAAGATACTAAATTGATTCCTTCTACTCAACTAATCATCAACAACCAAAAATACTTACTTGTAGCACGGATTAAAACCCAAAACCTCCTATCTATCTCAAGCTCTGGTTCGGGGATGAAACCCTTACTTCGATGCTTGATTTGAAGCGTGCAAGCGCTCAAGCTTGAATCCATACTCCCGGAAATGGAACCAAAATGTAAAGGCGGAGCTCAAGCTCAACCGCCAAGACCCACGAACCACTTATTTTCAAGCATTTTAAGCAAGCACTAATGGCTACCTCTCACATAGCTGACGTGCCATCCCTCTCTATGAGTGTAGTGAGCTTACCTTGATGCTTGATTGAGTTGCTTCCTCTCTCAAGCACTCCAATAGCTCCACGATTCTCGATGCAAGCTTGTCCGAAATTTAAGTTTGTCCAAGCATTCCATGCAAACTCTCAATATTAATAACCCACATAGGTGAAGCAAAGCCCGAAACCAAAGTTTCTTCTAGAGACTGCACCAATAACCTTGCACCACAATTTCAAGTATCAACAAACCACCAAGTGTCACTCCTTGATTGTGCCTATGCATCTACATCCAAATGTTACAAAAAATTTTACAGTTCCCATAGGGTCTAACCAAAACGAAACTTTCTTTTCTTTGAGAAATAACTGGGAAATTTTCCACTCTCCAATATAACATGGCCAGGCGAAGGAAGTCCAATCGCCACTCTTTGTATTGTTGATGGTACAGGGGACATAATAGTATTTCCACTCTCCAATATAGCATGGCCAGGCAAAGCAAGTTCGATTGCCACTCTTCGTCTTGTTGATGGTACAGGGGACTTAACATTAAAACAACAATACCTGCTATGCGCAATAGCTAGAAGTAGCTCTACATAATCATTCAATGTTACAATCAGAAATAACATTGCTACGCTGAAATGAACCACAAAGTGTAAGCATATCCAAGCATCAAATACAAACAGGTGAAGCAAAGCCCAAAACCAAATCTTGCTCCAGAGCTGAAAACTTTGTACCATAAATCCAAGTATCAACAAACCACGAAGTACCACTTCTTCATTACACCTATGTTAAATAGATATAGATACATCTACATCCAAACGCTACAAAGTTGTTGAACTTTCCATCAGGCCTAACCAAAATGAAGCTTTCTTTTCTTTGAGCAATCACTGGGAAAATTTCCATTCTCCAACACAGCATGCTTAGGAGAAGCAAGTCCCATTGCCACTCTTCGTCCCGGTGATGGTACAGAGGACATGAGAGCCTTTTCTCTCTTTCTTGCGCCTAAAATTTTAAAATCTCACAACGTAAATATGAACACATCCAACAATTAACAAAGATCACTTAACATTGGAATAACAATACCTAGCTTAACACTTGCAAACCACTTGGCAAGCATTGTCACAACTTGATGTAGCGTCACAAAACAACTGAGGTCCTTAAATTCATACGCTGGCCACCCCCTTGGTATTCTATCAGTGTGAGATCACCGAAACCTCTTATCCTGCTCAGCTTCACCCATATGCACTCGAAAGCACTGAGTATACCCACAATGCACCACCTCAATAAAGACTGGAAGTAAAATCTCTATGTTGACATCATCATACAAATGCTCAATGACCCTTGCAAGCGTTCTTCTTATAATATCATTCATTGTCATTGCGCGCAAGTTACACTACAGTTCCTTCTTATACTCAGAAGCTTGATAATAACCCCAGCTTGGAGTAGGCATCTGCAAAAGTCAAGCAAACGCTTATATACAGTGTAGGAAATACATACTCAATTACCATCGAGTATACGCCAACAGAATACAACTTTGAGGCTATCTCACGTACACACCAAGCAAGGACTACAAATCCATCAAAATTCAATAGATACATCTCTAAAAAAATGCAAGCATATCTTCCACTCTCCAAAAAATTCATCTCCGTATGCATCTTTGCAAAAAAGAAATGCACCTCATTGCATCTTCTGAAGTACCTCCTTGTACACAATGTTCATCGTGACATTCACAGTGCTTCCATCCTCATCCAATAACACCCTCACACCGCATGAGGATTTCACCCTTGAAAATGCAACATACAACTGTCCATGTGTAAATACTGGTGTCTTTAAGTAAAGACCAACAACAAACAATGTCTAGCCTTGCGACTTATTGATCGTCATAGCAAAGGCCAATCGAACAGGAAATTGCCTCCGCCTCATAGCAAATAGAAATTACAAGGTGCTAGGAATAAAAACTCATTTCCCTACATTTGTCCCTGTTATTATTTCAACATCTATCACCTTTTATTTGAATGCCTTACACATCAACCGTGTACCATTACACAAGCCTTTTGCTGGATTTAAGTTCCTAAGCAGAATAATAGGTGCATTCATCTTTAGCAACAATAGATGGGGAGGAAATCTACCTCCAAGATCCAGTGTATTTAAATACTCTACAGAGTATAAAAATGAGCTATCACCCGTCTCTGCAATTGAATCCACACTATAGTACTGTATAACTTCTCCTGGCATCGATTGCAATGCACAATGATTCAAAGAAGCCACCTCTGTATTCCGCACTGCAAGTATAGCACGCTCACTAAAATATGCCCCAAAGTCTCTCACCTCGGATACTTCACCGTACACACTATTAACCAAGGTTTCAATAGAGCACCCTTTCAATACCATGCTAGATGGAATATGTAACTTATCACAATTCTCCGTAATACCCACTCCATCCCCTATCCCTTGAATCCAACCAACAAATCCATTATCCATTACACCACCAGCGGTTGACATCCTCATATTCCCAGACAACCTTAGCACCTTAACATACTGCCATAAATGAGAGCAACATAGTGCCGCATTAGCAATATCTTCATGGGAGCCCTTCATCACGATGGGCAAGATTTGCCTAAAATCACCCCCAAGTAAAGTAACCTTTCCAGCAAATGGTTTATCATAGCTCATAATATCTCTTAAAGTTCTATCAACAGCTTCAAATGCAAACCTGTGCATCATGGGAGCCTCATCCCATAAAATAAGGCTCGATTGTCTAAACAGTTGAGCAAGATCACTCTGAACAGGAATATTACAGGTGGATCGATTACATAGATCTAATGGAATTTTAAATCTCGAGTGAGCAGTATGACTGCCCTGCAGAAGCAAAGCAGCAATGCCTGATGATGCCATTGCCAATGCTATATGACCATCACTGCGCAACCTAGCAAGCAAATACTTGTAAATAAATGTCTTTCCAGACCCACCGGGACCATCCAAAAAAAAAAAACATCCCCAAAGTTTCCACCAATGGCACCTATAACTGCATTATATGCAACCCTCTGTCCATCATTCAACATTGCCTCCATACAATTACAAACTCTACGTTGCTCCAGTATATCATATGCATATTCATCTTCTAAAAGAGGGTTGGCACACAACTGAGAATCTGTTTGATGAGGTTCTGGCAATCCATCAAAGTCAAACAATCTTCGCCCATGTTGTCACAAAAGATCTTGAAGATGCAATAAAGTCCTCTTTGATGCCTCTTGTTGTAGAACTGCAGAAGATATATGCACATGCTCTAGCTGTAACTTTTACAAAATATCATCCACCACCGGTGACATAAACCTATCCCAGAGCTAACCAGGCTATGCAGGCTCACAGAAGACCAAAATTGCAGCAAACAAAGCACGCAACTGGGCACCAACTTGTACAGATGCAACCTCTTCCAAGCACACAACACACTCATCATCACCCTCTAACATGCCCTTTGCAATGCAGGCTTCCTTAAAGGTGTTGTACACCACGTTGCCAACAATATGCAAATCATCAAAAGACATACATCATCGAGACACTGTCAAGAGCATTCGCAAGTAATAACGCTGACCAAATGTGGGCGGCACAAAGTATATTCGACCACACGTATTTCCACGCTTTCTCTTCGTCCATACCTTTCGTTGTGCATTCCACACCCAATACACTGAGAAGTCTTGATACCGAATAGCTCGAGCCTCTGGATGAATACGATTGCACACAAACCATTCCGTAAGAGTAGTTTTCCTAATATCTTCATTATGCATAACATCTAATATATTGTATGTATCTTGAAACACCACATAATTATCACCGGGCAAGTGCACTTGCAACCGCTGTATATCAGGCTTCTCATTGTGCAATGCATAGTCATATATTTGCCAACACGCTTCCGAAGCAGAAACATACGGTGCATCTAAATAACTCTCGATCTCATCTACTTCACGAAAGGTCGTACCATTTAACCCTGAGTTTCCAACAAAAAATTTAATCGTTGCACGATCATGTCCCTTTTATATATACTTATACAAATACTTGACAGCTGCCACCATTGAGCATACCTCAACATTTAAATGTGCATTGTATTTTATACTCAAGTACGGATTGTATGGAACAATCCATCGATTATCAATAGTATTACCCTTTATTGTGACTGTCTTTCCATCATCTTGTCTTCTATAAACAGGATAGCCAAAGCTATCAACAGTTGTTACATTCACAAACCTCCGAGGGAATTTTTTAGTGCATCGACCATTGCGCATGCAAGGGCTCTTGGGATTCATTACACCACAAGGACCATGGACATTGCATTTTGAGATAGTTTCAAACAAAGCTGAAAACTTTGCTCTATCAGGAAACTCAGCACAAACAAATCTATCATAATGGCATGCTTCAGAGGGTTTAAAAGGGTGCTCCAAAATTAGCAAAGTATGAGAATGTGGTAGCCCCCGCTTTTGAAACTCAATCACACTAACATAGCCTGCAACATTTCCAAATAGATTCCTTTTCAACAATGTATGCATCATATCAGCATGTTTTTTATGGAATACCCGAGCAGTCAAATCCGGAAAATCATAAGCAGTCTGTCCAGGCAACAAAGCATTAGTTATCTCTAACCACTTTGGATTACATGTCATGTTATAAGCAGATCAGGTTTTCCCTTACTTCGCACTATAGCCATGGCATCCTGATACAACTGATACATGTGTCTTGGCCCACCAGTAAAAGAAGACGGCAAAACCACCCTTTTACCAATAGAGGCACCAATAATCCCCATCGGCCCATCATCCATCACTCCCACCATATCTGCTAAGCCCTTATAAACTTCCGAGCGTAAAACTGATTGATTTTGACGACACCAAGCTAACCTACATTGCTCTATACTACAATAAGCATCAACAATAAATTGTTGCAACAATCGGCCACCCCGCAACATGCACACCTCAGTGTCCTCACGCACTTGTAGTCGAAATGCATAAAATTTCATCTGAGTAATACAATCCTTATTAGACAATCCATGTATATTAATTGGGACATTAACACCACTATAAGGTACCTTTACATGCCAACCATCATCACCCATAGGAAAAAGAAGGACGTATAGCATTGGCATATATGCACTATGCAAGTTTGAAATAGCAATACATCGTCCATCCCGACTATAAACATGTATGTCTCGACAATCAAGAGTATTCTCATCGCCTTGTCCTGGCATGATAGCCGCAACCTCAGTTGCCACTAGAGCTCAGTATTGTCTATTAGCATGGTGAACCCCAAAAATAGTCATTCTCAAATCATGCAAGGGATTGTTTTGCAATTGCATACCCACGGATCTAAAAGCTTGTGCATATGCATTGTGTCGATGCATCATAGACTGAAGCTCCCCAAGCAAGTTTGGCAATAAATTAGGCATAACGTCCAACCGATTAGATAACTCATGCTTAGTATCATAAACATAAAATTGTGCAAATCTTGGCCTTTCCTGTCGTTGCACATTAGGAATCAAAGAGCCTATATGATGATAAATGGAGCCATGCACTCTAAAGGTATAAGAATTTCCCACAACAGGCAAAACCTCATCAACATTGGCACCAAGTGACACAAATGCAAGAGCACTATTATATGCTCGTATATTATTTTTAAATACTCTGCTTTGAGGATGCATACCATGCAACAAATCATGCAATAGTTGTGGTGGATATTGCAACTGTGGCAACATTACTTTTCCATTTCAACAACAATGTTTACCAAACAAAACTGACCCCTGCACTTGAGCCTCACATCTCCACAATTTAGCCGAACATCACTCACACATCTCAGAAAGACTCCCCATGGAATGCACAATCGGGTCTTGAAATAGCAATATTGTAGTTGCAGGATGAATATCCATTGCAGGCAAAGCATGTAAAATGGAGCAAAAACCTCCGTTTTGAGCACTAAAGGTTGGTGCATTATTGACACATGACTCATTAATCACAGCATTTCCTAGGTTTTGGTGATTTTCAGCATCACAATTATAATCATTAGCAAATTGCTGCTCAATCAAACTGTGAAGTCCCTCACGAATCAAGCTATCATGATTTAGAGCCCCTCCTTGCAAAATGTTCCGGCACTCAACTATAGTAGAACACAACCCTTTATACCCCCTCCGATCATGTCTTGCCATTTGAGCCCTAAGCCTAACAATCTGTCGTTGTCTATATCGTGTAGAGTTGAGTCTATGCCTATGAATACGCAACACATAATCCCTGCTAGTTCTGTGATTATTTAATCCCATATATTGTTTGGATTCTCACAAAGCCTGCACATCAAGAGAAAACATGCATTCTTTCAAGGAGAGACTTGATTGGGATGCGTATTTTCAAAAAGACTTAAAAGTAGAATCAAACTAGAATCACATAATCCAAAATACTACGATAATTTAAATCAGCACAATCCTCCTACGTGCAAGGAACAATAGTAGTCAAAATTAGAATCATCATATATTTTTATATATTCTATACAATTAGATATATCTAACCCAAAGACAAAAAAAAAAAGCTATATCCAACCGGCGCGCGATCCCCCAACCTATAACTCAAACCCAAACATCACTCTTCAACATGAATGCGCAATAAACTATAAAACGTTAGGATTCTTAAATCAATGAACTATTCTCTATAGATTGCAAGACATAATAAGTATTTCTATAGACCAAACCTCAAGAAAGAGGTAATATACTTAAAAATAAAAATGTAATTAATATTTACAAACTCTTGAAAAGAGAAAGAATACACAATCTTATTCCAATCCACAGCAAGTTCCTAGACATTGAAATGTATTTTACAGAGAATATTACTCTTTGATACGTACTACATTGCAAAAATCAATGAATTTTTCTCTCTAGATTGCAAGACATAATAATTATATCTATAAATAAACTATAGATCAATGTTTACAAACTCTTTAAAAGAGAGAAGAATGCATCACCCCCAATAAATTGAACCAAACACTGGAGAAAGAGAGAGAGAGAGAGAGAGAGAGAGAGAATATTACAATTAGACCATAAAATTAGAAAATATTACTCACATGAATTACACCATAAAAATGAATATCAAGCATCAAGAAAGAGACGTCACACCACACTGTAGATACTCAATACAGTTTACTCAATTCAGTCTCGTTACAAAAAAAGATAGCACACATTATCACAAAAAAAGCAATGGCCCAAGCATTTCAATATCTTCATAAGCGAGACAACAATAGATCATAACCTTCATCCAAATGTTGAAGAGAGAGACAGAGAGAGAGAGACAGCGAGTGAGTGAGAGAGAGAGGTGAATATTACAATTCACATTGCAAGACATGATAATTCTTTATGCAGATCAAACCTGAAGAAAGATGTATCACATCGTTACATTAAAACCAATATAAGCTTCACAAAAAGGAAGCACATATCATCACAAAAAAAACATTGGTCCAAGCACTTCCAAGTAAGATATAAGTGAGACGATAATAGATCATAAGCCTCAGCCAAGCAAATCCTCCTCAATTGGGACCGTTCATTTGATGACTCAATTGTGTAGCAAGGCATTGAACCTATTAACATTCATTTGGAACTGCAAAAACGGTAGTCGACAACCCCTTTGGCAAATCATAGGCTCGCGGTCATCTCCAAGCCCCCAAAATGATGCCCACATATCATTCAACAACAAATTCATCAACCTACTTGTCTCAAAGACAATTGCTGAAAGTTCCCTCACTTCACCACCCAAACCACTCGAGACTTGTTGAAGAACACTCTGGGTGTGCTTTGTCTCGCACACAACACCATACAAACCCTTAGCTTGTTCATGCAACTTTACAGAGTAAATAGCAAGTGCATGATCGACACGTGTGGATAAATTCGTCTGCAATTTGATCAACTCATTCATCTTGGTCTCGAGGCGTTTAAACTCCAAAGAACTTGAAGCAGTCTTTGTGTTTCTTCGGATCATTGATGTCCTTGTGGATTTACTAACATGCCCTCCCTGTGGCCTCGCCACTTCTTTCATCTTTCGCACATTAACTTTATTCACTCTATTAAACTTCACATTTTGGCTGCAACAAAATACACAAATGACTATCTCCCCAAAAAGAACAAAATACATTGGTGAAAATACAATTATTAGAATAACTATCTCCCATACCCATGCGAACGGCTCCAAGCAAGCAAGCGTCGAAGAGATGATGTTGTCGCTGTTTTCTTTTATTCAACCAAATCAATTGCATTCAATGGAGTCGAATGCACTATATCTGGAACATCGTCCATAGCTTTGCTTTGTTCCATGATGACTACACGAAACTTTCAATAGAGTATAAGAGTCCCAATAGAGAAATTTCAAAGCCATTGGAGACAAACACATTTCCAACTGAAAACCCTAAATCGAAAGTGTCTTGGACTCAAAGACAAAAGAACAGTCATGCACGAACACGTGTAAATAATCATGCATGAGCACACACATACACAGTGCTCACCAAAATCCAATTAATGATTTCCCTCTTTAATGGATGTCCATTCATCCACATGTGCACATGACACTCACCAAATATATAGTCATGTCTTACCTCCTCTCTCTCTCTCTCTCTCTCTCTCTCTCTCTTTGTGTGCAAGCCCTACTAATGGATGTTCATTCGTCTAAATCCATACATAGGTCTTGGCAAAGGCTCGAATGTGTTAAAGATCCAAAGATGTTCGACGCTCAAAGATGAATGAATACCAAGGTGAAAATATGAAAATATAAACTATCAAAATGAGATCAAAAATCAAAAAATCTTAATAATTTGGAAGAGATAGACAATGTTTATTAAAATGGAGATTTTCATCAATTTAAAAAGTCTTTACACAACTAATTTAAAAAGTCTTGCAAAGATTATATACATCAAGTATGTGGCGATTTTCAATTTGGAAGAGATAGACAATGTTTTTCAAAATGGAGATTTTCAAGGATGTGCTTATGCAGCGGCAACTCATCCAAGTTAACATTACCAAAAACCTATCTAGATAAACTTTGAAAGAAGCAAATTGCACATCAAGGGCAATGCTCTCGAGTGAAAGGGAATGAACCCACACGGTGATTCATCTGGGTTAACATTACCGAAAACCTATTAAGAGAAACTTTCAAAGAAGTAAGTTGCACATCAAGGGAAACATTTTCATTCTTGTGAGCAATTAACTCACATACGCCATCCTCTATAAGACCAGCACTGTCAATAAGATCTTTCATCTTCTCATCATGATTATCCAAGGATCCAATACATGGCCAATACTTTCGGACATGGTCATATATCTCGCCTATGTAACCCTTTATTTCTTCCAACTCATCCTGTATCCTCACCCCATCACAAAGATTTCCTTCGTATTTCTCCTCCAAAATTCTCTCAATCCTCTGTAGACGGCTATCAATGCTCTCACCAAGAGAAATCGAAGCCCTTTGACGTCGAAATAGTGCCTTTACTTGCTTCTCAAGCCCATCCAAGCGATGAATGAATCTCAAAAAACTAACAGAACTTTCATATCCTCCAACATGCCTGAGTGCACGACGAACTGCCTTCTTCCTTACAACCTCTTTCCCTTTGCACACATTCATTTGCACACTGGGAGCGCACTGCACAACATTTGCTACAGACGCATTTTTTTCCTCCATGCTGCGCAAAACACATGCATCAACATCCAGGTGCATATCAACTATTATTATCTTATCTTAAAAATTAGAAACAGTGGAAGATCCTAATAACATTAAATTTAAACATACGTGCATTAGACCATATGATTGACTACAATAGAATTTGCTATAGTAAGTAGCATCTAAAGTGAGGTTTCAATTTGTTTATCCCACACATAGGACTCAAGTGGGTTTTCAAGATGCATTTGGATTAGGCTTTTTGTCACAATGGATGTATCCATTTTATGATGCAAAAACCCCCTTGCATAATGAGAAAAGTCAAGGATCAAAGCCAACGCCACAATGACCAGTGAATTGGTATTTTAGGTGGTGTACCTAACATTGCATGGTGCACAGCACACAATATCCTTTCTTAGAAAATCATGCCCCAGGACAATGCAACATTCCCCACCCCTGCCAATGAAACTATAATTTACACACTAAACAATCTTCTAAGTTTAAAAACGTCAATAACGGATTTTTAATGCCATGAAGGGTTACCACATCCATGCCAACCCCACAAACCACAATGAGTTCTGAAGGATAGTTGTACCTCTCAATAATGAAAGTCACAACCACGAATAAGTAAATAGTAGTAATATAATTAACAATAGCTTTCTAAGTTTAATAATGCCCTACGAATTGCAATCAATGAGGCAAAGGATAGTTCTATCCACATATCCTAAAACGTTTATCAGTAAGATAATAACAATAATAAAATAAGATAACAAAAACAATAAACTAATATATATATCTATCTAATCTAATCTTCTATATCTATATATATAAACTAATTAGATAACAATAAACTAATAAAAAATATCTAATCTAAATCTTATATTAATCTAATCTAAATAAAATAAGACCACAATAAGTTATAAATTATAAACTAACAATAAATAAACTAATAAACAATACAACAGTAATCACATCATCATCATCATCATCATCATCATTATCATTATCATTATTTTTATTATTATATTATATAAATTAATTAATTAGATATTATTATTTAGATATTATTAATTAGATATATATATATAAACTAATAATACCTATCTAAACAATAATAAACTAATAATATCTAAATAAAAAACAACAATAATAATAATAAACAATAATAATAATAAAATAATCATCATAATTAAACTATAACTATTAACTATTAATTAATTAATTAACTATAACATCAAACTAATAAACAATACAACAGCAATCATCATCATCATCATCATCATCATCATTATCATTATCATTATCATTATTATTATTATTATTATTATTATTATTATTATTATTATTATTATTATATCTTAATCACAATAAAATAATACCACAATAAACTATAAACGAACAGCAAACAAATAAAACAATATCTAAATCTTGTCTATCTAAATCTTATATTAATCTATCTAATCTAAATAAAATAAAATAATACCACAACAATCAATTATAAATATAAACTAACAACAATTATAAACTAACAATAAACTAATAAACTAATAAGATAACAATAAACCAATAAACTAATTAGATAACAATAATAACAATAATAATAATAATAATATCTTATTAGATACCATAAAAAATAAATAAATAAATAAACTATAAACTAACAATAAATTAATAAAACAATATCTAAATCTTATCTTAATCTAAACATCATCAGTATCATCACCATCATCATATAAATAAACTAATTAGTCATCATCATCATATAAACTAATTAGATATTATTATTATTATTTAGATATTATTATTTAGATTTAGATATATATAATAAACTAGTAATATCTATCTAAACAATGATTAACTAACTAATAACTAATAATATCTAAATAAAAAACAACAATAATAACAATGAACAATAATAATAATAATAATATAATCATAATCATAATCATAAATAATAATAACTAAACTTAAACTATAGCTATTAGCTATTAATTAATTAAATTATCTAATTCTAAATTCTAAATCTCATATCTTAATCACAATAAAATAATTCATCATCATCATCATATAAACTAATTAGATATTATACTTTATTATTATTATTATTATTATTTAGATTAGATATTATAATTTAAATATATATAAACTAACAATCTCTATCTAAACAATAATAAACTAATAATATCTAAATAAAAAATAACAATAATAACAATAAACAACAATAATAATAAAATAATCATAATCATAATTACTAACAAAAAAACTTAAACTATAACTATTAACTATTAATTAACAATACAACAGCAATCATCATCATCATTTTAGATAACAAAAAAAATAATTCATCATCATCATCATATAAACTAATTAGATATTATTTTATTATTTAGATTAGATAATATTTTATATATATATATATATATATATATATATATATATATATATATATATATATATATATATACACATACATACTAATAATAATAAACTAATAATATCTAAATAACAAACAATAATAACAATAAACAATAAAAATAATAAAATAATCATATCATAATCATAATTATATAACAATAAACTAATAAAACTAATAAGTTAGTTAGATAACAATAAACTAATTAGACAACAGCAAGCATCATCATCATCATCATCATTTTAGATAACAAAAAACTAATAAACTAATAAGATAACAATAAACTAATTAGATAGATAACAATAAATAATAAACTATAATCATAATCATAATTACTTAAAAAAACTTAAACTATAACTATTAACTATTAATTAACAATACAACAGCAATCATCATCATCATCGTCATTTTAGATAACAAAAAACTAATAAACTAATAAGATAACAATAAACTAATAAACTAATTAGATAGATAACAATAAATAATAAAACTATAATCATAATCATAATTACTTAAAAAAACTTAAACTATAACTATTAACTATTAATTAACAATACAACAGCAATCATCATCATCATCATCATTTTAGATAACAAAAAACTAATAAACTAATAAGATAACAATAAACTAATAAACTAATTAGATAGATAACAATAAACTAATAAAACTAATTAGTTAGTTAGAAAAAACAACAATAATAACAATAAACAACAATTATAATAAAATAATCATAATCATAATTACTAACATAAAAACTTAAACTATAACTATTAACTATTAATTAACAATACAATAGCAATCATCATCATCATCATTTTAGATAACCAAAAACTACTAAACTAATAGGATAACAATAAAATAATAAACTAATTAGATAGATAACAATAAATAATAAAACTAATTAGTAAGTTAGATTAGATAACAATAAACAAACTAATAAAACTAATTAGTTAGTTAGATAACAATACACTAATTAGATAACAATAAACTAATAAACTACTTAGATAATAACAATAACAATAAACTAATAAAAAATTCATCATTATCATTATCATTAATTAACATTAACAATAACAATAAACAAAAACAACAACAATAAACTAAAATGATACCACGATAGATAATAGATAAACTATAAATTATAAATTAACAATAAACTAATAAAAAATATCTAAATCTTATCTTAATCTAAACATCATCATCATCATTCATCATATAAACTAATTAGATATTATTATTATTATTATTATTATTATTATTATTATTATTATTCAAATTTAGATATTAATATTTAGATTTAGATATATATAAACTAATAATATCTATCTAAACAACAATAAACTAATGATATCTAAATAAAGAACAACAATAATAATAATAAATAATCATAATCATAATTACTAATATAATACAATTAACTATTAATCATAACTATTAACTATTAATTAAATTAAATATAATTAAATTATCTAAATCTAAATAAATTCTAAATCTTATATCTTAATCTTAATCATAATAAAATAATTCATCATCATCATCATATAAACTAATTAGATATTATTTTATTATTAAGATTAGATATTATTATGTAGATATATATATATAAACTAATAATATCTAAATAAAATACAATAATAATAATAAATAATAAAAATAATAAAATAATCATATCATCATATCATAATCATAATTAGATAACAATAAACTAATAAAACTAATAAGTTAGTTAGATAACAATAAGCTAATAAACTAATTAGTAAAAGTAAACTAATAAACATGAAAAAAATCATCATTATCATTAATCATTAATTTAACATTAACATTAATTAACATTAACAATAAACAAAAACAAAAACAATAATAATAATAAATAGTCATGCTATCTAATCTAATATCTAATAATCTAATAAATAAACTAATTAGATAGATAACAATAAACTAATAAAACCAATTAGCTAGTTAGATAATAATAAACTAATTAGATAACATTAGATAACAATAAAATAATAAACTAATTAGTAAACTAATAAACTAATAAAACAATTTCATCATTATCATTATCATTAATCATTAATCATTAATTATTAATCATTAATTAACATGAACATTAACAATAAACAAAAACAACAACAATAATAATAAAATAGTCATGTTATCTAATCTAACTAATAACTAATATCTAATCTAAAAAATAAACTAATTAGATAAACTAATAAAACTAATTAGTTAGTTAAATAACAATAAACATAATAAAATAGTCATAATCATAATCATAATCATAATATCATATCAAAATCATCATCTAATATCTAATAATTATTAATAGTCATGTTATTATTAATATCTAATATCTAATAAAATAGTCATGTTATCTAATCTAACTAATAATCATAATCATAATCATAATCATAGTCATGTTATCTAATCTAACTAATAAACATAATAAAACTAATTAGTTAGCTAGATAACAATAAACATAATAAAATAAAATAGTCATAATCATATAATCATAACAATAAACATAATAAAATAAAATAAACTAATTAGTTAGTTAGATAACTAATTAGATTAGATAACTAATCATAAGTAATCATAATCATAATCATAACTAATCATAAATCATAAATATAAATAAATAAACTAATTAGATAGATAACAATAAGCTAATAAAACTAATTAGTTAGTTAGATTATATAATAATAAACTAATTAGATAACAATATAAACTAAAAACTAATAAAACTTATAAACTTAAACTTAATTAATTAACTATATTAACTATTAACTATTAATAACTATTAACATAATATTATCTATTTTATTAGCATTAACATTAACATCTATATCTATCTATAATCTATAACAATAATAATACATAATAGATAATAGATATAACAATAATAATTAACTAATATAACAATAATAATAATAACTAATAGTAATTAACTTTAACTAATAACTAATAACTAATAACTAATAACTAATAACTAATAATAATCTATCTAATAACTATAATAACTATATAACTATAACTATTATTAACTAATAATAATCTAACATTAACATTAACATCTATATCTATCTTCTATCTATAATCTATAATTCTATAATCTATAACAATAACAATAATAATTCTATAACAATATAACAATAATAATAAATAATAGATATCACAATAATAATTAACTAATAACTATTATTAACTAAGTTATTATTATTATTATTATCTATTATTAATTATTAACTAATATAATCTAACTAATAAAATAATGCGACGGGGGAGGTTTGGCGTGCAGCACCGCGGGCGGGGGGGAGGGGCCTTGGCGGGAGAAGGTGGTTGGGAGACTTGGCGGGAGAGAGATCCGATGAGACGATCAAGCAAGTGCGTTGGGACCTTCACCTTCGCCTTCGCCTTCGCTTCCTCCAATCGGCCTTCACCTTCTGCGGTGCGCCAGGACCTTCACCTTCACCTTCTGCGGTGCGCCAGGACCTTCACCTTCACCTTCACCTTCGCTTCCTCCAATCGACCATCACCTTCAGTCGTGCGCTGGGGGGGAGAGAGAGAGAGAGAGAGAGAGAGAGAGAGAGAGACTTGTACCTAAGCGCCTGAGCGAGGTGGCTCCCCTGCAAGCGTACTCCTCTGCAATTCCAAGCGTGAGACCCTGCAACCAAACAATTGAAAGAGAGATCAAAACCGCATGATATAGATATCTCTCACTAATCATGAGAGAGAGGTCATGGGGTATTAAAGCCTTGCATGCACGCAATTCAAAATTCAAAAACAGGCTTGGGATTTAAAAGAGGCTTGGGATTCAAAAGTAGGCTCGAGGAAAGAAATGGACGTTCGAGAGATACCGAACCTCCAGCCAAAATAATAAAATAATCATAATCATAATCATAATCATAAATAATAATAACTAAACTTAAACTATAACTATTAACTATTAATTAATTAAATTATCTAATTCAAAATTCTAAATCTTATATCTTAATCACAATAAAATAATTCATCATCATCATCATATAAACTAATTAGATATTATATCATTATTATTATTATTATTTAGATTAAATATTATTATTTAGATATAAATAAACTAACAATCTCTATCTAAACAATAATAAATTAATAATATCTAAATAAAGAACAATAATAATAACAATAAACACCAATAATAATAAAATAATCATAATCATAATTACTAACCAAAAAACTTAAACTATAACTATTAACTATTAATTAACAATAGAACAGCAATCATCATCATCATCATCATCATTTTAGATAATAATAAAAATAATTCATCATCATCATCATATAAACTAATTAGATATTATTTTATTATTTTATTATTTAACTTAGATATTATTATTTAGATATATATATATATATAATAAACTAATAATATCTAAATAAAAGATAATAATAACAATAAACAATAAAAATAATAAAATAATCATATCATAATCATAATTAGATAACAATAAATTAATAAAACTAATAAGTTAGTTAGATAACAATAAACTAATTAGACAACAGCTATCATCATCATCATCATTTTAGATAACAAAAAACTAATAAACTAATACGATAACAATAATCTAATAAACTAATTAGATAGATAACAATAAATAATAATACTATAATCATAATCATAATTACTTTAAAAAAACTTAAACAATAACTACTAACTATTAATTAACAATACAATAGCAATCATTATCATCATCATTTTAGATAACAAATAACTAATAAACTAATAAGATAACAATAAACTAATAAACTAATTAGATAGATAACAATAAATAATAAAACCATAATCATAATCATAATTACTAAAAAAACTTAAACTATAACTATTAACTATTAATTAACAATACAACAGCAATCATCATCATCATTATTTTAGATAACAAAAAACTAATAAACTAATAAGATAACAATAAACTAATTAGATAGATAACAATAAACTAATAAAACTAATTAGTTAGTCAAATTAGATAACAATAAACAAACTAATAAAACTAATTGGTTAGTTAGAAAAAACAACAATTATAATAAAATAATCATAATAATAATTACTAACATAAAAACTTAAACTATAACTATTAACTATTAATTAACAATACAACAGCAATCATCATCATCATCATCATCATTTTAGATAACAAAAACCTAATAAACTAATAAGATAACAATAAAATAATAAACTAATTAGATAGATAACAATAAATAATAAAACTAATTAGTTAGTTAGATTAGATAACAATAAACAAACTAATAAAACTAATTAGTTAGTTAGATAACAATACACTAATTAGATAACAATAAACTAGTAAACTAATTAGATAATAACAATAACAATAAACTAATAAAACAATTTCATCATTATCATTATCATTAATTAACATTAACATTAATAATTAACAATAAACAAAAACAACAACAATAAACTAAAACAATACCACGATAGACAATAGATAAACTATAAATTATAAACTAACAATAAACTAATAAAACAATATCTAAATCTTATCTTAATCTAAACATCATCATCATCATCATCATCATTCATCATATAAACTAATTAGACATTATTATTATTATTATTATTATTATTATTATTATTATTATTTAGATTTAGATATTAATATTTAGATTTAGATATATATATAAACTAATAATATCTATCTAAACAACAATAAACTAATAATATCTAAATAAAGAATAATAATAATAACAATAAATAATAATAATAATAATAATAAAGTAATCATAATCATAATTACTAATATAATATAATTAACTATTAATCATAACTATTAACTATTAATTAAATGATCTAAATCTAAATAAATTCTAAATCTTATATCTTAATCTTAATCACAATAAAATAATTCATCATCATCATCATATAAACTAATTAGATATTATTTTATTATTTAGATTAGATATTATTATTTAGATATATATATATATATATATATAAACTAATAATAATAAACTAATAATATCTAAATAAAATACAATAATAACAATAAACAACAAAAAAAATAAAATAATCATATCATCATATCATAATCATAATTAGATAACAATAAACTAATAAAACTAATAAGTTAGTTAGATAACAATAAACTAATTACTAAATTAATAAACTAATAAAACAATTTCATCATTATAATTAACATTAACATTAGCATTCACAATAATAACAATAAACAAAAACAACAACAATAATAATAACATAGTCATGTTATCTAATCTAATCTAATAAACTAATTAGATAGATAACAATAAACAATAATAACAATTTAGTTAGAAGTTAGATTAGATAACAATAAACTAATTAGATTAGATAGCAATAAACTAATAAACTAATTAGTAAACTAATAATAATAATAAATAATAATAAAATAATCATAATCATAATTAGATAACAATAAACTAATAAAACTAATAAGTTAGTAAGATAACAATAAACTAATTAGTAAAAGTAAACTAATAAACATGAAAAAAAATCATCATTATCATTAATCATTAATCATTAATTTAACATTAACAATAAACAAAAATAACAACAACAATAATAATAAATAGTCATGTTATCTAATCTAGTATCTAATAATCTATCTAATAAATAAACTAATTAGATAGATAACAATAAACTAATAAAACCAATTAGTTAGTTAGATAACAATAAACTAATTAGATAACATTAGATAACAATAAACTAATAAACTAATTAGTAAACTAATAAAATAATTTCATCATTATCATTATCATTAATCATTAATCATTAATTATTAATTAACATGAACATTAACAATAAATAAAAACAAAAATAATAATAATAAAATAGTCATGTTATCTAATCTAATAATCTAATCTAACTAATAACTAATATCTAATCTAAAAAATAAACTAATTAGATAAACTAATAAAACTAATTAGTTAGTTAGATAACAATAAACATAATAAAATAGTCATAATCATAATCATAATCATAATATCATATCATAATCATCATCTAATATCTAATAATTATTAATAGTCATGTTATTATTAATATCTAACATCTAATAAAATAGTCATGTTATCTAATCTAATAATCTAATCTAACTAATAAACATAATCATAATCATAGTCATGTTATCTAATCTAATAATCTAATCTAACTAATAAACATAATAAAACTAATTAGTTAGTTAGATAACAATAAACATAATAAAATAAAATAGTCATAATCATATCATAATCATAATCATCATATCATATCATAATCATAATCATAATCATAACTAATTAGATTAGATAACTAATCATAAATAATCATAATCATAATCATAACTAATCATAAATCATAAATATAAATAAATAAACTAATTAGATAGATAACAATAAGCTAATAAAACTAATTAGTTAGTTAGATTAGATAACAATATAAACTAAAAACTAATAAAACTTATAAACTTAAATTTAATTAATTAACTATTAACTATTAATAACTATTAACATAATATTATCTATTTTATTAACATTAACATTAGCATCTATATCTATCTATAATCTATAACAATAATAATAATAACTAATAGTAATTAACTTTAACTATAACTATTAACTATACTAATTAACTTTAACTAATAACTAATAACTAATAATAATCTATCTAATAACTATATAACTATAACTATTATTAACTAATAATAATCTAACTAATAATAACTATTAACTAATAATCTAACATTAACATTAACATCTATATCTATCTTCTATCTATAATCTATAATTCTATAATCTATAACAATAACAATAATAATTCTATAACAATATAACAATAATAATAGATAATAGATAATAGATATAACAATAATAATTAACTAATATAACGATAATAATAATAACTAAAATAGCAAATAGTAATTAACTACTATAATATTAACTATTATTATTAACTAATTAACTAATAATAATATAATAATAACTATTAACTAATAATCTAACATCTAACATCTAACATTAACATCTATATCTATCTAACATTAACATTAACTAATAATAATAGATAATAGATATAAGAATAATAATTAACTAATAACTATTATTAACTAATTAATTAATAATAACTATTATTATTATTATTAACTATTATTAATTATTAACTAATATAATCTAACTAATAAAATAATGCAGCCGGGGGAGGTTTGGCGGGCAGCACCGCAGGCAGGGGGGAGGGGCCTTGGCGGGAGAAGGTGGTTGGGAGACTTGGCGGGAGAGAGATCAGGTGAGACGATCAAGCAAGTGCACTGGGACCTCCACCTTCACCTTCGCTTCCTCCAATCGGCCGTCACCTTCTGTCGTGCGCCGGGTCCTTCACCTTCATCTTCACCTTCGCTTCCTCCAATCGGCCATCACTTTTGCCGTGCGCACAGAGAGAGAGAGAGAGAGAGAGAGAGAGAGAGAGAGTTGTACCTGAGCGCCTGAGCGAGGTGGCTGCCCTGCAAGCATGCTCCTCTGCGTGAAGCGTGCTCCTCTGCAATTCCAAGCGTGAGACCCTGCAACCAAACAATCGAAAGAGAGATCAAAAATGCATGATATAGATGTCTCTCACTAATTATGTGAGAGAGGTCGTGGGGTATTAAAGCCTTGTATGCATGCAATTCAAAATTCAAAAACAGGCTTGGGATTTAAAAAGAGACTTGAGATTCAAAAGTAGGCTCGGGGAAAGAAATGGAGGTTCCGGAGACACCGAACCTCCACCAAAATGATAAGTAGAATAGATGTTTTGGAGCAAAAGGTTCGGATGGAATCTGGTGCTTATGTTCGGTTCTACGACATAAGTAGGGGCTACGCCGGATGTATCCTACCGCCAGGAAAATTGCCTCGGGGGTGAAAAGTTAAAAACGATTTTTACGTAGCGTTTTTTATTGGGGGGTTGTAATGCGTTCGTTATCTTGCGTGAATAGATTTCACGTGTATTGTAACAGGACAGTCTGCCCATGCTGTTTCTGAGCATGCACTGTCTCTCTTCTGTCAAAGGACTGGCGAGATAGCCTTATCTTTCTTCTTCCATGGTTCAGCGGGTATGGAGCTACCTGCTGCTCATATGCTGGGCGATTACCTCGTCGTGGGTCGTCAATGGAGCTGCAACAACAACACTATGGTCACATCGTCTGAAATCATCATCGAGAGATCCGGGAAGGCTCCCGGACGGCACAATGGACTCCGCTCAAGGGCTGGAATATCAATATCAGACAGCTATGGCGGAAGAATATCACCATCAGCAGGCGCGAGTGTTCTTCGAAGTAGGCCGGCCAGTTGTGATGGAGGAGGATGATCATCCCTGCGCCTCCCTTCGAATCATCCGCCACTCCTTCGCCAACACCATCAACAGCCCCCCGGCCATGGCCAATTACACGCCCCCTGATCAGGACCATGTTGCCTGCCCGGCCGGCGTCTGGTCCCGCGTCGTCCTGCGCTGGTCCGCGTCGTGCCGGGGCCGCCAATTCGACCGCATCTCCGCCGTTTGGCTGGGCGGCGTGGAGCTCCTGCGCACCTGCACCGCCGAGCCCACCAAGCAGGGCATCTCCTGGGAGGTCCAAAAGGACATCACCCGCTACGCCTCCATCCTCTCGCGCCCGCAGCCCCTCGTCCTCGAGCTCGGCAACGTCGTCGACCGCACTTTCACAGGCATCTTCCACATCAACCTTACCCTGGACTTCTACTCCGCCACATCGAACGACCGCCACAGCCATAGCCATATTAATCGCCCGCCTCCTCCCCAGCCCCTCCCTGCCACGCCTGCACACCTCATCCTGCCTATCTCCTCGCCCTCCCCCGTCCCCGGCCGAGGCCACTGGTTCGACCTCGACAATGCCTCTACGAGCGCAGAGGTGCCATTCTTGGTCCCCAAGAATGCGTACAGAGCTGTGCTTGAAATCTGTGTCTCCTTCCATGGCGCCGACGAGTTCTGGTACACAAACCCGCCCGACGACTACCTCCGCAGCAACAATCTCACTGCAGAGGTTCCTGGAAATGGGCCCTTTCGGGAGGTGCAGGCATTTCTAGATGGGCAGCTTGTGGGTGCTGTCTGGCCTTTCCCAGTAATTTATACAGGGGGCATCATCAACCTCTACTGGCGCCCTGCAGTCGCGATCGGAGCCTTCGATCTGCCTTCGTATGATTTCGAGCTCACCCCCTTCGTGAGTTCTCTTGTAGATGGCAAACAGCATTCAATAACCCTCAAAGTGAAGGACGCTGTAGGCATCTGGTTGGTAGATGCCAATCTCCATCTTTGGCTGGACCAAAGCAACACACAGACCGGTGGCAGACTGATAAGCTACTCTGCACCTGACAATGTCATAGACTCTAGCTCACATTACCATGGCCTAGACGGCACCTTTCGCACCTCAACCAGCCGGTCCTTCTCATACAGTGGCAATGTGGTCTCCTCCTTGGGGAATCTCAAAGTGTCTGCAGATTACTCCCTCTCTTATGACAATTTTCTCTCCTTCAGAGAGAATGCCAGTGATCAGAAAACCTCACAATCCATACAAACAAAAGCACAAATCACTGCTGAGACACCAGCTGCAGAGGTACTGTACTCCCAAGAGGTGTCTCAGTCTTTCCCTTTGGACCTTTTGTGCAACCAAGAAACGTTCAGCGATGGGAACTTAACATTGAAGTGTGATCTGAAACATGGGCTTGATAGAAATAGCACAATCTTCTCGACATTGGGAAGGTCCTTGAGCTCTCTGAAAAATCGTCAGCAAGGGAAGGGCGAGATAACAGTCCATGGCAACCTTGTCACAGCCGGGATTGCATCTCTGCATCAGCAGTACAGTTATCAAGGCAGCGATGGGTGCTACGCAAGGAAAATCGGTACCAGAAACATTACCATTTTGTACGATGAATCCAGCACATCCTGTGTAACTGTTGGTTGACCAATTTTTCGCAAAGGAACGTGCCTAAGTCGATCGGTATTATCCATTCCAAAACAACAAATTAGCTCTCCTGTAAATATGAGTTTTCGTAGTGTACGTATTATAGACGTTGATAGAATAGAGCGTATCGAACAAAAGGAGCTTGTTCGCACAACTCACCAACTAGAAAAAAGGGTCTCTTTATTGATACTTTGTTTTCTTCTTCTTTTGCGCTTGTGTATGTGGATTAATAGTCGTTCGTGGATCTTTTCGCCTCCTTCGCCAGCTATTATGATAGAACCCCGCGGGCCGCACTGCAAGCAATCGCATAGAGACGACGCGAAATATGATCTAAGAAAAAGAGGCTAGTCCTTACTATTATTAGTTAAGGGGAGGTGGGGGCGGGTGCCACATGGCAGCCCCCAACCTCCCCACAAAGAAACGCAGGGGTGGGTGCCACGCGCCCAGCACCCGCCCTCACTGCGAAAATCGCACCTGCCCCGGCATGAAGCACCGGGGAGAGTCTAGGCGCGGAGCGCCTACTAGTATTAGTTAAAGAACTTAGTAGAGCACTAAAAAGAAGGTAGGGTAGCTAGCGGTTATGACACATGCAAGTATGTTTTACCTATCTTTCTCTATTCTATATACTAGCTTGTGCGGCCTTTGTCATTGGGTCATGCTTGCGATTGCACTTCGCGTGGTGTGAATCATAGTGAAGCTTACGAGGCTACGTCTCATTCGCCTCGCATTTTGTTTGCCAATAGCTTTTTACGAAAAGAATTACTATTTCAACATGCCTTGTGTGAATAATAACACAAACTTCAACCTTAAATATTTCAAAATCAGAGAAAGGGTCGAAAGTGCAAGGCTCTCAAAACACTATGGAAATTTTACATTTTTTACCAACAAAAGGTAGGTCCATCAATAAATATAGACTAGCGTTCCGTGTGCACTTCAAAACGCTAGGCCACTTCACGACAGCTTCATTGCCTTGAAGCAACGAGCACAGCAATTCCGATCAACAATCCATTTCTCATCTGTCTCTCTCCTCCTGTTCCACTTTATTTCTAATTTTTTAAATTATTCTCTCTCTCTCTCTCTCCTCCCCAAAAATTCCCTATGTTTAATTCTCTCTCTCTCTCTCTCTCTCTCTCTCTCTCTCTGTGCCTTCTATTTTAGTTTCTTTTTTTTCTCTCCTGATTCTCTCTCTCTCTCTCATTTTTTTCTCTCCCCACATTTATTTTCTCTCTCTCTCTCTCCTTTTATTCCCCCCTATCTCCTCTCTTTTCCTTCTCACTCCCTCTCCTCTTTTTTCCTTTTTTTTCTTCTTCTTCTCTCTCTCTCTTTTCATTCTCTTTTTAAATTTTTTCCTCTCTCTCTCTCTCTCTCTCTCTCTCTCTCTCTCTCTCTCTCTTCTTCTTCTTCTTTCACTTTCTCTCCCCCCCCAATCTCTCTTAAAGTATGCAAATTTTATCTTTTCCCTATATATAATTCTCTCTTTATGTTTGTGTTCTCTCTGTTCTTCTCCTCTCTCTCTCTCTCTCTCTCTCTCTCTCTCTCTCTCTCTCTGTGCCCCCTTTTCTTCTCCTCCCCTTTCTCCTAATTTTCCTTTTTTTCTTCTCTCCCTCTCTCTTTTTCCTTCTCTCCTTGTTCTCTCTTCTTTCCTCTCTCTCTCAAAAAATATTAAAATGTTAAAAAACTTTTATATTTTCTCTTTTTCTCCATCTCTCTTCCTTTTTCTTCTTCTTCTTCTTCTTCTTCTTCTTCTTCTCTCTCTCTCTCTCTCTCTCTCTCTCTCTCTCTCTCTCCTTTTTTCCTTTTTAACCTTCTCTTTAAACTTTTTCTTTCCTTTTTCTTTTAAATTTTATCTTTCCTCTCTCTGTGTTCAAATTCTCTCTTCTTCTTCTTATTTTCTCTCTCTGTCTCTCTCTCCCCTTTTCTTCTCCCCCTCTCTCCTCTCTTTTCCTTTTTTTTTCCTCTCTGTCTCTTAAATTTTATATTTCCTCTCTCTATAATTCTCTTAATTTCTATCTGCTCCCCCTCTCTCTCCCT
The DNA here is from genome assembly GCF_053477565.2 of Lygodium microphyllum. Taxonomy (NCBI): domain Eukaryota; kingdom Viridiplantae; phylum Streptophyta; class Polypodiopsida; order Schizaeales; family Lygodiaceae; genus Lygodium; species Lygodium microphyllum. Next base: position 154,820,923 of record NC_141138.1, on the reverse strand, counting down.
CCCTCTCTCTCTCTCTCTCTCTCTCTCTCCTTATTTTAATTAAAAAGCAAGTTTAAATTAAAAAGTTTAATCTCTCTCTCTCTCTCTCTCTCCTTATTTTAATTAAAAAGTAAGTTTAAATTAAAAAGTTTAACCTAACAGAGAGAGAGAGAGAGAGAGAGAACCTAGGCCCTACACATGAGAGAGAGGGGGAGAAGAAAAATGTTTAATTTAAAAAAGACTATTCTCTTTCCTCTTTCCCCCTTCTCTCTCCGTCTTCTTCTTTTTCTTATTCTTCTTCTTCTTCTTCTTCTTCTTCTCTCTCTCTCTCTCTCTCTCTCTCTCTCTCTCTCAAAGTGTGTGAAAAACTATGTTCGAAAAACTTTAAATTAAAAAAGATTTTAAAAATATTTAATTTAAAATTTTTAAATTAAAAAGTGTAATCTAATAGAGAGAGAGAGAGAGAGAAACTTTTGATTTAAAAAGAAGTTTGATTTAATTAAAAGAGAGAGAGAGAGAGAGAGAGAGAGAGAGAGAGAACCTAGGCCCTACACATGGAGGAATTTAATTAAAAAGAGGAGAGGGAAAAGAAAGAGAGAAGAGAGAGAGAGAGAAGGGGGTTTTAATTTTAAAAAGGGAGGTTAATGAAAAAAAGGAGGGGGAAGAGAAAATGAGAGATTGCACGTGAGAAAGAGGGAAGGGGAGGGGGGGTTTTGATTGAAAAAAGGAAGTTTGGAAAAGAGGGTAGGTTTGGGAAGCCCTCTGGAGGGGCTTTCCGAACCTATAGCAAAAATAATAAAGTAGTAAGATAGATGGATAGTTCCAAAGCCAAAAGTAAAGTAGAAGAATGTTGCCACGAGTGGAATGTCATAGAGCCTCAAAGAAAGGACAACAAAATGTGTACAAATATATATATATAAAAGTATTTGAAATAGATTTTTTTCACAAAAGGACATTATCAGTGAGGTAGGAACATCCGTGACATTGTGTATTGGTAATGCATGGATGGTTGCAAACATCAATATCTCGAAACTTCATTTTTCCTAAAACAAACACACAAATCAAGAACTAGGAGAACACTTGCATGGTACAAGAAATTGAAAAGAAATAGAAAGCATAATTCTCACCTGAATTAGAAGTCGATGTGAACACTACACATAATAATGCCAAGGTACAATTGATGCACCCTAACCAAGCATGAAAGATCAATGAACTCACGATGCTCCCAATGTTGTGGAATGGTTAAGTATGTTTTCTTTTCAATTAAGAAAGCTTCCAATGATGCCAAAATAGAAAAACATTGGACATAAGACCCATATTGAATCTCCGCAAATGCTGAACTAAAGGAATCCATGTAGGGAAGAGTTGGTAGTCGCTCAACAACATGAGCAAGGCTCTTATGCATAATGGGATCTAATAACATAGATATGAATTTCTCTTGGAAACGTAGCTGAGTTTTTTATGCAAGGTAATATTTGTAAACTGGGGTATACATCTAAAGGCAAGGAAAGAAGTATAGATTTTCAATACAACAAGAGTGAAAAACTAAGCAAGATAGATGAAATTTTTGAAAGTAGACCATACTTACATACACATATGAAATCTCAAACTTCTCACAATGTTTGTGAGATGAATGTTCACTTTTTTGTAACATATGAGATTTAAATTAACTTCAAATCTAAATAGTAATTGGTAAAACCAATGTGTGTGTGTGTGTGTGTGTGTGTGTGTGTGTGTGTGTGTGTGTGTGTGTGTGTGTGTGTGTGTGTGTGTGTGTGTGTGTGTGTGTGTGTGTGTGTGTGTGTGTGTGTGCGTGCGTGCGTGCGTGCGTGCGTGCGTGCGTGCGTGCGTGCGTGCGTGCGTGCGTGCATGCAAATCCACATCATAAGAAGCCAATCCAATGATACAAGTGGAATCGATATTGCCAAACTAGTCATGTCAATAATCCATCGAACTTAGCAATGGACACTATAAGAGATGTCATTTACAATAGCATATAAACAAGGCCACAAAGGAGCAAGCATGCAAGAAAATAACAAAGAAAGTCTTGCAAGTGCTTTTGAGGAGCCTTTCTCAAACCTCAGTTCAAATGAAAATGCCAACTCATTTGTGTCAAAAGCCCATAAAATCTAGCAATAGATCTTTTCAGTGATGCCATTTCATTTTTCAAAAGTAATACTTGTTCTATATATTTTCCAATGAGTGGTGTGCTAATCATGCTTTCTGATCCCCCTGAATCACATTGCTCATCCTTTAGCACATTATACACCATTTGCCATGTTTCAAAACTCCATCTATTGCACCTTTCAATTCAGTATGTAACTCACTAATAATGATGTCAAGGTGAAGATGCACTACTCTCATTTCACACAAAACATTATGCAAGTATGCAATCTACATTTATACTTCCTCTGAGAAAGACTATATTGCCTCCCCAACAGAACTCGTCAATTTCTCAATTTTAGCTTCAAGTTTCTAAAGACTCCAAGATGAAAACAAACTACTCATCATTTCCATAGTTCTTTGACACTTGGAGAAGCAAGGATGCATGTCTTATCCTGCCTTATTTATTGGGTGAGGTTGTGCAAACCCCTATGACACTATCACAAAAGACCTTGACATGAGGAATAGGTAGATGTAACAATTTCAAATATATCTCTAGACAATACCTTGCAATCTTACATTGAGAATGCAATATTAGATTTGAATGAAAAAAAAGCTTCAAGAAATGCAAACACAAATGCCAGCAAAACATACATGATTGAATGACACCAAGGAGGCAAGCAATGTTGAGATGTTTTTCTGACTACATCTTTGACATTGCACACATCTATTCCATAGATGTTACAAGCGCTAGTTTAGTAATTGAGACATGAAGAAAGGATGGATTGCACACACTCTATCACCATACAACAACCTAATCAACACAGCAAAACCCAACAATTGTAGTTATTTATTCCAAGGTGAAGGGGATGTTGTTTACAAAGGATAGGCAAGTTGAAGGCATCAAAGACAATTGCAAAAAGAAAAGCAACCTAGCATAAGAAAATATCTAAAAAATAAAAAAGTAACATCAAGTACATTTTTCACACAATTCTTTTTTCATATGATATCATATGACAAATGTCTAAATCAAAATACCAAAGAAGGTGGAAAATTTATATGTCCTTTTCCAAACAATCATATCAGCAATACCCTAATATACCTCAGCATGCAAAGTTGATTGATTTAGATGATATCATGTCAACCTACAATGTTCAATGTTGCAATATGCATTCACCATAAATTGATGTAATAGCCATTCACCTCGTAGCATGCATGCAACAGTGTCATATTGCACCTAAAGACGATATGCATAGTACTCCATCAGTGTAACACAAGCTTTGCAAGGCATGTAGTCTATAGGTATACTATCATCCACTATAAAGTATGGGATTTTCAAGTGCCACCCATATTCCCCATTTGAAAACAAAAAAACATACAACAACAGCATGTAGCTTCGATGGAGGTTGGTCATGGTATACATGTGCCACTCCTTGTATAAAAATTTATGTCACGGTGTTGTAGACCATTATCATTACCTTAACCCAACATAACAGTAGTAATCTCATTGCCTATTAACATAGAGTGTTATAACGATGTTGCATGTCCCTCTACAATAGTCATCCTTATCTCTATTGCAAGGTTTTCTATTAACATATCCCCAACACTTCGAAAGGCTCTTGTGTAAACATTGCTAATATGCATCATTGCTTGCAATGAAGACAATATGCCTAAATTAGGGCCATACATTACCAACATTCTATTTTGAAGCTCATGCTCTATATTGTAAATATATAATTGGAAAAATCTTGATTTTACACAACTGCTAATATTAGGTACCATTGACCCAATACAATGATACATAAAGCCATGAACTTGAAAGGTGTATCCATTCCCACCACCAAGTAACGACTCATCCATCTCAACACCCAACAATACAAAAGCAAGGGTAGCATTGTAGGCATGTATGTTTTTCTTAAACTCCCTCCTGAGGAGATCACTATGTATAAATCCTATATATCACATGCATTCATGGCATGTTTAATAAATCTCTATGTAAATAATTTTGTGATATTTTCCTGATCCTTCTATGACTTTTTACCATAGTTTATAAATCCCTTACTATAAGTTTATTTTTTTCATGAAAATTTTGACAATTGCTAATATAATAGATATTAAAACATTCTTTGCATCTCTCCCTCATGACTACCTCTCTCTATGAATCTTGAGGGGCAAAGGGAAAACAAATTCACTAGTGCTGAGCTACAAATCTAGGAGTAGCAAGCGCAAAGGGAAGACCAATGAGTGAAGCTTCACGGCACTACCAAGGCAAGTCAAGCACATGGTGTGATTCGATTTAGAGAGAGAGAGAGAGAGAGAGAGAGAGAGAGAGAGAGAGAGAGAGAGAGAGAGAGAGAGTGTGTGTGTGTGTGTGTGTGTGTGTGTGTGTGTGTGTGTGTGTGTGCATCTTTTTGGGTCTTGTTTGGCCTAAAGGCATGGTGTAAATTTAAACATCTTCACCCAGGAGAGAGAGAGAGAGAGAGAGAGAGAGAGAGAGAGAGAGTGTGTGTGTGTGTGTGTGTGTGTGTGTGTGTGTGTGCATCTTTTTGGGTCTTGTTTGGCCTAAAGGCATGGTGTAAATTTAAACATCTTCACCCATGAGAGAGAGAGAGAGAGAGAGAGAGAGAGATGTTGAGATTTAGGCAATCACACCCAGTTGTATGCCTCTTTGTATGTAGCAATGCGCAAGGAAAATACTAGTAGTCTAGGAAGAGGTCATGAATCCCATAAGCACAGTGGTGCAGAACGCTACCTATGGAGCTTCTATAAAGCATTGTACTTGACTATCACTTTGATAATGAGTAATGCAATATCGTGATGCTTTTCTCTTTTAGTTAATGTCATTGTAATTGTCAGTCCATTGCACAAGATTGTGTTTATGAGTCCAAGCTTCTATCTTGAAACCTAATTCACTTGTGTAACAGTTGTCTCTATAGTCTCTATGTCAACATGAATGTAGCCTTCATCTTCCATCCTTCATAGCTCCTATCATGCTCTAGATCCATGCTTTTAACATGGTATCAAAGAGCCTAGTCGGGCATGGCCTAGCTCATCTCACTTTACTCTCAGCTCCTCGTCACTTATGGTCAGCTCATGACTTCACTTCCAGCTCCATTTTCACTTGTATCTTCAATCAAGCTTGTGGCAGCCATAGCCAACAAGACCTTCTGTACTTGGAGCTTTCACAACTCTATCTACAGGCCATATCAGCTCATGATTTCTTATGTGGACCTCCTTCTCTGCTCAAGGCACTCCCTGTTGTAACATAAAACCAAGACATTGTTGATCAAAGATCCCAGCATGGCATGTTTTTTCATGTCGATGCCTATTTGTGCGCCTATAGTCTATTCGTACATCCTTCATAGTCAGTACGCGCAACGATATGGTCCATGACTATAGCGCTTTGGAAGCCCATTAGCCAAGCTTCATTCCTATGAAAAAAAAATTGAAATGATTGAGTATACAGCCCACACATAGTGAAAAACCAAGCCTTTATTCCTAGAAACCCTAAAACTCATAGCCAACTCACGTGAAGCTTCATCTTTCTTTCATTTTCTCTCTCTCAAACCAAACCCCTGCCACTCTGATCCACTGAGTTACTGAAGTTCCAAGCAAGATTTTCCCTCCAAGTGAGCAAGAAAAGAATTCAACAAGAAGATCAGCATCAAGAAGACTCATCAAGAATGGTATTTCTTGATACTACATAGCGTGTTTTTTATACTACCTTCACTTGTGTCTTTTGACACATTGAAGATCAACTTGGTTACTGATTATTCATAGATTTGAAGTTGATTCTTGGTCATACTAATGCCAAACATGAAGATCTTTAAGTGGATGCTTCTCATGAAAAATAGCATTACTCTTACTGCTCATTTCAACTACATAGAAGACTTGTTTATTCCACTTGCAAGGATGGTTGGATTTACTTGTTTTAAAGTGCAATTGATGAATTTATTTCAAGAATTTGAAGACTTTCCAGCTGCCTTGAACATCATACAAAGCTCAAACATGATGATATCTTAGCTTGAAGGGGACATGGACATGAAGACCAATGCAAGCAAAGGCCATAAAGAAGACGATTGAGAAAAACAAGACCAAGAGGACCATGAAGAAAAGGACCAAATGATCAATACAAGGAAAGCGGTGGAGAATGAAGACCAACCACAAGGGCCCGATCCTTGACCCAAAATTTTACTAGACTTTTTATTATATGTACTTTCCATTGATGCTCCTATCATAAGCTTTGTAAACTCCTCATGTAACTTGGCATTACAGTCTCTGTACACTTTGTGAGGCCCCTGTTATAGCCTATGGATGTCCACCATGTTTTTGGTACCCACACTTAGCCTTTTCTGCGAATAGCCTCTGGTGTTTACCATGTTTGTGGTGTGCCCACACTTTGTAAGTGGTTGTTCACTAAATCCTCTACACACTTTGTGCCTTCCTAGTTGTGATTGAGGAGGGGTGTTGAGATTTAGGCAATCACACCTAGTTGTATGTCTCTTTGTATGGAGCAATGGGCAAGAAAAATGCTAGAATTCTAGGAAGAGGTCATGAATCCCATAAGCATAGTGGTTCAAAATGCTACCTATGGAGCTTCTATAAAGCATTGTGCTTGACTATCACTTTGATAATGAGTAATGCAATATCATGATGCTTTCCTCTTTCATTTAGTGTCATTGTCATTGTCAATCCATTACACAAGATTGTTTTTATGAGTCCAAGCTTCCATCTTGGAACCTAATTCACGTGTGTAATAGTTGTCTCTATAGTCTCTATGTCAAAATAAATCTATCCTTCTTCTTCCTGTGAAATACGCAGGATCTAGAGCATGGCAAATGTGGAAGCTCTGGAGGTTGAAAGAGGAAAAAGAAACTCATGAAGACATTGACCCTGACTAGGACAAATTGTTACACAAGTGAATTAGGTTCCAAGATTGAGACTTGGACTTATAAACACAATCTTGTGTATTGACAATGACATGACACTTTACTGGAAAGAAAAGAGTACTATCATTGCATTAGAAAAAGAGTGCAAGTACAATGCTTTATAGGAATTGACTGGTGGTACTTTCTCCTATTGTGCATATGGGATTCTGGTCCTGAGCCCTCACTACTTCTCACAAAGGGACTAAAGTAGATGTGATTGCAAATATCTCAATGCCCCTCCTCAATCACAACCAAAAGTACAGTGTGTAGAGACTTTAGTGAAAGCAACACCTGCAAAGTATAGGCACACCATAAACATGGCAAAAACACCAGAGGCTGTCGCAAAAAAGGCTAACTATGGGTACCACAAACATGATGGACATCTAGAGGCTATAGCAGGAACCTCACAAAGTGTACAGAGGCTGTAGTACAAGGATAACTGAGGAGTTTACAAGTTTATGTTTGAGGCATTAGGGCTAGGAAATACAAAACTAAAAAAGTCTATCTGAATAGAAGGACTGATGAGGTTTGTCATTCTCCTGGTGGTCTTCTTCTTCTTCTTCTTCTTCTTCCTTTGCTCCATTTTCTTCTTCTTCTTTGACCGCAACTAAATAGGCCTTTTGGGACCTCTTTCTAGCATGGCAGAACTTCTCGATGTGTCCGGTCCTTTTGCATAAGTCACAAAAGAGCTGATCCTTCTTGCCTTTGTACCTATTGCCAACATATAATGCATGCTCATCTCTAGAGGTACTTGGTTCTTCCTTAGTTTTTAGCTTCTTTTCCTCCTCTAATAGTGATGCCTGGATATCAACAAGTTCAGGATTTGGTATGTTGATTAAAGATGTTGATACATTATTATATTCAGGAGGCAAACTCTTAGGTAGAACACTAATGCAAACATCTTCTTCCATTTTAATGTTGATTCCTGCAAGTTGGGTTAGAAGTCCTTCCATGTAATTTAGATGTGTGGCAAGTGGCCTTGTTGAATCTGCTCAAACCCTTTGAGATGGAGGACCCTCACTAATGGATCTAAGTCTCCCTAAGAGGGTTTGTACTCATTTTGTCCGAGTTAAGAGATCTAAGCCTTCAAAGTGGTCACTGTCAAAACTGCACCCAGATTTGGAAAAATGCAAATGTCGGGCATGGTGTGCATCAATCTCCTTGATTTTTGTGCCAAGAAGTTGCATCTTGACCTGAAGAATAACTCTCGAGAAGAAATCTTGAAGAGATATGGCCTAATTGATGAGATATGGCTGCTCCAACAAAGGTAGATAGGTGCTGTCCACAGACACAATTATGGCAGCAACTCTGAAAAGAGGCAATGCTGAAGCTATAGTTGCCCAACCTTAATGATTGAGGTGCCAAGGAGGAGCTTTGGAAGTAGAGAAACACTTCTCCAGAAGGAAGTTCAAAGAGATTTGGCCTGTGGAGAGAGATATGAAAGCTTCAAGCTGACAGGGTACTGCTGTCTATGGCTGCCATGGAAGCTTCATTGAAGGTAAGAATGCAAATGAAGTTGAAGATAGGGTCCAGTACTTAAAATGAGCTGAACAAAGATGGAAAGGAGCTGAGAGGAGTGAAAGGAGAGTTGGGCCATGCTCAACTGGGCTCTAATACCATGTGAAATACGTGGGATCTAGAGCATGGCAAATGCGGAAGCTATGGAGGTTGAAAGAGGAAAAAGAAACTCATGAAGACATTGATCCTGACTAGGACAAATTGTTACACAAGTGAATTAGGTTCCAAGATTGAGACTTGGACTCATAAACACAATCTTGCGTATTGACAATGACATGGCACTTTACTAGAAAGAAAAGAGTACTATCATTGCATTAGAAAAAGAGTGCAAGTACAATGTTTTATAGGAATTGAGTGGTGGTACTTTCTCCTACTGTGCATATGGGATTCTGGTCATGAGCCCTCACTGCTTCTCACAAAGGGACTAAAGTAGGTGTGATTGCAAATATCTCAACACTTCCATCCTCCATAGCTCGTGCCATGCTCTAGATTCGTGCTTTGAGAGAGAGAGAGAGAGAGAGAGAGAGAGAGAGAGAGAGAGAGAGCATCCACAACCCTGCCTACCCACACACTTACATATATGTAGTACTATTATTACAAGAATGCTTTGTGGGGGGCCATGTGGTGTGCGCAAAGCACATTGAAAAACCTTTTAGGTGGCAAGACATGGCACTCTTAGAACCTCGTTCACATGCATGCCCACCCACCCAATCCAAGCACAAAGTGTTAGGTGCTATGTGCAAAGCACCTAGTATGGTTTAAGATCATCTCCCCATCCAATTCTTTCCCTTTTTTTAATACTAGTTTGTCTCTATTATACACATGTAACTATACTAATATACATTTAAAAGTGACTCATGATCCATGCAATGCTTTTTGCCTCTCTCTCTCTCTCTCTCTCTCTCTCTCTCTCTCTCTCTCTCTCTCTCTCTCTCTCTCTCTCTCTCTCTCTCTCTCTCTCTCTCTCTCTCTCTCTCTCTCTCTCTCTCTCTCTCTCTCTCTCATGTTGGATCATTTAAGAGTATTGGTCCCCTCTATCATCACATGGATGGAGTAAAAACCTCTTTTTAATAGTTATACTACCCTTTTGGAAACCAACATATGGGTTAATTTTCAACAACCAGAAGCTAAATAGAGAGTGTGATGAAAATAAAAAAGATAAGAGGATACACTTGATCCTCCAAAAACTTATAAAGCCTTGTGAGTACCCATGCATGCCACATAAGATTGGATCCAAGTTAGGAAGATCCATTTGGAAAATTTAATTATTTTTCTTTATCCTCAAGAAGGGTTGAGTGAAACTCATCTATCATCAGGAAAATATTTACATAAATTGAGTTGAACTCCAAACACACTTATTTAGTGTACCTACCCAACAATTTCCTCTCACATATCTCTCACATATAGAGTTTCCTCACATGTGTGTCAACAAAGATGCAATCAAGCTAGACAGATTGCCAGCCAAAATGGTTTGGTGTTCAAGGCCTCCATCTAGAATCATGACATGCAAACATGGTGTCATGTCATCTACATGTGAGAGAGACAGACAGACAGACAAACAAACAAACAAACAAACAAACAAAGACATTACCTCTTCATTGGAGAAGGCATAAACAACAAAACTAATAATAAACTATGATTCTTCTGTTTCCAAAGCTGATAAAGCAAATACATGATCATAGAATGGTGTAGGATAATACTATAATCGAGCTAGATATGTTACTTGGAAAGAGCTTGACACAGTGCCAGTGATGGTGCTTAGATAATGATAGTGTCAAACTTAGATTCCAATACCTACTGAATATATAGGACATTACTGAAGTTGAGCCAAATGTGCTACTCTAACTTCAATCTTGACCTTTCTTGTTCAAAGAAGAGAATGAGAGTAATGGTACAATAAAGAGGAGCCCATGTACAATCGTGGACATTCCCTTGAATACTAATTCTAAAATGCAACTTGGTCCATTTGGAATTCTATGACTGTTACCAACTTGGACAATCCATCCTCAGATGCAATGTGAGGTGTTGGTATGATGTTGTTGTGTACTAGCAGGCTAAGGCAAATATACCTCTAAAACCCAACTTTATGATGGTATAAATATTTTGCAACTATACAACCCACTAATGTTTACAAGTTTAATAACCACTAAGGAGTTATTAGAATCGATAGGACTATTTTTAATGTTGCACAAGTTGTACCTAGTGTATGGTTCCAAGGAAAAAAACTCAAGCAAAGAAAGCAGCATTCAAGTAAGTCTCAAACAACTTTGATAGTGAAATAGTAGTAAGGCAATGTAAAATTAATAGCAACATGGCCATCTTGCTCATGCGACCTAATCCCACAATGTTGCATCAATCAATAAGTGAGGACAACAACTATATTAGTAGATGTAATCTCTTTTATGGATAGATCACACTGATCTCCCTCGAATATCATGTACATAAATGGTGAAGTCTAGATTAAAAATTTTGAACTTCTATAATCTTGCCAAAAAGTAAAGATAGGTCTATGAGAAACATTCTAACACTTTGATCTAACTCATGGAGTTTCTCTTAGTTGCAATAGAAGGGGTCATAGACCTTGAGAATAGCAAGCACACGAGTCACATTTTTCTTCACCATCTTCTTCAAGTTTGTCAAATTCTTATTTAAGTTTGTGCAGTACATGAACCCACATAAATCTCTAAATCTTCAAAATCTAAAATTTGGGAGCTTCTTCTTCAAGTCAATGCAATACATGAGACATA